>NC_135718.1:133567712-133889782 GCF_964656455.1 Halichoerus grypus
AAACTCTAAATGAAAAATATCTAAAGATAAATCTCTATCATGGCTAATGGAAGGCTTTTTGTTTCTTTGCTCCATATTTTTATGTTTCAGTTTTTCTCACTTTAAAATTTCCAGGTAATTTGAAATTTTAGGCTATAGAAGAACTGCCTGATTTATTTTGCATAATAATCACTAACATTTATTGAGAACATACATAGTTCATAAAACTTACAAAACTCCATTGAGTAAGGTACTATTATTACCCTTACTTTACAATGGGGAAACTGAGATCAGAGAAGCTAAGCAATTTGGCCATGATAATTCAGCGAGTAAGAGGTGCACAAACTGAAATTTGCAGGTCAGCTTTAAAAGCTCATATTTGTACTATTCTAAATGCTTTAATTTTCTTATACTTTCACCATTTATATTGGTTCATTTCTCCATTTATAGGTATTCTGATTACATTATTTGGGTAAAGTTTCTTCTTAAAATTTAACAATATAAGGACTCAAAAATTGAATGTTAAAAATGCCCCCAATTTGTTATATTTTAGATTTTTTTTCTTTCTATAGCCTATGGACTCATCTCTTGCATAGGAGGGGGATAAAAAGAGTTCTTAGCACTGAGTAATATATAGAATTGGCAAATCACTATATTTTATTTATTTATATTTATTTATATTATTTATATATTCAGTGATTGGCAAATCACTGAAAGCTGAATACCTGAAACTAATATAACACTGTAGGTTAACTAGACTGGAATTAAAATTAAAAACTTAATAAAAATGAAAACAAAAAGCAAAAACAAAAGTATATATATATATATATATATATATATACACTTATTTTTTACATAATTAGGCTTATGTTTAATACACCACTTTGAATTTTCTTACAGTTGGAGTTAGGTTAGAGAAATTTTTATTTAAATATATATTAAAATATACCCACATAGAAATAAAGAAAAATGTTTAAATTGATTATTATGGTAACAGATACTTTTATTTCCTACATGTGTAATTTTCTAAAATTTCAAGCAGGCACTTGTGTTACTTTTAAAATCAGGGAATTTTTGATAGTTCTTTTTTTTATATACAACTTCTTCAATAATAGCAAATTTGAATGAAACATGTATGGATGATCACTGATATAAGAGAAGCACCTTTCTTGATTGAAGTTGGTACAACTGCTGTGTTCAGCACTGGCTGACTGAGTGATCAGATGGAAAATAGAAAATATTTCCAGAGAACAGATGATAATAATCCAACTGGCAAATGTCCAATTTGATTTGCTGCCAACGGACTTATAAAATGGAAGTTAAAGTGATAAGGAAAATCTGTGTCCTAAGATGGCCGACCGAGCCATTGAGAGAGTCCCAGTCCTTGCCCCGGGGCTCTTCCGGGTTCTTCTCCCTGCTCTGCTTCCCACGCGCACCAATCTGGGTCCTTCTCCCTGCCCCACTTCGCGCACGCACCAAAAGTGCCAAGTATGCGGAAGTAGAAGTGTATAAATTGCCCCCTTTGTTTGTGCTGGGGGTTCAGACCTTTGGAGATCACTCTCCTCTGAGCCTGCTGGCATTAAATAAACCTCCTACCCTCCAAGATCTCCGGGTGCCTCTTGGTTCTTCCATCAGGCGATCCAGTCCAGGTTCTGTAACATTTGGTTCCCTGACCAGGAAACCCAACCGCGCTGGCCCATTGTTGCCACCAGTTTGGGGCAATGATGGGGCAGTGATGAGGGATCGTAACGGAGAAGGCACACCCTGCCTCATTTTCGGCAGTCTCCGATGGCGGCATCGGAATAGTTTCCGATCATAAGTCACAACGCTGAGACCACTATAGCTAAGCCTCACCTAAGCTCCTTTGGGACACGGCTGTACAGGCATCAGATTGGTCTCCTCATCTCAGAAGGCACCCCCCCCCTTTGTCTGTCTCTGTGCCACCACACATGGGGACATCACTATGGGGTCAGGGCAGAGTAAACCTATGGTTCTAGAGACCATGATCAAAAATTCAAGAAGGGGTTTTCTGGAGACTATGGAGTCAGGATGAACCCCAGCAAATTGAGAGCCCTATGTGAATTAGAATGGCCCACCTTTGATGTCAAGTGGCCTTCAGAAGGGACATTGGATGTCCCAACTATTCGTCATGTATGGTGAGTCATAACAGGAAAACCAGGATACCCTGACCAGTTTCCGTACATTGACTCCTGGCTAGGAATGGCTCAGACTCTTCCCCCCTGTGTGCGATTAGCTTTCAATAGGTAGGGACAGGCCAGAGTTTTAATTGCCTCATCCAAGCGACCTAAAGAAAATCAGCAAAAGCCCCAGTCTCCACAAATCCTAGTCAGAGATCCCGAGGATGAACCGACCATGCCCCCACTGTACATACCCCCAGACTGCCTACACCTGGCCCTTCAGCTCCAGACACTCTGCCGCCATCGGTTTCACCAGTGCCCCAGGCTCAAAAGATCCACTTTCTCCAGGACCAGCATCCAGGCTGTGCCCCAGGCCAGGTGCAAGCGCCCTCCAAATCTGGTAGGAGAGATGTGGGAACCCTAGAGGCACAATGAAGATGGGACAGTCCAACACGGCCATTCCATGATGTATTATCAGCCCTTCTCCACCACCGACCTCCTCAACTGGAAATATCCTACTCTGAGAAAACATAGGCCATGGTAAACCTCATAGAATCCCTCTTCCAGACTCATCGGCCAACCTGGGAAGACTGCCAACAGTTACTCCGCACCCTGTTTAACACAGAGGAAAGGAGCAGAATAATGAAAGGTGCACGGCAGTACCTGGAAGAGCACGCACCAGCGGGAGTCACCGACCCCGCTGTCTGGGCTAATACAGCCGCACCCGAAGAGCTCCCAGCATGGGACTTCACCACAACCGAGGTACATCGTACTTCACCACATCTGGTACCAGGAGGCCTTCCTCTGGGTGACCTGGGCAGGAGCTAAGAAACCCATGAATATGCCTAAGGTATCCTTGGTCACTCAACAACCAGGGGAGTCCCCCGGGGACTACTACGAAAGACTATGTGAAGCCTACAGGATATACACTCCATTTGACCCCGAGGCACAGGAAAGCCAACAGATGGTAAACACCTCCTTTGTGGCTCAGGCCACCCCAGACATCAGAAAAAACTTCAGAAACTAGAGGGTTTTGCTGGGATGAACATCACCCAACTAATAGAGATTGCCAATAAGGTCTACATGAATAGGGAGGTTGCAGCCGAACGGGAAGCCGACAAAAAGATGAAAAAGAAAGTCAGCCTCCTTGCCGCCACCCTGAAAGAAAAGGACAACACAAAGACAGGGAGATCCCAACCACCGAAAAGGGGGGAAGCCCAGAACCCTCTTGGCAAGGGATCAATGTGCCTACTGTAAGGAGAAAAGGCATTGGAAAAATGAATGTCCCAACTGGGGAAAGGCTCAAAAGCCCAGCTGCTACAAGGAAGAACCCCCAGAGGAGGACCTCATAGGCCTTGCAGGAATGGACTCAGACTGAGGGGGACTGGGCTCTTTCCTCCTTGGCCCCCATGAGCCCACGGTCAGAATGAAGGTGGGGGCCAACCAGTGACTTGAGGGAGATTGTGCCCCAGTTCGGCCTGCCATTAACAATCCATAGTGACAATGGACCCACATTTGTGACAGACATTGTACAGGTCTTGACCAAATCTCTCAACATCACCTGAAGACTCCACACCGCTTACCAGCCCCAAAGTTCAGGGAAAGTAGAGTGAATGAATTGCACCCTCAAGGGAACCTTAGCAAAGTTTTGTCAGGAGACTAACCTCCCATGGCCGGATCTGCTACCCCTAGCTCTCCTGCGTGCTCGTTGCACACCCGGGACATCAGGTTTCTCCCCATTCGAATTAATATATGGATGGCCTCCCCCATGCTTGGGAAGCCTTCCAGGAAACTTGCATCAGGTTGGAGATAAAGGGATAAAGGAGCAGCTTCAGGCCCTGGGGGCCACCCTAAATAAATTACAAAAGTATACCATTGAGAGGGCCCCAAGCTCCTTAGGGTCTCAGGTACACTCCTTCCAGACAGGGGAGTCAGTTTGGGTCAAAGATTGGAAGAAAGACCCCCTCAAACCGCAGTGGACAGGGCCCCACACTGTTGTTCTAAGAGCCCCTACTGCCCTCAAGGTCTCAGGTGTCACCCCATGGGTCCACCACATGAGAGTGAAGAAAGTTCATCATTCGGACGAGGTGCCGCTCCAGTGGAGAGTCCAGCCAGACTTAACGAACCCACTCCTGCTTCACCAAACCCTCTCTGGCTTCACCTTCAATGAGACCCCACCAACTGATGGACACCTGCTCATTGTGGTCCCTGGCTCTCATCGGCGTGATTTCCCTCATCTTGGGAGTCGGACTCTACACTGTTGCCCCTCCTGACTGGACTTTCCCCCAGAGGCTTACTATTGTCATTGCTTACTGGGTGTCCCTAGGGTGTATTACTGCACTTACTTGTCCACGGGTTTCATCTGCTGACGGGTTAGCCACGATGGCTCCCTCTACCTAAGGTCAAAGATCCCACTTTTACTGGCCCTCTGCTGTCTACTCCTGAGCACATTTCACCATGGTTTTCCTGGCCCGAGTCAGTCCCGGTCTTCTGCTACCTGGTGTGTTGTTCTTCCTCATTGCCTCTAGCTTCCCTGGCCTGGCAAGGGGGGCAAACTCTCATATCACCATTACTGGCAAATGGGCTTTCCAGCTTATCCCCCTCAATCCCGCACCAGCGCCCCCACTGACTTCTTCCACCTGGGATGGGCACACACCAAAGGTTAACCTCCATTCTGATGGATGCCAGCTTCTTGATACCTCCTGGGAACCTCATAGACGGTGTTCCTACCATGGCCCTCACTCAGGTTACTGGCGGGTAGATGTCTACATCTGTGGGGGCCCTATACCTCAACAGCCAAACACCTGCCCTCAGTTCTGCTCACAAGCCTGGGGTTGTGAGCCATGGGTGGCGACTTGGCCAGGAATGGAACAATGGTCCACCAGGTGTTGGCACCTCAAACAGCGCAATGACATCCGGATTTCCTTGTCATGCAATACCACCCCATCCCCTTGCTCTAACAATCACTGTATACTGCTCACCCTCTTGGTCTTAGAACCCAATGCTACATCATGGGCTACAGGAATCATTCTCCTTTTGGGCCAATATCACCCTATGGGAATCAACCCCATGGCCAAATTTATGATTAAGTCCATGTTCACTCCAAGCCTTACAGTCAACCCCCAGAGTCAGACAGAAAATAACTCACCTTAGTGCATCCCTGTGGGTCCCCCATCCACATGCAGCAAGCATCTATAGCACAACTGTTAGGTATGATTAATGCCTCCCACCAAGTGCTTAACCACTCAAATCCACCCCTAGTGTCCAACTGCTGGATGTGTATAAAGCCCGGTCCCGTCCAATACCGAGGTGTCATCCTCAACCAATCAATAGTGTCACCTCCCACCTCAGCACCGGGGACCTCAGATTATCCCTTTCTGGCTCCAGTACTGCTGTATGGCAACTCTTTCTCTCCCATCACAGGCCACAGTTGGGCCTATCAACACTTTTCTAGTTTGTGATCAAGGTGTATACATCTGCATCACCCCACGTGATCAATCATGCATGCTTGTCAGTCTCTTACCCGATCTTTCAGTCCTCCCTGGGAGTGATGCCCCACTCATATGGAGACCTCCTAGCCACCCTCGACGCTCCCCCCATGGCCATCCCTCTTATCGTGAGCCTGCTGGCCGCCTCAGGTGTTGCCCTCGGTGCCACTGGCATTGGGATGTCTCAGGTTCAATACCAGAGGTAAACTCAACAACTCACAGCGGACTTTTCTGCCCTCACTCAGTCAGCCCTGGCCCTGCAGCACCAACTTGATTCACTGGCCTCAGTGGTCCTCCAAAACAGGCATGGACTTGACTTGCTCACAGCTGCGCAAAGGGGGCTCTGCCTCTTCTTACAGGAGGAATGTTTCCATGCTAATGAGTCGGGGGTGGTCCAAGAAACTCTGACCCAATTACAGGAATGTGTACATCGCCGGCGGGAATCACTCCAGCGGACAACTTGGTGGGACACTCTCTCACAATGGTTCCCTTGGTTCACCCCTGTCGTCAGCCCCCTCCTATTGCTTCTCCTCATAGTGGCATTTGGTCCTCGTATTCTTAATGCCCTTACTAGGTTTATCACTACTCAAATTGCTCAAATCAGACTTCAGTTATTCCTTACTCACTATCGCCCCATAGAAGATGAAAATGATGCCCTCTAAACTAGGTGTTTAAAGGGGCATCAAAGGGGGAATGATAAGGAAAATCTGTGTCCTAAGATGGCCAACTGAGCCAGTGAGAGAGTCCCAGTCTTTGTCCTGGCGGGGCTCTTCCGGGTTCTTCTCCCTGCTCTGCTTCCCACGTGCACCAATCTGGGTCCTTCTCCCTGCCCCACTTCGCACACATGCCAAAAGTGCCAAGTATGCGGAAGTAGAAGTGTATAAATTGCCCCCTTTGTTTGTGCTCGGGGCTCAGACCTTTGGAGACCACTCTCCTCTGAGCCCGCCAGCATTAAATAAACCTCCTATCCTCCAAGATCTCTGGGTGCCACTTGGTTCTTCTGTCAGGTGATCCAGTCCAGGTTCCATAACAAAAGAAGACAAGAACTTCAAGAATGAGCTATCTTGGAAAACATGGCTGCTTATTGGAAAGCTTACTGATGTTGATATTGATTTCTGTAAACCAAAATAAAAATTATTTAAAAGATTAAAGGGTTTCTTGGGAAGCTATCATTATCCCTGCAATGTCTGTTGTTTCTTACCATAATATCCATATGTGGTTTTAGCTTCCATATTAGTGACATAATTGTTAACATAATCATGAATGTAATTATAATATCTATCTTTATGCCTTATTTTAGAAATGGGGATTTTAAAAAGTTATAACATTGAAACTTCAAATAATTTTGTGAGATAAATACTGTTCTTGCATGCAGCAAAAAGCAAACAAGCAAAACTCTCTGTTGTCAAACTTTGTATTATACTGAATATTTCTCTATAAAACTTCACCAAATATCTGTTTCCAATAGACTGTTTTCCTTTTTCTATGTCTCTCTTTTATGTAAAACTAACATATTAGATTTGTTTCATGCATGGAACAATTCCCAAAGTAGCAAAAAAGGACTAATTTTAAAAGGCCAAGTTAGGGGAAATCTAGGAAGTGGTAGAAAAAAGTTAGAATGTCTGGGAGCCTAGAAACTACCTCAGAGGTAAAGAGATCAAAAAGGCTAAAACTCTTGGATTAATTTGGGGACCAATGTGGGGAATTTTTCTCCCTAACCATTTTGCATTAGTAAAATTATGGCTCAGCCAACTGATTGATGAGAATCTATGTATTCCCACATGCATAAAGCAGTATGCCCTTAGCTTCTTGGGGGAAGATGTGCAACATCCAAGAGGGATAGAACAATGGAGCACTGCCCCGGTCCTAAAATACACATAAAGAGGACTGCAGAAAATTACAGGAGTTGCAAATGGTAGCTAGAAGCTCATGATGTTTAGTAACAGTGAAGTTAATCAGCCAAGGTGTTATCTGTTCCAGTACAGAAATGTTCCAGATCAGTCTACATTGAGGTCTTACAGTTCCTAAAGAGACTATTTCATTCAGCTTCCCACAAGGCTTGGTCAGAGAATTGGATTGGTTTCATGTTTACAGACAGGGGTGTGAATTGGCTAGTGGACAATGACCAAGAACCACAGGACTACTGTTGATCATGTTTTTATGTCTGCTTTTAATAACCTTATTGTGCCCAAAGGCAAAGACTTTAGATTTCCAGTTGCACAAAAAGCTCCAAAAAGACTCTTCTATTTAACCCTCAAATAAGTTTACTCTTAAATTAACTCTATACTGCTCATAGATAAGAAATGGAGGTAAAAATGTGAATAGATAAAATTTCTTTTATGTTTAGCCACTGTTACAGAGGTCATGAATTATGATGGAATGATCATAGATTTTTGAAGCCAGAGAAATATAATATTTTATTTTTAGTCTGCCATTAATAACAGTATGGGTTTTTGAAAATTAACTTGCTCAGCTTCAATTTCTTTATCTGAGAGATTTATTTTTTTATAATTGTGAAAATCAAATATCTAGCATAGACCCTGATATACAGTAATGCTAAATAAATGGTAGCCCTTAGTATTAATAGATACTAAAAAAGAAAAAAAATGAACAAAATAAACATGTAATATGTTAGAAATTGGCAGTTTCACGTCTACGCTCCAGAATTATTTTGTTCTGCAAAAGTTGTTTCCCTTCTATGAGAAGGGTAGTAGATATCAGGAAATTGTTTCCAAAATAAGGTTTGCCAGGGGAAGGGTGGGGGGACATCAGTCAATGGTTTGCAGTTTATCTCAAAAAAATAAAGTGACATGTTGTGAGGCCTAAATGCAGTGAAGTATAACAATGTTGCTTCATTTCACCCGGTCAAATGGGGCAGTGGAATATTTTTTTTCAAGTCATTAACCAGTCAGTCTTGCAAATGCAAAGTTACAAAAAAAGTAGTTTGACACATTGTTTGGTTGCTTAACTTCTTTTCATTGCAAAAGACTCTATTTGTCACTTTAAATAGCACAGCTACATCAATGGATTTTAAATAGAGAGGCAAGAATATTTTTTATTATAAAAAGACTCAAACAGAAGCTATGATAAATTTTTAAGGAAGTCATGATCGTAAGAAATGTTTACCTTTTATAGTAAACGTTATTTTTCTTTCTTCTTTGAGGAGTCATATTCAAAATTTCTAGACTAAAGAAGTAGTTAAGAAAATGAAATGCTTTACTTAGAATTTTAAATATATATATTATAAAATTTACTTTTACAAATGCACTGTTAATTTCCAAAAGCATATATGTTAAAAAAAAAAAAGTCACAACATAGGACTATTTTCTGGATTTCTCATATAATGTGTTACTGACTAGATCTGGATTTGAAAGACATTTTACTTGTATGCTTTATTAGTACTTTCCCTGATAAGATAACTTGAGAGTACCCAATATATTTTTAAGGATATTCTTTAAGTTTGCCAACATTTCCTTTTGTGGTTATATATGTTTTGATATTTCTTCCAAATCATAGCAACTTGTCTGAGATCTGGTCTCTCTGTGCAACACTGTCCTACCCCCGTGAACCCAGAGGGCAGAACATCAAGCCAAGGAGGATTTTTTTCCATTCCTTGAAACCTAATGAAATTTTCCCTGCTGGTGTTAGAAATAACTTAAGATCAATGACTCCTTTTTTCTTTCCTTGGAAAATATTTTCTCCTTTAGGGGATGGGAATGTCTGTAACTATTATTCTATGCTGTCCCACTCTTGTATTTTGGAAATAGGTAACTTCTTTTCTAGCTTCTCAGTTCCATAAAAGGAGACAAATTTGCCCCAGGATAGATCATACTCAGAGACTACACAGACTTGATTTAGGTGCTGACGTTGGGAATGTCTGTGCCAACATTTAGATTAGATTTTGGACTCTGAATTCATGCTCCGATGGGTTGAGGCTCTTGAACACTTTGGGTTGAATGTATTTTGCATATAGGGTAGACATGAATCTTTAAAGGCTGAGGGCAGACTGCAGTTGTTTATGAATGCCATCCCCTGCAAATGATATTTGTGCCCTAATGCTTAAAGCTGTCTGTGCGTGTTATTTTACATGAAGAAAAAAGAAAGAAACAAAGAAACAAAGAAACAAAGAAACAAAGGAAAGAAAGAAAGAAAGAAAGAAAGAAAGAAAGAAAGAAAGAAAGAAAGAAAGAAAGAAAGAAAAGAAAGAAAGAAAGAAAGAAAGAAAGAAAAAAAAAGAAAGAAAGAAAGAAAGAAAGAAAGAAAGAAAGAAAGAAAGAAAGTAAGAAAGAAAGAAAGAGGAAGGAAGAGAGAAAGGAAGGAAGAAGAGAGAAAGAAAGAAAGAAAAGAATTTCCAGAGGTGATTAAATTAGCTCTTGAGATAATCTTATCCTGGATTATCTATGTGGGTCCTAAATGTAATCACATGTATCATTTTTAAGTGGGGGGAAGTAAAAAATTTGACATGCACAGATGAAAAAGAGAAGGTAATGTGACCATAGAGGCAAAGATTGGAGTGATATGGCCCCAAGTTAAGAAATGCTAGCAGTTACCAGAAGCTGGAAGAGGCTAGGAACACTTCTCTAGAGCGTCTAGGACTGTGACCCTGCCACCACTATGATTTCAGCACAGTAAAACTAATATTGAACTTCTAGCCTCTAGAACCATGAGAAAATAAATTTCTGTTGTTTTAAATCACCAAATTTGTGATAATTTATTATAACAGCCACAACCTAATACAGAGGAAGGCCTGTCCAAATTTATGTTGCCTGTCTCTGTCCTATCGCCTCAGTAAACTAAATGTGACAAGAATGGGGGCGTCTGGGTGGCTCAGTCAGTTAGCATCTGACTTTGGTTTTGGCTCAGGTCATGATCAAATGGGTCATGAGATTGAGCCACACGTCAGGCTCCACTCTCAGAGTCGAGTCTGCTTGAAAGATTCTCTCCCTCTGTCCCTCCCCCTACTCACTCTCTCTCTCTCAAATAAATAAATAAATCTTAAAATAAAATGTGACAACAATGACTACCTGATCAAATTTGCTCTAATGAAACACTGTTCCCCTAAAAATTTGGCATAGGAGCTAGGTAACTATTTTACAATTTTTTCTATTAACTTAGATATTTATCATGTGAACATGGTAACAGAGACAAATATGTTACCACTTAGTCTAGAAGGATTTCCATGCCTTATTTCTTGATTAGGTATCTCCACAAAGCCTAAGTCTCCTTGGGAGAAAGAGCTCACTTTGAATTCTTAAGGGTGAACAAATATGTGTATTCTTGGTAGGCTTTCTGAGCCCAGATACACCTGTTACATATGTGATGCCCAACTATGAAGAGATACATCTACATGATTTTTGAACCTGGAACTAAGGATTATTGTAACAATGAAGTTGTCACAACCATTACCAGAAGCAAAATAGGAAAGGATGTGGCAATATCCAGTTAACACTGGTGGTGCCAGATTGCAAGGTATGGAACTAATATTAAATGTCAGTAGCAGTGAAAGCTTCACCAAATCAACTCCATCGATCAACTCAGCTCCACTATTAACTGCATGTATGTGCGTTTGTTCCTGCTTGTTTCTGAAGTCTCCCAAAACAATCCCCAGAGATTCCACAAAGAACCCAATCTCTTTTCAGTAAATTTCTTTTCTTTGCGCAAGTAAGAATCTAGGCTGAATTAAAAGATAGGGAAAGCCGTATCATGCTTTCTGAACTATACAGAAAAAAAAGCGTGCTGATAGGAAAGAGTAAGTCATTTGAAGATGGAAAAAGAGGCAAGAGTCTGAAAAAGATCCTTTTTCCTCTTCTAGTTCTAGTGCCTTTTTTAGGTACAACTGTATGTTTGCATTTACAGTTCATATAAAAATCCTGTACACCTTTATTTTTAAGCTTATTTTTGTTGATTTCCATTATTGGCATTTGAAGTGTACTAACCACAATGAATTTTAAATCTGTATCAGAAAAATACCTCTTACATAACTTCACAATACAATTTTATTAGATTGAGATTATAGGATCTAAAATATAAAACATTGAAGTTCACCTACTTATTAATTTTAGGTGCTAAAACATTTAAAGTATATAAAATCAGCAAATTGTTTTGCAATTATGTAGCGATATAATTGTAGGAAAGTACATTTTTAAAAAAATCAAAATCTCAGCTCTTCATCAGTTTTGTTTTAAAAAGTCTTGTAGAGTTTTACTTTCAATTTTTAAAATATTTTTATAACTTTTAACTATTTTGTGATATTAAATCTTGAATGATCCAATATGGCATCATATAGCATTTTTAATGAGATAGTCCATTATAATATCATTGTGTGGGGAACTATTAGACTCAGTTACATCTTGGCATAGTTACAAAATAGATTATTATTGAAACTTATCTTTAATTTCCTCAATATAGTTATTTATCAAATGGACATCATATTCGTATATACTTAAGGATCCTGTTTTGGAGGAATATGTTTAGAGAACAGCTATATTAAAAAGAAGGCATGCTATTGTTTTATAATTGTAGTATTCAAAAAATTTGATTCAATAATTTTATTCAAAATTGGGTTTAGTAAAACCCTTGGAAATGAACAATAATTTCATTTATTTGTAGTATTTCATAGATAACTAATAAAATATTTAATTAATAAATAATGGAAAAGTTTGAATTATAGAAACTTAAACACAAAGAAGTATTATTTGGATTTCTGGTTTTGGTGGCAGTGGTGATAATGATGTTGTGTGTATGTGTGTGTGTGTGTGTGTGTGTGTGTGTGGCATACATAAAATCAAATGTAATAAAGGAAATGAAAGTTCTTTCTAGAAATGCAATATATTTTTGACTGTACAAATCACTCAAATTCATGAAAATGTAAAAAGATAAAAAAAGATATGCTTGACTTGAATCATAATAGAAAAGTCACTAGAATGCATTTAACTGACAATGTCATGCTCTCGCCAACTGATTTTGGCCATACATGTTTAAGTGCTGGCCAACTACTCTAGCAATGATGGATAGCCGTAATGCTAAAGAGCTCTAACATGAGTTGAATGCAGTTGATGCTGAATATTTATCGACTTTAAATTCTATTGCATACTAATGTTTAATTTATATGCCCAGACTAAAAAGATAGTTTTCATTTCTGATACATCCCTCTTTTTGATTTTAGGAAATATTTCTTAAAGCAACTAGAAGTATACTATATAGATAATTTCTTTGTTTGCTACATTGTAAAGACCTGGAAATATTCACATTATTTAATCAAAATGTATTGTTTTTCCTGAAATATTTGGTTTGATGGTCACTATAGCAGAGAAAATTAGTTAATGATTTTATGGCATTTTAAGATCCATGGATTAATATATTATAGCCTTAATGGTGTTGTTTCATCAGAACAAAATGAAAACTAAGAGAAAATGAAGTATAAAAGCATAAACATAAGGAAAACTAATTAAGATTTTGTTTTCAAAACAATAACAATTGGAGACAGTGAAATTTGGAAATAGGCTTAAACATCCACTAATTACAAGGCTAACTTCTACCTAGATAACTGGATTTATGTGTAAGTCATCATGGACAGTGCCTCTGCTGTGGAGATGATCCAACTATCTTCAGCTGAGTAATTTGAGACCTGAGTTAAGTTCATTGTACAAAGCTCCACATGAGGAGAGTATGGAGTTATCTAGAAGTAGAATTTTTGTATGTCACTTAAGTCAGTATGAATTCAAACTAGATTTTATAAATTTAGGGTGTTAAATAAAATTTCTATGGTAGCCATAAAGAAAATATCTCAAAAATATACCAAAAAAAGGATATGAAATGGGGAATTCAAACTGTTCACTACAAAAAACGCAAGTAAATACAAGAGAAGACAGCAATGGAGGAAACAAGTCTCTAAAGAGTATAAGACATACCAAAAAACCCCAGCAAAATGGCACAAGTCCTACCTTATCAGTAATTATAGTAGTGTAAATAGATAAAATTCTCCAAGCAAAAGACAGTGATTGGCAGAATGGATTTTTTAAAATGATCCAACTATGCTGTCTACAAAAGATGCACTTCTGATCCAAAGATAAAATTAAGTGGAGGAATGGAAAAATATATTTCAGGCTAATAGTAACCAAAAGGGAAAGTAGTAGTTATATTAATATCAGACAAAGTAGATTTTAAGTCAAAAACTGTTACAAGAAACAAAATGGCAATATACCCTAATACAGGATTAATTCATCAAGAAGATGTAACATTTATTAACATACATGCAAAGCAATGAAGGGAGAAATATGCAATTCCACAATGATAGTTGGGCACTTCAAGACACTACTTCGAATAATGGATTATCTAGACAGAAATCTATAAGGAAACTGAGAACAACATTATAAACTAAGTAGATATAATAGACAAATATAGAACAATCTACACCAAAACAACAGAACAAACTTTCTTCTCAAGTACACATGGAAGATTCTCCAGGTTATATCATACGTTAAACCGGAAAACAAGTATCAATAAATTTTAAAAGATTAAGATCATATGAAGTATCTTTCTAAACACAATGGAATAAAACTAGAAATTGAAAATAGAAAGAAAACTGAAAAATCCACAAATATGTAGAAATAAAGCAACAAATTCTTAAACAACCAATGAGTCAGAGAAGAAATCACAAGGAAAATAAAAAATATTTAGAGACAAATGAAAATTAAAATTAGGTGTATGATAACTGTGACAAGCAGCAAAGGAAAACTTATAGCTGCAGACATCTACATCAAATAAGAAAAAATATCAAAACAATAGACTTGAGGAGGTAGAAAAGGAAAGCAACCAACTCAAAGCTAGCAGAAGGAAGGAAATAATAAAAATTAGAATTGAGATAAATGTAATAACAAATAGAAAAACAATAAAGAGAATCAACAAAATCAAAAGTTGTTTCTCTGAAAAAAAATAAACAAAATCAACAAACCTTTAGTTGGACTGAAAAAGGAGAAAGACAAGATACAAATCACTATAATCAGAAATGAAAGTGGGAACATTACAAGTGACCTTACAAAAATAATAAAGAGTTATTAGTAAATTTTATGAAGAGCTGTACAGTAATAAATTAGATAATACAGATGAAGTGAACAAATTCCTAGAAACACACAAATTATCTAAACCAATTCAGGAAAATATAGAAAGTCTTAGCAGATCTATAACAAATAAAAAGATTACATCACTAATCAAAAATCTTCCAACAAAGAAAAGTCTAGGATAGTATGGCTTTTTGGTGAACTCTATGGAATATTTAAAGAAGAATTAACACCCAAACATACAAAAACAGGGACACTTCCTAAGTCATTCTATGAAACCAACATTACCCTGAAGCCAAAGCCAGTTAAAGATATCACAAGTGAAGAAAATTACAGACCAATATCCCTTATGAATATAGATGAAATAGTGCACAATGAAATATGAGGAAACCAAATTCAATAGCATATGAATGAATAAACAGACTGTGGCACACCCAAACAATAAAATATCATTCAGCAGGATGCTTAACTGACTGAGCCACCCAGGTGACCCCTGTGTATTTTTATAATTAACCTCTTCTCCTCAGGTTCTTTGAGGATTTTCTGCTCTTTTTTACACTTAAACTCTCAATTTAAACAATAATCTAAAACAAAACCTACATTTACATAATAAAAATAAATTCCACATTACATGCAAATAGCTAGATGCATTTAGGACCATTTTGAAGATTGAGTTTTAGGAATATTTTTTTAAATATAAATCATGTGGTAATTACAAAATTCACTTTGAGTCTCCTGGAAAATATCTCTTAGAAATGAGAAGTTATTCTCTAGGGCAGGGGAAATAGGACACATTTTCAAGTTAGAAGGATATATTTTGGTTGGTGTGACTTTCAATATGGTATAAGACGTAAGTATATATGTTTATCGCATAGTTTGAAGAAGCATCTCAAAAATACAGAATCTTCCTTAAGAAAGGCTGAGAATGCAGGAACACCTTAACAAAACATTTTGTGAATATTTGTTTACTCTGATTAAAATAAAGATTAGGCTATATTAGGTGACTTGCAAAAATTTCTTCTGGAAACCCTGGGGACAGTCAAAAAAATAATCATTGTCTTAACAGCTTCAGTGCAGTACCACAGTATGACAGGTTTGCTTGACTTCCAAATGAAAAATTCAAGCCACATGTACTAAAAAACTAAGGAGCAAAAAATAGTGATTCTAAATATGAGTCTGATGTTAAATGCAGTTTATATAGATTCTTAGACTTAACAAGTTTTGATTTGTAATTGATTTGTAATTTTCACATAGGCAACTCAATGTAACCAGCTCCAGAATGAAGTTGTTTAACATATGGCTTTTAATTATAATATTTTGAATGGCAAGAGCACATACCACTGTGTTTTAGGGCATGACCTTTTCATCTTGGGTCAAAACTAAGAACTAACCAAGCATTGAGGTATATATATTTGAATAATGTACTGATAATCATCACTATTTTTTCACTGCTAAAAATTTGGTAGGAGACAGGTAGAGACATGAACGTCTGCTTATGCTGACCTATAATTTATAATTTACTGATACAAAATAAATTATATAATCTACCATAAGAGGATTAAAAAGTCAAGTATTATAAGACCAGAAAAGAGAAAAAAAAAAACTGCAGTAGAGAAAATGTACAGAAAATGTGGCTAAACTATCAGAGATATCTTGTCAAGCCTTGCGTTAGCTTGCAGCCCAAAGTTCACTCAACCAAAACACATTACTGGTGTCTTTCACTCACAAGTTATTGGTCTGAGCAACTAAATTCTTCACAAGCTTTAGCTAAATAAGTGGAGTCAAGGACCCAAATAAAACTCTCTTACAAAAATAAACATTTATTCAAAATGTTTAGATTACAGCTGTTTCTTTAAATAAATTGAGCTGAGATTTTTCATCATTCTTGGAATTGGACTATGAGGCAATACTAATTCTAAGAAAGCTTTGTAAATGTTTTCTACCACATATTTATTTCTGTATTTGAAAAAAAAAATGTGTAAGGCTTTTTATAAGTGGTTTGAGCTCCACAGAGTTATATAAACTGGTCAAATATTTATAACAGTGAAAAAATAAAATTCCTTTTACAGTTTTAAAAACCCAGTAAAACTGATTAGTCACCAGATACAAGACTTGATATTTAATGTATAATTTTAATTTGCAAGAGGGAAATTTTTACTCAAAGACTATTATTATGATACTCGCTTTGTTTCTACACTTACATTAAACCACACACAAAAATAAAAATGTTCATTTCCCCTTGAAGGAGGTTACACTGTTATAAGAGAAAACGTTACACAAAAGAATAAGTATATAACATATATAGCTCCATTAGTTTAAAATAAAACTTAGGGGCGCCTGGGTGGCTCAGTTGGTTGGGCGACTGCCTTCGGCCCAGGTCATGATCCTGGAATCCCAGGATCGAGTCCCTCATCGGGCTCCCTGCTCATCAGGGAGTCTGCTTCTCCCTCTGACCTCCCTTCTCTCATGCTCTCTCTCTCTCAAATAAATAAATAAAATCTTTAAAAAATAATAATAAATAAATAAATAAATAAAACTTAGGTAGCACATAATCATTTATAATTATAACATACAAGGGACTAATAATGTCTCAGTACATTCAGTCCCACAACATTCATTATATAACATCGGAGGCACCATCCTAGGATTTGAGGACAAAGAGACACCATTAGCATCCCTGTCCTAAGTAGTTGGTATTCCGGATTTGGGTTTGTGGCAGGGAAGAAAAAAGTTAAAGCAAATAAATAACTCTAATACTATACGGTGTTTTAAATATAAAGATCTATAAAAGTGAAGTTAGCCATTTTTACTGGAACTGTCTTTGAAACTTTAGAGATCATTTGGAGAAAGTGACCTGATGATTTTTTTTTTTTTCAAATTTAAACATACTTGACACACAATATTGTATTAGTCTCAGGTGTACCATGTAGTGATTTAGCATTGATATTTTTGATCACCGCAATAGATCTAGCTACTATCTGTCACCAAACAAAGTTATTACATACTATTAACTATATTCTACATACTGGACATTGTATCCCATGTCTTATTTATTTTATAACTGGAAGTTTGTACCTTTTGATCCCTTTCTCCTATTTTGACCATCCTCCCACCCCCTGCCCCCTGGCAACCACCAGACTGTTCTCTGTATCTCTGAGGCCGTTTCTGTTTTGTTTTGTTTTCTTTGTTCATCTGTCTTCTATTTCAGATGCCACATATGAGTGAAATCATATGGTACTTTTCTTTCTCTGTCTAGTGACCCAATCTTTAATTAGCACAAAAGAATTAGTCATTTAGAAAAAGAAGTAGATATGGGTAGGGTGTTCATGGCAGAGTAAGCACTGCATGAAAATTAAACCCCCTTTGACAGATAAAACACATGCAGAGAGGTGCAATAAAGCTGATGAATAGATTGACGATGGCTGAGTAGAGGACCTGCAGACGAGATCCTTGTATGCCGTGCTAAAGATTTTAGAGCTACCTGTGGCAAGGAGCAGTCACTTCTAAAAAGGGAAGTAGTGGTAGATTGCAATAACCATTACAAATTCTTTCTCGGGTGCCTGGGTGGCTCAGTCGTTAAGCGTCTGCCTTCGGCTCAGGTCATGATCTCGGGGTCCTGGGATCGAGCCCCACATCAGGCTCCCTGCTCCGCGGGAAGCCTGCTTCTCCCTCTCCCCTCCCCCTGCTTGTGTCTCTCTCTCTCAAATAAATAAATAAAATCTTTAAAAAAAAAAAAAAAAACAAATTCTTTCTCTTTCATCAAATGTTTTCATTTCCTACCCTTTGTATTTAGATTGGCCATAGGACTTAATTTGACTGAAAAGAAAATTGGCAAAACTGATATATACTTGAAAACTGCTTGCACTATTAGGGATAGCTTTCTCTGTTGCTTTTGGAATCTTGTGACTGATGCCAAGAGATGAAACTCAGAATGGCCTGCTCAGTGCCAGACATGTGAGTCAGGCCATCCTAAATCTTAGAGCTACCAACTGACCTACCACCTGACGACAGATGAAGGAGAGAATCCAAAATTTCTCGGCCAAACGGACCGAGACCAGAAAAACTGCTCAACCAATCTACAGAATCATAACAGTAAATGCTTATTGTAAGCCACTAAGTTTTAGGGGTGATTTGATACATAGCAAACACTAATGTTAGCGTACACTATATTTTTTTAATGTATGGAATATACACTGAAGGAATAAAAAAAATAGAAAGTAGATGGGTTAGCAATTACTAAAATTATCTTATGAAAAGATGGATAAAACCAGAATTTAACTATTTTAATGATGTAGGTGGGAGGAAAGAGATTAGAATTATGGTTCAGAGCTAGACTCAACAGGACTCATGATTAATTAGATAGCTTTAAGGAAAGGGAAAGGTCAAATGTGACCTGAAGATTTCAGTGTGGGGTACATTGGCACTGCTATGTAGCCCAAGCAGGTGAAGAGAATCAAAGAAAATAATTTTGAGTGCACTTATTATATTCAACATACTCTTCATTTTAGAAGACCATTCTAACACAAATCTAAATTGCTCCACACAAACCTAAATACCATTGATTTGGATAAAATAAAGATTTTGTGATACTTTATTGAGGAGAAATATATATATCATATATAGATGTATATTGATATATGGTATCATATATGTATATTCTCCTACCCTGTCATTTAGGTGACCAGAAGGCAAGATTATATAATCTCTTATAATCTACTCTTGACATATCCATCAACATGAATGAATATATTGGGCACTTCATTTATTTGGTCTTGGTTGAAATCTGAACGAAATGGGATTCTTACTTGATGCCAAAGTTGATCTTAATGAGAAAAAAAAAAGACTATTGGCATTTATATTTTTTAAATTTTCATATTTTACCCCAACTTTTTACCCCATTATAGAAATCAGGAAAATGTGTCTGTATCTGTGACACAAAGTAAAGTGACTGAAATGATTCTACCTGCTTTGGCTATGCAAGATCTCTTTCACAGCAGATTATTGCTCCACAGGATTAAAATTAGTGATAGGTTCACTAAGAAAATTTAAGCTGCATCCGTTCTCTCTCAAATTTACTATTCACACTGGTTGGCAAGGATGAGAACTAAGTCACTTTAGAGGAAATAATCAGTGACAAATCAGGGTCAGAAGGTTAGTAAAAGGTGTTTGTTTATTAACACTGATTTGTGACCGCTGATCTATTACATAACTATGGGCATATCCAAAAATTAAGTAACTAAAATCATCAGTTAGAAATATAATAGAACCCCATAAGTCAATTGCAAAATAAAGGCATATGAAAACTAGGAGAGGTACCTTGTTAGCAATGCCTGAAAAATGTAAGTATTTTCTTAAACTTGATCAAATCATGAATTAAACTTACTAGAGTCTTAATCTGTGTCTATGAAATAAAAGTAGATATAAAAAATATTCCATTGTTTTAGCTAATCATGGACTTCACAGGGGCTCTACCAAGGGTCCCTGAAAACCAGCTGTACAATGCAAATGCTTTAAAGAGTGCAAAGCCACATGGGTTGAAACAGATTAATACATTGTTCCCCTAAAGTTTCTTTTTTTCTCATGTAGTGTAGTGTATGGAACATAAGGATGAAACCCACATGGTACTCTCTAACACTTAAAATATGAATGAGCTTATTCTACTAAGGAGGTGTCTTATGGAATTTAAAAAGCAATTTAAATGCATGACTAGAAAACCTTCTCAAGAAGCTCTTCTTCCAGAAGATATTGTTTGAGAGAGGTGATGCACCTGCAACTGGTAGGTAGGCTTTTAGAACTCTTTGTCTATACATTGCTCCTCCAATAGAGTAACAGTTGAATAAATATCATGATGAATTTTATTTCCCCATAGATATGATGTTGTGTTATCTATTATTTATAGATGTTATATCTATCTATATTATTTATATTATTTACAATGAGTTATCTCAGATGAATTGAGATTTATCATTGGGGTGATTTTGAATATCAAATATCAAGAAAGAAGATTAAAATAATGCATTAATGTTATAGAATTTATTACTTTAATCAGTTTTCTGCAGTATATAAATATACTTCAGAGCACATAAAATTAATGATGTGAGAATTATTTAAATGCTGAGTGTTTTCCTCCTCTAAACTTCAAATATCCCAGGAACGATGCTTATGGGGAAAGGAATGATGTCTTTAAAATAAAACTCCATTATTTCTCATGCTAAATGAAAATACCTAAACTTCCCTCTCTTTAATACATATGATGTTCTCTATATTTTTTTCTTTGAGAATCTGTTTAAATTTGTGCTTCATTCTGCTATGATTATTTTGAAAATTTAAGATCACTTGTCATTTCCCAAATGAAAACAAACATATTTTCCATATTTTCTGGAAGCATTCTTTGAAGGAATATCTTGGTTTCAGGGGTTCATTCCATTACTAAGCAAATTATCAATAGGCATCCAATTTTCTGCTTCAAAAATATGTACAGTAATCATTTAAAATATTCCACAATTATACATTTTGAAAGTGACATCATTAAATGGATTGCTATACGATAATCATTTAGAGAAACAAACTATTTTGGCCAGTTTTCTTCTACTTCATTCTTCTAGAATACAGTAGGATATTTTTGATTAATGTGTTTGAGACTGTGAACACATTTTTAAAGCCCTTTCTAAATGACAGCCAGTCAATAGCTTTCTTTGTCTGTGTTCAAAGTTCTGAATACATTGCCGGGAAGCCCATGTACTTGGAAAATGTTTTCCAAGAGAAAGAAAAAAAGGAAAACCATCATTTTAAATTTGATTTGCAGTGTATTTCAATAAGCCTCTAGTCTACCCTCGGAACAGTTCAAAGACAAGTGATTAAATAGTAATATACTGCAAAATAGAAAACTTTCCATTTGAAAAGGAGGATTCATATTAAATCCTGATACAGAAAGAAAACCTTAAAATTATGTCTAAATCCACTTGTACTCTGGACTCTGGGAAACAAACTGAGGGTTACAGATGGAAGGGGGGTGGAGGGATGCGGTACCCGTGTGATGGGTATTAAGGAGGGCACATGTTGTGATGAGCACAGGGTGTTACACGCAACTAATGAATCATTGAACACTATATCAAAAATGAATGATATACTATATGCTGGCTAACTGAACATAATAAAAAAAATCCACTTGTACTGATATCCATGTTTTCCATACACCCATTATTTACATTGCCACTGTATACATTTTTAAAAGGCAAGATCAATTATAGGATGTACCATTTAACAGTTCATTTGTGTTTGATTCTTTTTTTTAAATTTATTTTATTTTATTTTTCATCATGATAAGTGTAGTTTCTTTTTTAAATTTTTTTATTGTTATGTTAATCACCATACATCATTAGTTTTTGATGTAATAGTCCACGATTGTTTGCGTATAACACCCAGTGCTCCATGCAGAATGTGCCCTCCTTTTTTTTTTTTTTTTTTAAAGATTTTATTTATTTATTTGACACAGAGAGAGAGAGAGAGGAATCACAAGCAGGCAGAGTGGCAGGGAGCGGCAGAGGGAGAAGCAGGCTTCCCGCGGAGCAGGGAGCCCGATGTGGGACTCGATCCCAGGACTCTGGGATCGTGACCTGAGCCGAAGGCAGACGCTTAACGACTGAGCCACCCAGGCGCCCCAGAATGTGCCCTCCTTAATACCCATCACCAGGCTAACCCATCTCCCCACCCCCTCCCCTCCAGAACCCTCAGTTTGTTTCTCAGAGTCCATCGTCTCTCATGGTTCGTCTCCCCCTTCGATTCCCCCCCTTCATTCTTTGTGTTTGATTCTTTAAAGATGCATGTTTTGAGTAGTGAATTGCATTTTGGTTGCTCGTATGACATAGTCACTGATGTTGCAATATACATAAACAAAAGAGCCAGTAAAAGGAAATGTCAACTACTGAGCCATGTATAATTTGGAATATTTAACTAAAACAATATCACATTTGAAAAATCACAGTTATATTAAGATGTAATGGATATTGAAAATACGTATGAAACTTTGAGATATTTTTAAATAATAGAGTCTCAAGTACTCCAATTCAGTTTTAGGATCCTTCAGTAAATAATCCTGAAAGATATAGGGAAGTTCACATAAAATAAATTGTTCAAATGCATCTCACAAATGAATATATTTTACTGTATAAGTTAAAATGTAAGTTAAATTTTATTTATTTTATAAACTTTATTATAAAATAAATTTTATTTAAATAAATAAAAATATTATAAGTATTTTCTTTTGTCTTCATAAATACCCATTCTAATGAAATATTTTGTGGAAATGAGAGCTAAATTGAAGGGTTTTGTTATATGATGGTGGCCTAAAAATAAGGTACAACTTGGGACATCATTTACAGTTTCAGTTTTACATTTTGAATAAATAGTGGTTTTATTTATGAACTATCAAATTATGATTTTATAGAAATTAGTACATAACAACCTAACTTAAACTAAAATATGCCACATTTTCACTTGTGATGATTTATTATAAAATAATATGCTAGCACAATGAGTATAATGCCCAATTATTTGGATAATCAGTTTCGTTTTTTAT
Source organism: Halichoerus grypus (assembly GCF_964656455.1). Lineage (NCBI taxonomy): Eukaryota > Metazoa > Chordata > Mammalia > Carnivora > Phocidae > Halichoerus > Halichoerus grypus. Next base: position 133,590,955 of record NC_135718.1, read on the forward strand.
TTGTTTTACTGATTGGCTTACAAATGTTTAGAAGAGTAAGATACCTAGCACCATTCTTCTCTGCCTCATTTGCTAGCACCTTCTCCTTAAAGCCTCTGATTGTGAGGGTTCCATTTATGTTAAGATATAGCCTAGTACAATTCCTTCACTTTACAGATGATGAAACTGATGGCTAGAGAGCCTGGGTGATATTAGTTTAGATCACAAAGCCAGTTAGTGGCAGAACTGGGAAAATTTCCAAAGTCTAATGTATGCTCAGAGTTGACACATTTCAACTCCAAGTAGACCATTTTCAGAATGGAAGAATAAAAATGTTAAAACAAAATAAACAAATGGGATTCATTTTTTTTTTAAAAAGAGGATGGATAATAATTAAAACTGAAGGATTTAATAATATTTAGTTTTGTATTTTTTTTCTGATTTTACATCATGTGTATATTCTAGGCTGACCATACAAATAAATCACATGATTACCTATAAAATCTGATTTGATAAAAAGATCAATTTAAATACCCTCCTTCCCGGGCGCCTGGGTGGCTCAGTTGGTTAAGCGACTGCCTTCGGTCCAGGTCATGATCCTGGAGTCCCGGGATCGAGTCCCGCATCGGGCTCCCTGCTCGGCGGGGAGCCTGCTTCTCCCTCTGCCCCTCCCCCCTCTCATGTGCTCTCTCTCTCTCTCTCAAATAAATAAAATCTTTAAAAAAATAAAAATAAAAAAAAATAAAAAAAATAAATACCCTCCTTCCCCCCACTTTACACTCTTCAGCCCAAGGAGGGAATGTAAAAGCCTCCTCATTCCAAGGCTACCCCTTTTGAGCCCCATTTTTCTATGCAGGATTCCCAGATAATTCTAAGTGCCTTGCAAGTGTATGCAACCCAAAAAAAGGTAAGGAAGAGGGCGCAATTAGCTTGGAAACACAGGCTGCCTGAACATGTATTTAGGGTGTGTTAGGGTGACTAACTTGAGACAAAAGCAGCAATTCTTGCTCCACTTTCCCTGAGCAAAATGTATGATGATTCTGCCCACCCCACCATAGGCTCATTGGTCCCTCTCCTCTGATCTGGGGCTCCTGTTCAGCCCCCCACCTGATCACATCCCTCTCGCATTATTCCTGTATGGCCAGCCACGTTAATACTTCGGGAACAGGGAGGAAACTTTTATGAAACAGTGACAAACTGCTTTTATGGTACAGTGTTTGTGATAAGTGATAAGTCAAAACACTGGATCCTGCGCATCACACCCTGTCCAGGTTTAAGGGTATTTATGAGACGGACTTTGAGGAAGCTCTCTATTCTAGAGCTCACGTCACGTTGGAAACAATTCCCCAAATATGTGACTGGCTTTTGCTAAATTTACTTCAGGCTACTTTCATGGTCTAATGGCTAAAAGAAGAGATCTTATTGTTTCACAGTTTTTTTGTTTTTGTTTTTTTTCTTTTTTCCTTTTTTGCCCTTTAGTTGGGAAACCAGCTTGGGAATTTCTTAGAAATAAGCTTTTATGTTCTGTCTACTCTCTAAATTTCATCTTAATGGCCCCCAAATTGTTCTTTGCCTTAGTACAATTTAAAACACTATCCGAATGGGCAGGCCCCTGGAATCTGCTTCCGGACCTAGGCTGCAGCTCAGCAGCGGCTTTGCAATGAAGAATTTTGTCACATTTGTCATACAGAAATTCATAATAGGAAGCATTTAGGACAGGCCTGGGAGATCAGGGTTTTCCCAGATCCCCATCTTCTTTCTTATGCTTTCCTTGTATTTTGCTTTGGCTCACATTGTTTCTAATGGCGATACAAGGATAATCCATGTCTTTCAATCCCCACAGTTTATGGACTGAAAACAAAAGACAAAAAAAATCAATCTTCCTCTACTTCCATGGAACCCATTTCAACCTAGACTCATGTCTCAATTATGTGCCATCTTTGAAAGTGGTAAAAAGTGTTTGTTTTCCTACCATGTTTTCCACTGATGCAAACTAAGTAAGGTATCACCTAAGTCACAAATTAAAATGAGTTGTGGTTTGGACTTTGTAGGCCTGCATGACAAAGCTCACTGACTTCTCTCTCCACCATAGCTGGTGTTCATTCTCTCAGTCCAGCGTTTCTACCTTTTTGTCTTTAATTACTCCGCCTTAACTTCAAATATTAAGTTCTAAGTATTTTATGATTCTTTTAGAAATAAGTGATTAAAAAAAACCCCAACCAAGCTGGTTTAAGCAATACTGCTGATTTAAGGGATATTCACTATTAGCAATATTCAATATTGAGTGTGTATTATAAGCTGGACATCGTGATAAATCATCTTTAAATGCATCTAATATTCAAAAAAACTTGCAAAGTAGATATTATAATGCCCAATTTTTAGATAAGGAAAATGAAGCACAGAGAAATTAAGTAAATTACCTGAAGTCTAAGCTTTGTTGCTGGGCTGTGACCCTATGCTGTCTGTCAGAAGAATGTCTTCTTTTTTTTTTTTAATTTTATTATGTTATGTTAATCACCATACATCATTAGTTTTTGATGTAGTGTTCCATGATTCATTATTTGTGTATAACACCCAGTGCTCCATTCAGTACATGCCCTCTTTAATACCCATCACCAGGCTAACCCATCCCCCCACCCCCCTCCCCTCTAGAACCCTCAGTTTGTTTCTCAGAGTCCATAGTCTCTCATGGTTCGTCTCCCCCTCTGTTTCCCCCCCTTCATTTTTCCTTTCCTACTATCTTCTTTTTCTTTAACATATAATGTATTATTTGTTTCAGAGGTACAGGTCTGTGATTCATCAGTCTTGCACAATTCACAGTGTTCACCATAGCACATACCCTCCCCACTGTCCCTCACCCAGCCACCCCATCCCTCCCACCCCCCACCACTCCAGCAACCCTCAGCTTGTTTCCTGAGATTAAGAATTCCTCCTATCAGTGAGATCATATGATACATGTCTTTCTCTGATTGACTTACTTCGCTTAGCATAATACCCTCTGGTTCTATCCACATCACTGCAAATGGCAAGATTTCAGGGTTTTTTTTTTTTTTTTTTTTTTTGATGGCTGTATAATATATATACCACATCTTCTTTATCCATTCATCTGTTGATGGACATCTTGGCTCTTTCCATAGTTTGGCTATTGTGGACATTGCTGCTATAAACATTGGGGTGCACTTACCCCTTCGGATCCCTACATTTGTATCTTTGGGGTAAATACCCAGTAGTGAAATTGCTGGGTGGTATGGTAGCTCTATTTTCAACTTTTTGAGGAACCTCCATACCGTTTTCCAGAGTGGCTGGTCTTCTTAATCACTCCACTTGTATGCATTTACCTCCATTTATAACAATCTTACTCCTGATTAATCTGTGATATATGCCACAGATATTCTTCTTGGATTTTTGTCTGTTATTCATTTATTTATGTTGGAAGTTTTTTGTTTATCAGATTCACTTATATCAATACTGCTTTATATTATTTTTGTCATTAGAAAGCCCTGTACTTTTACATTACAAGAGAATTTACTTTTATATTATAAGAGAATTCTAATGTTCTTATGGTTTCTGTTTCTTTAGATTTTATTTATTTATTTGAAAGAGACAGAGAGCGCATGAGAGGGGGAGGGGCAGAGGGAGAGGGACAAGTGACTCCCTCCTGAGCCTGACCTGGGGCTCAATCCCATGACCCTGAGATCATGACCTGAGCCAAGGTCAGACGTTTAACTGACTGAGCCACCCAGGAACTCCTGGTTTCTTTTTTTCACATGTATTATTTTATATAATGAGACTTATTTTGGTTTGTGGAATGATACATGAATATAATATTTCACCCAAAGCTTAGCCTCTTATATCAATAGCATGTATTTAATATTTTACTTAATTTTACCAAGTTTACATGCCATTTTATGATCAATAAAGTTATTACATGTAATTTTTTGTTTTATTATTGAAACTTTTATTTTTGTCATATTGCCAGGAACACATGGTCTTAATTATGCCAGATTTAAAATGACTTAAAATATTTGTACAAAACATTCCCATGAATTATTATGCTTATAAGAAGATTCCATTTAGCATTGTTATTGAACTTTCATAAAATTATATCTTATTTAAGGGTAAATGATATCTTTAGAACAGGTGCACTTTTAAGTTGAGAAATATGATTATTCAAGTCCCTTTTTTAAGATCCTCTGAAAACTTGTCTACTTTCCTTATATAAATATTGTACATATCTTAAAAATCATTCCCAGTTATTTTATAAATTACCCTTTACTGTAACTTGCTTACTCTTTTAGTTTAAGTACATGTTTTTCCAATCAAAAATATTTTGATTATATAACTTTAAAATTTAGAAATGACATTTAACTACATTTTAGGAAATGATTCCTTGACAAAATGAATAGGCACATTTACCTTTCCCTTCAAGAAAATTCACAGAAAATTGTCTTTCTAAAATGAGGGTTTGCCAAACTGAGGGTTCTAGAGGGGAGGAGGTTGGGAGGATGGGTTAGCCTGGTGATGGGTATTAAAGAGGGCACGTTCTGCATGGAGCATTGGGTGTTATGCACAAACAATGAATCATGGAACACTACATCAAAAACTAATGATGTAATGTATGGTGATTAACATAACAAAAAAAAGTGGATGGTCTAGTTTCTGAGTATGCATGATTTGTGAATCCCAGTTTATTTCTTTCAATAATAGGCAAATATCCCCAAAGAATGTATTAAATAATGTGTCGTTCCCCTATTGTTACCTCATATGTAAGACTACCTTAAAGGTGATCAAGGGAAAGGAATTTACAAATTATTTACTTGAATTTTCTCTTCCCTGTGCTTTGAGTATTCATACTAATAATATCTTGTATCTTATGAGCACTTGACAATTTTAAAGAGTTCTAAATGCATTTGACAAGCATTTAAAACTCAGATTAAAGTTTCTCATAACTAAGCATAATAAAAGTAGTAAAATGTTAAAAAAATAAAAAATAAAATAAAATGAGGGTTTGCAATACCTATTTTAGCTATTCATTTCCTTCCTTAAGTCATGTTAAGTCTATAATGAATGTTATACAAACAATATAATAATCCACTATTAAATTTTCTGTCGGAAGTAAACAAAATCAAATCTAAACCAACAATTTCTTCTGATCATACAATCAACAAATTTACTTAAATCTGTATCATTAAAGGACAAAAGTTAATGGAGATTTAAAATCAGATGGTCCATTATAACAGCTTCCTACCTGCATGTCCGCTAGTATCCTCATTATCTAGTTATTCTTCTATATATCCTTTCATGATCAATCATTCTAAAGCATACTTCTGATTATGGCAATTTCCAGTTGAGAAAAGCCCTGTGGGTCTACACAGGTTGCTGAATAATAACTAGTTCTCAGTACGGCATTTAAGTTTGCCTACATTATAATTAAAATGTACTTCATATTTGTCTCTCACTAATAATTATCCTCAGCATTTCCCAATGTGTCATGAAGATGCTATTGGCTGTGTCACTGATGGTGTGTACATTAATTTTAGGTGATATTCAGATAAACATTTTTATACACACATATACACACACATATATACACATATACATGTGTAAAGAAATTTTGTATATATGTAAGTCATATAAGTAAAGATTGATTATAGGAAACTATTAAGTAGATTTTGATACAGGTTTTACAAAAATATGGCCACCTAGGGGCACCTGGGTGGCTCAGTCTGTTAAGCGTAGGACTCTTGATTTTGGCTCAGGTCATGATCTCAGGGTTGTGGGATTGAGCCTGGCATAGGGCTCTGTGCTCAGCAGGGAGTCTGCTTGGGATTCTCTCTCTCTCCCTCTCCTTTTGCCCCTCTCCCCAAGTGTGCATGCTCACTCTCTCTCTTTCTCTTTTTCTGTAAAATAAATAAATCTTCACCAAAAAAAAAAAAAAAAAATATATATATATATATAGCCACCTAACATGATACTCAAATATCTGACTATGTGTAGTAATTATTGTCCTTTAAGAACTACTCACTCCTAGAAATTTACTTACTTTCTGTCCTCTATATATTCTCCGTGCTTTCTTACTTCTAAAACTTTAGTTATTCCTTTACCTGTAAACATCACCCTTTATCATTACTATTCTAAGTGTTATCTTTCTTATGCCTCTAACAAACCTAAAGAACAAGGACTGTCTCTTTCATTTGCCCAGTACTCTGCTAAATGCCTCAGATACATCAGAATTCTCAGTAAATAATTACTGAATTGCATCAAATATGTCAATATCCATAGCAAAATTGAACTAAATTCTTCTCCAATTTCCAAGTTGGGTGTCATCTTTAAACAAATCATTGAGCCCAAATGATTTCACTGGCAAGTTTTATCAAAGATTTAAAAATGAAATAATACCCATTCAGTACAAACTCTTGTAGAAAATACAAGAGGAATGAATACCTCCAAGTCATTTGGTGACAATATTATATGATCAGACAAGAAATTATAAGAAAACTAAGCCAAATACTCCTCTCAAACACAGATGCATTATAACTTAATTCTTATCAAATGTAGCAAATCAAATTCAGCAATATATAAAAAGATAACACCGTGAAAAAATGGAGTTTGTATCAGAATTGAGAGGTTGGTTTAACACTGAAAAATAAAACAATATAATTTACCAAATCTCCAGAAGAGAAAAAAAAAAAAAAACATAATCATCTCAAGAGATACAGAATGCATATATGATAAAATGCAATACCACTCATGTTAAAATTTTTTGAGAAGCTGCGATGGAAGAGAAATTCCTCAATCTGATAAAAAGACTCTATGAAAAACCTACAGATGACTTCTTCAATGTTTAAAGACAGAATTTGTTTTCTCTAAGATTGTGAACAAGACAAAGTCTTCTATTCTCACCTCTCCTATTCAACATTGGAAAATCTAAACAATGTATTAGATGAAAAAAAAGAATAAAAGGTGTACAAATTGGAAAGAAAGAAGAAAAGCCATCTTTATCTCAGACAATGTGATTGTGTACATAGACAATTCTACTAATCCCACCATAAAGATGCTAGAAATTATAAGTAATGTCAGAGAATATCAGGTCTCTAAGCTAAAAAAAAAAAAAAAAAAAAAAAAGGTCAATTGCATCTAAAATATATATTAACATACATTGGACTTAGGATAGTCAAAATAAATTTGGGAAAAAAATCAAATTTGAAGTTTATACTACCTGCTTTAATTTACTCTAAGACTAGCCTTGATTCCTGTGAAGGAGGTACAAGGATAAGTATATTTAAAAATGTAATGTCTTAGTAAACCAAGAATTGAAAAGGATGATATTAATTTGGTAAAGAATAATGTGATAACAGAAATCTAAGCTGGTCCTCAAGAATCCTGCCCTCTTGTGCACACGCCCGGCATAATCCCCTATTCCTGAATGTGGATAGGATATTGAATATGAAAAAATTACTCCTGTGATTAGTTTGCCTATATGATAAAGGTGAAGGATTTCCATAGATTTAGTTGTAATTTAGGTTGCAAATCCACTGCTTTGAGTTAAGGAAAAAGAGATTATCCTGAGGAGCCTGAGGGTTTCAGGTGAGCTTTTAAAAAGGAGATTGGACCTTCCCTGTGGGAAGAGATTCAAATTAGCAGAGTGTGTGGCAAGGACTTAACACCTACCCCAGGAAGCCTGTCCAGCAGACGACCAGCAAGAAAACGGGGTCTTCAGATCTACAACTGTTAGGAACTGAATTCTGCCAATGATTTGAATGGCCATGGAAGATCTTTCTCCAGTGGTGTCTACAGGTGAGACAAGACCAGCTCAAACTTTGATTTTAGCCTTTTGAGACCCTGAGCAGAGGACCCAATTAAAACATGCTACACTCCTGATCCACAGAAACTGTGAGATAACGAATATGTATTGTTTAGGCTGCTGAGTTTGTGGTAATTTGTTATATAGCAATTGAAAAGTAATGCAAATAGCAACAAAATAAATACACAAACCTACAGTAGACATCATTCATAATAGAGAAACATAAGGAATATTTCTTTTAAAGCCAGGAACAAAGAAAGAATTACTACCTTTCCCCAAAACTTTACTGGAGTTCCTATCTAGTGCAGTGAGTCAAGAAAAATCATTAGACCTAATTAGGACTTAAACAGAACTAATTTTGTCATTATTTGCAATAGAATCTTCTTCCTCAGAACCTGAGAAAATCTGTAAATATACTTTAGTAGTAATAAGTTCAGCTGGGTTGCTTGATTTATATAAGCACAAGGCAGTTGTAAAAATGGTATGTTAAAACATATTGTTTGAAATACTGGCAAAGCCTATAATTTGTTGAGAAATGTATCTATCTTATCTTTATGGAGAAAAAAATACAATATTTTATTAAAGACATTAAAGAAGAGTCCTTCAAATGAGAATTTCATAATGTCTATGGGTCCAACACATAAAAATGTTCACTCTTTCTAAATCAATATAAAATTTCATTATAATTCTGGACAAATTCCTAATAGGCTTTTTTTGCAGAACTTAACAAAATAACTCTAAACTTCATGTAAAACATACGGAAAAAAATATACAAGAAAATTTCAAAAAAGAAAAAGTGAGCTGACTGTCCTATCAGATTTCAACATTTATTATAAACATTATGAATAATAAGATAGTCTAGTATTGTAAAAGATGTAATAAATGGCCTAACAGAGCAAAATAGGGAACTCAGAAACTAACACATACTTTTATGGAAACTTGATATATTACAGGCATGTCATTGTAGATAAGTAGATATGGATAGACAATTCAATAAATGAGACAACTGGCTATTCATGTGGGAAAGTAAAATAAAAAAAATTTCCTTTTCTTCACACAAAGAGATCAATTCTATTTGGATTAAAGACCTAAATGCAAACAAAAATAATTCTTTAATTTTTTAGAATCTATAGGAGGATATCTCTATGACTTTTGGGGAGGGAAGGACTTTCTTAAACATGGCAAAAACATATTAATAAAAACATGAATTTAAAAAGTCCATCTATGAGCCAAAATATCATAAAAGTCACAGACTGAGATTAAAAAATTAAAATACATGTTATTTACATATGATGAATAGCCAGAGTAGAGCAAGAAGAACAAATATATACCTCTTCATTCCCCCACACAACACAACAGTTAAACTATATAATCAAGAATATAAAAGGTAACCCAAATCCTACTGTGTGTGTGTTGGAGATGACTTAGCTTTCTTGAGCTGTGTTTTCTGCCAACTCCATGATCAATGACATCACCATGTCAGCTTGAAATTGGCCATGGTGGGAGAATAGAAATTGGCAAGTGCTTCTTCACTGTATCAGGACTTCCTAAGAAAAAGATCTTAATATCTGCCATGGAAGAGTTATGATGTGGTAACTTATACCACCATCATGAAGAACTACAAAGGATAGTTTGCACAGTTCCAGTTGCCACTAATCAGATTTTGTTTTAGACAGCAAAACCAGCCCAGCACACATACCTCCAAAATCTTCATCTGGCAGTTAGAGATGATATATTTTGAATCTTTTTTCGCTTTTTTTCCCAAATCCTATTGGACAAGAAAAAGATAGAAGTCAATGAGATGGATGCTTGACTTGAAGTTATAATCCTACTTTATTTCTCCATAGAAAATATATGGTAAGTAGATCACAGTCCAATATTAATGGGATCATAATGAATGATGTCTATGGGTCTGCAAATCAGTGGTTTGCACAATATTTATATTAGACTATAAGATCACTGTGTTTAACCTTAGTATATAAATCAGTCATGTGAATATATAAGAAAACTACCAGACAAACTAACAACAACAAAAACAATAATGACACAAAACTAAAAATAAACCCGGTGGCAGGGTCAATACAGAATTCACATTTAGTTTCCTGAGGGCTATCTTAAGATGATATAAATATGAGCTTATATCAATGCAATCAAAGTGTTATTATTATTACTGCTCTGGATCTCTGCATAGATCTAATCATTGCCATTATAATCAGGGTAGAAACATTTAAAAAACAAACAGCCCACTTACCTCAATCATAGCCTATGTCTTAATGAGAGTCACTATTTTCAAAGTATAAACATTTTACCATTTGTCAAAAACCAAAATCTGCACACTTGAGTAAAACAAAGCAGAAAGATGACTTTATTACAAGAGTTTCAACCCACAAGCTGGGAAACACAAGACTATGGGAGCAATGGGTTGTGAGAAGGTTGCTCACAGACTAATAGATTTTTATGGGATAAATATGGAAGTTATTTTTTTTTTTTCAGTTGATCGGTTGCCTTGTGGTCTTATTCCTTATTTGGATCAGGGTAGCTGAGTAGGGAAATAAGGAAATCCAGAGATGCAGTGAATAGACTTGGCATTTGAAGATGTGCTGGCAGTCTTCTGCTGATCTCTAAGAATCACTGTAAATTACTGTTAGGTGAGGCTAAGTTTCATTCTCCTTTATACTTCGCATTGACCACCTCCATTTTGTCCCCATTACAAGTGATTTCATTTTAGTTTGGTTCTAGACTATCTAAACTTTCTTTAAAATAGATTTATTTATTTATTTTAGAGAGAGAATGAAAAAGAGCAGGGGGGAGGGGAAGAGGGAGAGGGAGAGAGAGAATCTCAAGCAGACTCCCCACTGAGCATGAGTCTGAAACTTGGCTTGATCCCACAACCCTGAGATTATGACCTGAGCCAAAATCAGAGTCAGACGCTTAACCAACTGAGCCACCCAGGTACCCCTATCTAAACTTTTAAAAATACAAAATAGCATAATTGGAATTAATCTTAAAAGTCATGATTCTTCTCTCTCAAGATGAGTTCCTTATGAAATATACCTGAAGATAATCATCCAATTTCTACTCCATTCTGTATGTGGAAGAGCTTAAAATTTTGCAAGTCAACTCATTCTGTGTTTCAAATTCTTCAGTTATCAAAATTTTTTTATGCTGAACTTGAATTTGCCTCATTTTGACAACCACCTATAGATCTTTGATCTTCTTCCTTATTTCATGAAGGAACAACAAAAACTCACTACTCTCCCTATATCTTAATGCTTTACTTATATTTGTGCTTCTCCTGTGGAAAAAAAATCTTATGAAATGGTGATGAGCTAGGATATATAATCAACAAAATCTTAAAGGTCATCACACAATCAGATCATTAGAAAAAATAACACAAGAATTCCAAATAATAAAACTTCCATCAAAAAAAGTCAAAGCTCTTTGAAAGTAAACTCCCCAAGAGGTATTTTTATCTTCTGTCCATATGAACAGTGTTTATGACAATGGGAAATGTTTAATAAATAGTACAATAATAAAGATGATTGAAATGTCAACCTCATTTAAAAATGAGAATAGTCATTCATAAAACAATAACATTTTAATGTGATATCAGAAAGCTAATATTTAGTAGATCCTTTATCCAGAATATATCTGAATATAATAATCTTTTAAATTGGATGATATTTTCTATACTGATTATTTTGGCATTTTATAAAAAATAAACATGTACATTGCAGAAAACTTCATAAAAATAAGTATGTATAAAAATAAAATAAAAACCACACAAGAGGGGCGCCTGGGTGGCTCAGTCGTTAAGCGTCTGCCTTCGGCTCAGGTCATGATCCCAGGATCCTGGGATCGAGCCCCACATCGGGCTTTCTGCTCCGTGGGAAGCCTGCTTCTCCCTCTCCCACTCCCCCTGCTTGTGTTCCCTCTCTCACTGTGTCTCTCTCTGTCAAGTAAATAAAATCTTTAAAAAAAAAAAAACACACAAGATAGTCAATGGTAATATTTCCACTGTGAAAATGAATAAAGGAAGCCTCATTAAAAATGGATTCAGGGGTGTCTGGGTGGCTCAGTCCATTAAGTGGCTGACTCTTGATTTCCAGTCAGGTCATGATCTCTGGTCATGGGATCATGCTCTGGGTTGGGCTCCATGCTCAGCATGGAGACTGCTTGAGATTCTTTTTTTTTTTTTTCTTCTTAAGATTATTTATTTATTTGAGAAAGGGAGTGAGCAAGAGAGAGAGAGAGAGAAGAGCATGAGCATGTGGCACAGGTTGGGGGGAGCAGAGGGAGAGGGAGAAGCGGACTCCTGGCTCCTGGGGCTCAATCTGGGGACTCCGGGATCACGACCTGAGCCAAAGACAGGCGCTTAACCGACTGAGACACCCAGGTGCCCCTAGATTCTCTCTCTCCCTTTGCCTCTCCCCTTCCCCCCAGCTCACCTCCTCTCTTTCTCTCTCTCTCTCTCTCTCAAAATAAACAAATCTTAAAAAAAAAAAAAAAAAAAAAAAAAAAAAGTCAGGAAGCCCTGCAGGGGGCGCTCTCACACACATACCACTTGCGCAGCCTGTGTAACCATCAGGAAAAAAGGAAGATTAGAATTATTTGACAAGGGAGGACATTTTTCACATAGAAATATTATCTCCTGCTTTTTAGAAAATGAAGGAAGATCTCTGCCTGCTCCAGCAACGATGCACTAACCGCTGCTTACAGCCGATGAGAAACAGTCACAATCTCCTACTCCTGTTGTTCTCCAATGAACTTTTGTTCAAAAACCCTCTCCAATTTCCACCTAAAACCTAATCAAAATTGACCTTCCCTTTGTCTCTTTGGACTTTGCTATGGTTCACCATACTTTGCTTGTCCCAAATTACAATTCCTCTGATATTCCGGAACAAACTTATCTTGCCGGTAAAATAACTGGATGTTTCATTTTTAAGTTTAGCATTACGTTATCAGTGAATGTCTTTATAAAGAGACTTTGAAATAATCAATTGCTGGGGCCTAGCCTATTTCTTTCCAATAGCTTCTTTGAAAAACAACTTGCTTCCTTTTGATAATTGCCTCTAAAGCAGTTAAAGATTGAAGGATCTCTCTCTCTCTCTCTACTCTCTCTCTCCCTCTCTCTCTCACACACACACACACACACACACTTAGAGATCTACAGATGCAACTTGCTTGCAGTAAAACAGTTTGAATTCAAGAATCAAAGCTATGTTTGGTATATTACTGACTGTGCTTTAAAAAATGTATTTTCCTGGAGAGACTATACTATCATATTTCACGGGGGCTGTCTTGATCCAGTTTTGAGATCATAGCTAAAAAACTCTCAATTCCACTCTGAAAGAGTTTGTTAAGCCTGTATCCCAACCACTTCCCTTATAGACTCTAACTCCTGGGTTGCAACACACACACCCAGCTGCCATAAATCCCAGATGCCAAACATCTAGGGACAGGTACTTCTTTGTTATGCCCATGGAAATACTCAAAACACCCAATCCACAGGAAGCCAGCTTGTCACATATAAACTACCTCTTAAAATTCCAGCCTGCTGCTAACCCTTTCCTCAGAGCAACCCCCTTTATGGCCCTGTGTGGCAGTCTTCTCTCCTCCGAAGTTGTAAATAAAAAAAAAAAATTCTGCTTTTCATCAATCCTAGGGTCACTGTATTATGTCTTGTCATCATCAGAACCTAACTAACATTGAATAGAGACATAACTCCTGTCTTGTGTGTGTGTGTGTGTGTGTGTGTGTGTACACATATATATAGGTTAGGAGATATATATATCCCCTATGTTTTATATACATATATGTATCTCCTTTAAAAATGCTCATCCTCAATAAGATAAAAGGTGTTTACCTCCTAAATGCCTTGGTGTTATGAAAAGGGCCATGATGTAGGAAAGACGTTAGGGTTCGAAGCCGATGGCCAAGAAAGAATTCTTGGGACAGCTTTGGTGCAAAAAGGTGATTTTATTAAAGCACGGGGACAGGACCCATGGGCAGAAAGAACAGCAATGGGGTCGTGAGGGGTGGTGATTTTATACCTACAAGTTGGGAGGGGTGTTTAGGGATAGTGTAAGTCTCTAAGGAATTTTGGAAGCAAGGTTTCCAGGACCTTGAGGGCACTTAGCTATTGTTTGGAAAAGGTCATTTATTACTGTCTAATAAAACCTTAATTATGAGACCTGTCAGATGTATATTGGTGGGCCATATCCTTGGGGGATGATTGCCAACACATATCTTGGGGGTTTAGAGATAAAGGATAATTTCAGAAGGAATTTTTATATGTTAAAGCAGACTTACAGGGTTGGGGGGGTCAGGCTAAGTTGGCCTTTTGCCCTTAGCAAGGAGTCGACATTGACATCAAGGCAGCTGAGTCCCTAGAGGAAGGTTTCTCTGCCTGTCTCAAGGACTTCTCAATGAGCTGTATGTAGTAAGGAAGTTTAATAATTTTTATTCTGCCTTTGTTTCCCACATCAGGTCAGAGATACTCAACTGGTCCATTTAGGTCACTTTGTGTTTGGGGGAAAAAAAGAGAATAGATTGAGAACACAGTGTCTTTCCTTTTATCTGGAGTAGCCTTTGCTAAAATGTCCTGACGGAGCTCCCTGTCCTTGATTTAATCAGAGAGAGAGAATTTATCATTCTAAAGATACCCATGTAACTTAAATAACACCAATTCCCAATCCCCTTCTCAGCTGTAGGAAGGCACTAGAATCTGCTTAGCATTGTTGTAGTAACTCAACTGTCTTTGGGTAAGAACCCACCCAGGTCATTCCCACTTTGTCTCAGCATACTTGAGGCAATATTAATGCTTACTTATGTTTTTTTAAAAAGCTGTGTTACTGGGGCGTCTGGGTGGCTCAGTTGGTTAAGCGATTGCCTTCAGCTCAGGTCATGATCTCAGGGTCCTGGGATCGAGCCCCGCATCGGGCTCCCTGCTCGGCGGGAAGCCTGCTTCTCCCTCTCCCACTCCCCCTGCTTGTGTTCCCTCTCCCGCTGTCTCTCTCCCTCTGTCAAATAAATAAATAAAATCTTTAAAAAAAAAAAAAAAAAAGCTGTGTTACTCTGTGATTCTGTGTAAAGGTTCTTCATCTAAGAAAAAAACAAACACAAAAACTATTCACGGATTTAGACTCTTCTTTTGGACTAGAAAATTCATCTTTAACAGACATATGTATTTATTTCCTTCTATTCTAATATACAGTTCCACATATTGTACTGAAATTGGGATTTTATCCTGTATTCAGTTTTGCATTCCTATTTAATCAAATATTTTGTGAACTTTTTTCCACGTAAATAAATATTCCTCAAAAACACAATTTCCATGGCAGCATAACATCCCATCATTTATTTAATCAATCCTCTACTAATTAGTTGATTATTCTTGGATTTTCATAATTCTTGTTTTATATATAGTGATATCATATAATCATATTTAATTTACCCGTAAGATTTTTCTTTAAGATGGTATTTCTAGAAGTAGATACACTGTGACAGTTAATATATTCTAAAGCTTTTAAAATGTATTTTTTTCCAGTTAGATCCTACCAGTGTATACTCCCATCAGCAGATTATGAGAGTATCTTGAAGGTCCATCTTCAATTCTAACATTTTTTTTATTCTAAAATAAATGCTTGTGAAAATTAATGATAAAAACCTGTTACAATAATAAGATATAATAGTGATGCTTAATGTTAGAAAGAGAAGAGAAGTTGATAAATAAGGATGAAAAGATATGCTACCCATGTGTCAGTAGGTGAGAAAATACGAGATAACTGTTTACAGAAAAGACCCTGGCTTCATATAGTCAGACAAACCTGAAAATATGTTCCATCCTTATTACTCAGACTTGTGTAACCTTGAAGGAGTTGCCTAACTTTTCTATACTTCAAGGTCTCATTTGTAAAACTGATTATTCTAATCAATGTCATTAAATAATTGTCAGGATTAAATGAGAAAAGTTAGTGGCCCGGAGTAAACCCTAAATATAAGGTAGCTCTACTCCATATTGCCACTGTGAATTATTCAAAAGCAATACAAAAAGCAATCTATAAAATTTATCAACTTCTTTTGTGCAGAAAAAAAAAAAAATCAACCACAATTGATTTTTAAACGTTTCATTTGGTTGCTATAGAATGATGGAAAATGTGTATTTCTAACTCTTTGAATCCTTTTTCTTTTCTTTTTAAATCTAGCCTGGGCTAGGAGGAGGGGTGGTGAAGGGTGGGCAGGGTTAGAGCTACAAATGCTTTGAACATTATGACAGAAATCTTGCTTTCTTTTTCCCTTTTTTGACTCTCAGTAACTATGTTCAAAATCATTTCTAAAGCCAGTGCATTTGGAACATATGAATAGACTTTGATTCAATGAACAATCACTCAGTCTGAGTAATTATCCTGTGAAGGAGAATTGCATGTAGTTTAGGCACCATTTAAAAATCGATGTTGTGTATAGATTTCAGGGGTGCTAATTTTTATCTCACTTGTCTCTGCTAATATCTATTCAATTGTCTCTCACAAGTGCAACTTTATTACAAGTGTGACTTGCTAAAATTTCTATTGGAAGTGAAAATAATAGAGATAGCAATTTTTACTATCTGCTAAACATAAGTCATTATTATATAATGTGGTTATTTGGGAGGTTGTGAGATTTTTCATGCTGTTGACAACAATGATCATTTTTTTATTAAATAAAAACTTATTGAGGTGGTTATACTGAGAACAGAGCTATAAAAAATAATGCAAGTTCCCTCATAAATTTGTCAATGTGTTCTTGAGGAACACACAATAAAAATGAAAATACAAAACTAAAAAGATAATTTCAAATTTTGATAAAGGCCATGAATGAAATGAACAGCTTAATGTGATAGAAAATAACTCGTGGTTTGGTCAAAAGTATGTTCTCTATGGCAGTAAAACTTGAGTAGAGAAACAACTAGCTCATTAAAGGTCATGGGGTGCAAAGTTGAAAGGTCATGAAGTAGGAATGAATTTGGCTTGATCTAGAAAGAGAAATAAGATTAGGGTGATTGAATACTAGTGATCAGGGAGGAAAGAGTAGGATGTGAAATCTGGAATGTAACAAGGCTGAGATCATGTAGGAATTTGGTGGCAAAGGTAAAAGTTTGCATTTTATTCCAATTTCAAAGGAAAATCTCTTCTAAAAATGGTGGTGGAGCAATTGGACATCCACATGCAAAAAAAGTGAAACCAGACAGACCAGATGCCTTTCACAAAAAATCAACTCAAAATGGCTCACAGACCTAAATATAAAATGAAAACCTATAAAACTCTTAGAAGATAACATAGGAGAAAATCTAGATTACCTTGGATATGATGATGCCTTTTTAGATACAACACCAAAGGCATGATCCCTGAAAGAAATAATTGCTAATCTGGATTTCATTAAAATTAAAAATTTCTACTATGCAATGACAATGTCAAGAGAATTAGAAGATAAGCCACAGGTGGGGAGAAAATATTTGCAAAAGACACAGCTGAGAAAGGACTGTTATCCAAAAGATGAAAAGATGTTCCGTATCATATGTCATCAGGAAAATGCAAACTGAAACAATAAGATACCACTATACACCATTAGACTGGCCAAAATCTGGAACACTGACAACACCAAATGCTGGTGAGAATATGAAGCAACAGGAATTCTTATACAATGGTGGTGGAAAGACAGAAATGAGACGGCCACCTCAGAAGACAATTTGGCTATTTCTCACAAGGAATAACATACTCTTACAATAAGATCTACCAATTATGCTCCTTGGTATTTACCTACAGGAGAGGAAAACTTACATTTGTATAAAAACCTGAACATGGATGTTTATAGCAGCTTTATTCATAATCACCAAACCTTGGAAAGAACCAAGATGTGCTTTGGTGAATGGATAAATATACTGCAGTACATTCAGACAATGGAATATTATTCATGCTAAAAAAAATACATTATTGAGTCATGAGAAGACAAGGAGAAAATGGAAAGGTCTAAGTGAAAGAACACAATCTGAAAAGGTACATGCCCTTTGATTCCAACGACATGACATTCTAGAAAAGGTAAAACTACGGAAACAATAAAAAAATCAGTGTTTGCTATGGGTTTGAGTTTGGGGGATGGATAGGCAAAGCACAGAAGATTTTTGGGCACTGAAAATGTATGAATTATAATAATGGATGTATATTATTATACTTTTGTCCAAACCCACAGAATGTAAAATACCGAGAATAAACACTGAGGTAAACTATGGACTTTGGGGTGCTTATGATGTGAAAATGTAAGTTCATTTTGGTTAAAAAAAATTATATATATATATATATATATATATATATATATATATATATATATGCATGTGTGTGTGTGTGTGTGTGTTGTTTTATATATAGAATTCTGGTTAGTGATGTTGATAATGGGGAAGCCTATGCACATGTATATTCCTATATACATCCACATGTATATAGGAAAATCTATACCTTCCTCTTAATTTTATTGTAAACCTAAAAGTGTTCTAAAAATTATGTTTTTTAAAAAATTAATTGACATAGGAATTAATGCCATAGGAAAAATAATTGAAGCAGAATCTATTAAAGGTCAGATAGATCTTACCAAACCATTACCAAAACTTTCCTAATATCCTTTGAAGACAGAAGCAAAGGAAGGGCACATACCTACAGTTAAAAGCTTTATATCCAAAAATTTCTTCCTAAGCATTAGTCCTGGTTGTACTCCTATCTTGCCAGGAAAGAAACCAAATGGAGGAGGATACTAATTTTTTTCAAGACCTCAGGGCCATCAACAAAATCATTCTCTCCTAGTCATGGTAGTACCTAAACCAAATACCATCCTGACAACAATTATGCCTGAAGCCACTGTTTCACTAGTGAATTTTTGCTCAGCCTTTTGCAGTGTGCCTCTAGAAGAAGACAATCAATACCTCTTTGCCTTTACTTGGGGAGGACAGCAGTACATTTGGACAGTCATGACTATGGGGTTCACTGAAATATCCTCTTATTTTACCTAGGTCTCCTATCAAAAATCAAACCATCTAAATTTCCCTTGTGATTCAGTTCTGATATAAAATGTAGATGATCTTCTACTTTGTTCAGAAAACAAGGTAGCCTGAAAAAGCATTCCATTTACTTCCTTTCAGCCTTAGTAGAAAAGGGACATAAAACCTCCCCAAACAAATTACAATTTAGCCAAAACATAGTCCATTTTTTAGTGTGTGACATATCTAAGGAGGGAAAAAATTCTCTCCAGACTAAAGCCTGTCCAAACTTATCCTAGAACCCTTATAAAATACCATTTAATAAGATTTCTGGGTTTAACTGAATATTGTAGACAATGAGTGCCAAAGTTTTCAAAGATGGCAACACCACTCTATGAATTGACTAGTCTTCAGTAAGATAGCCTTTCCTCTGATAACCAAAACATGATCAGGGCTTCTATAACCCAGAGAAAACTCGTAAATAGCCTCCTTCCCTAGCCATCTTCAACAATAGAAAGCCCGTTGGTCATTGGTGTTTTAGAAATCTGGGCAAGCCCTTGGAGTTTTAACTCAACTTTAATTAAACTATCAAATACCCATCGCTTACTGTAGCCCCACCATCGACTTGGTGGCAAGGGCTTACCTCCCTTTTCTTTGGGCGATAGTTGCCACTGTAAGACTTGTTGGTACTTCTGCTGAACTAGTTCTAGGCTCCCTGCTCGAACTCATGGTTCTTCATTCAGTATAGGCATTATGACTGACAGAATCCACAACACTTTTTTAGCCAGCCAATTAACCTCTTGGACCATTCCGTTACTGTTTCCTTCTCTCATTATTATTCGCCACCACAACACTCCAAACACTGACACTAGCTCATCTCTAAATCAGAAGATGGGCAAATGTATGATTGACCTCAGGAAACTTTTTGCACCAAATTCAGTTTTATTATGGACTCTCATTAAGAACCCTGATCAAGTATTATTTATTTATGGATCCTACCTCAAAACTGAAACTCAAGTTATCAAGCAGAATATGTTCATTTAAGTTCTCATTTAGGATATAGTCCTCCACCTGAGGTAAAGACAACCTCAATGGAAGAATTTATAGCACTTATCAGAGACTGTCAACTATCTAAACAATAGAGTAAACATAAATGCAGTGTTGTGAACTGAGATGCATCCAACCTCCCAAAATTCATGTATTAAAACCTTGACTCTCAATATGACTGTATTTGGAGATAGTTTCCAAGTCAGGACCAACCAGAGAAAGCTAATCACATAAGATGTGATCACATAAGATGCCCCGTTTCTAGTTAGCCCATCTTTGGCTACCCCATGCCAATGACCTTTAATCAGAATATATCTGAAGCCATTCCCTTTTTTGATTTTTCACTATAAACTATTCCACTCTCCTGCCTGTCTTCGTGTCTTGGCCAAATGCAAGTGATAGTGGTTGCGGCTGACTACCTTACTATAGCCAACTCTGAATAAATAGCTTCTGTTTTTTTTTTTTTTTCCCTCAATTCAGTTGTCTTTATTTATTTCCACAACCCATATACATGCAACTATTTTTGACATGGCCCCATTTATATCGGAAGCCAAGCGTGTTTTAAAAACTACATTTAGAAGTTTACATTCTGTATGAATATAAGAAAATATAACCAGTTTTTATAAACACTGATGTTTTATTATTTGTTTTTCTGTGGTCACCAAAATTTGTGTGTGGTTTGGTTTGGTTTGTTAGTTGCTTTGTTTTGGGTTGCTTCATTTTTATTAGTGTGCATTGAGATTTTTATCGCTTGAAAAAAATCAAGTTTCTGGTCCTAAGAGACATGATTACTAGACAAGTTTGAAAGCACATTTAAGAATAAAGAGTAAAATAAATACCACTCAAGGTATCACTAAACACACGTAACTGCTGTTTATTTTTGTGTATTTTTTACAGACATTTCTTCCAATGAAAACTGTCATATTAAACACATTATTGTTATCTTACTTTTTAAAATTACTGAAATCATATTAGTAGCATGTTTCCTGTTGTTAAATATTCTGTTAAATGTGGATTTTAAAGTATTTTATAGTATTCTACTATCTTGATGCATCATAACCTTTTTTTTTTTTTTAATGGGCAATCATGGTATGTGGGTGTTGCTTTGAAAATATCACTGGCAGGAGCCCAGAAGATGACCAACAATGAGGAAGGGCTTGTGGGAGTGAGATCAGTAGAAACTTGGGCATCACTGATGGTAAATGAGGTTCTAAACTGGTTAAAAAATACAGCACCTAACTGTATCTATATTTATTTCCTCATAGTATTTTTAATTACCATTTTTTCTTACTTACTGCCAGAATTCCTTCCTAATTTTGGTATCTCCTTATTTTCACTATACTATCAAAGAAGGAGATAGTAGGATTATAAACCATTAATTAAGTTTAGTACCATAAATATAAATATAATGTGATTACTGTGAATATAAATAATATTATTTATGAGAACCAATTTAGTGAACACTCAATATGGAGAAATTAATCATTTGGTAGAGTAAAAACTATTAAGAACAATTATTTGCAGTGTTGTGAGTCCAAAGTATTCCAAGATGGATGTTTAGTGTTTCACTTTTATGCCATGTTGGTCTGATCAGTAAAATAAAGGAAAGATGAAGTGGCAAATTCTTAAATTTATGTAAGAAAGGACTAGCACTCCTTAAATAATTATTCTTAAGGATCTGAGGATGGGGGGTACTGGAGTTAGAAAGAATGCCAGGCAGGAAAGAATTAAAATAGTTTTAAGAAAAAGATGGAACTTCTAGGGGAAATTTTGAAAGAGGGTAATATATTTATAGTGTACTTTTATAAAGGGCTATACAATCCAATTCCTTCATCTACTGTCGTGGTGGGATGTATTGATTAATGAGAAATCTTAATTTTTTTAGAATGTTGTAGATTTTGGTTTGGGTTTCTTTGAATGTTCACCATGCCTAGAAGAGTCTTAACTTTCTGTTTGTTTTAGAAAATTTCCTCTTGTAGAATGTTATCAACTCAACAAAATAAAAACACTGACTTGCAGTTAATCTTGTCATTATTCCTGAGTTTGTAAATGTTTTCCTCTGTGATTAAGGCCAACCATATTTGCAAATTGTTGCTTATAGAAGGTAGGCTGCTACCCTCCCACAGAAACTAGATCCTTCTTGATGATTACATTTCAAAAGGATGACTCCCAGACTACTGAGAAAGACAAGGGTTTTTGAACTGACAAGGGTCTGGGAAAAGATTTCTATCTCAAAGTGACAAAGAAAAGAATTTACACAGTTGAAAGTTTTCTAAAGTAAGTGCTCTAAAGAAAAGGAAGATCAGGGGCCTGTGGTCAGGAAGAAGCCTATCTAAAGCTGAGGGGAATTTTAAGGCTGTCTCAGTCAGATGCAGTGGAGTATTCTATATTCTGACTTTGTTAACACATTTTAAGTTCAAATTGATAAGTTCAGGCAATACCTAAGGTGATTTACACATACCAAACTGTTTCCTTAAGTTGCATTTTTATAGAGGTATTTTCAATTTCTATGCTTTCATACTTTTCATTACTGTTTGCTTTATCATTTCTGAACCTTCACATTTTTTCCCAGAAACTAGGTACGAGGCAGAGTTTTCCCACATACTGGAGGAAGATGAGAGTTTCCTGCAAAACCTAAAATGGGTCACAATCTACAAGACTTTCATTTGACTTGGTAACAGTTTTGTAGTCCTAATTATGCTTAAATTTAGATAACATTTGTTTGATTTCTTTGAGGATAACATAGCTACCTGAATAATCTTTGCAATTTTGAAATCTACCCCGAGTAAGGGAAATTCATTCCCAATTTTTGCATTAGAAACAGATAATTCAATGATGTGTAGCTGATAATTTTATAGCATATTTCTAAAGCATTGATAACCCACAAGCAAAAAATAATAGATGACCATAGAGACAAATATGTATAAATACTACACTGTTGTATCATATAACACCTTGACTTTTTCAACTGCTGACTCCCTAAAAGTTGACAGGAATAACTTGCTGATCAAGAAAAACTGAGTTTATTTCCTACCATAAGGAGGAACAGCAACTTGACAGAGTGTTACAAGGAATCAGAAGAGAAACGCAGGATACATTACAGGGTTTTACGTTCTGCATGATGGCAGCTTTAGTTAGGTATTTTCATGTGGAGATGTGGTTGTGATTGAACAAAGTTTGCTACAGAGTTTAGGACTAATGGACACTTGTTTGTGACATGATGTGATGTGACTCTTGTTTGAATAAACTGTTTTTGTTAAGTCAATGGTTTGCCCACTTAAGTGATCTGTTGTTCTGAGAAGTACATTATTTGTCCACACCATCAACCTTTTGCCTTGAGAATGTTCCTATTTGAACAGTCAGATAAATTGATTTTTAGGAAGTTCCCAAAGTGAGCAATGAAGTTATTTACTGGTTTATAGTCTAATCCTCCTGGACAAGAATTTCTTGGAAAAGAATACTAGGGTCATGTTCCATAGGCAGCTTAAATTTCTCAGCATAATCAAAATTATAGAGAGAATTTTCCCTGGTGAATTACTATTATTAAAGATTTCTATACATATATGAAGTCATAGCTAAATAATTTATAGTGATTAGTTAATTCTAGAAATCTCAGTACTCCTTTTATGTCTCAGTGCTTCCCCCATTATCATACTTTATTAATAACAAAACAGAATCTGCAAACAAATATAATGATTTTCCTTTTTTATGCAACTACCCTTCCTTCGTCTTTCTCTTTTTCTCTTTTTGTCTCTCCTTCTGTGATATTAGGAATATCTACAAACTATTCCTCATTCACACACACATATTTTAACTGTTGACTCTGCAAAATATCACAAGACAACATAACCTTTAATCCCTTGAAACAGTTGTGAAACTTTTTTTCTTTAAAACAGATGTTATTTTTCCCTGAATACAGAGTTCAGATGTTTATGGGATTCCTTAGCTCACATTTGCAAGTAAATGGTGGACATGCATATAAATGAGACAATTTCACTAAAATTGTTCAAAGTCATAAGCAAATGCAAAGTGTGTGCATACAACACAAAATCAATACTACTAAAAAGTTAATAAAGTTGATTTTGAATAGTGCCTTTAATTTCTCAAGGATATTGAAAATATGTTTTTGTTATTGTCACATTTTTTAAAATGATCTAAAGGTCCTTAAATTTTTACTTTTGAAAGTTGCTTTATTACTCTCAAGGTGTGCGTGTAGAAAGAAAATTTGTTTTGAAAACATCTCTTTTCTTTCTTCATATATTTATGGCATATTCAATGCTTCTAAGAATATTAAATTCAAAAGGCACAAGTGCTTTACATAGGTATCATCCAGATGATATCTCTTTTTGGTTTTAAAACTTTTAGCCAAAGAGTGAAAAACAAACAAACAAACAAACAATGTGGACGTTCTATTTTTAAAATTTAGCCTTGAGGTATTTCTTCCTAAATAAAGTGGAGCTTGTTTGATTATGTTTTGATTTGTTTTAGGAGAAAGTATGATTCGAGTGTTCCATACAAAGTGCTCTGCTATCTAGTGAAAACACTTTGAAAGCTTCTGATTGATAAGAAACCAAATATCTGAACAAGGTAACATGTGATGATTACTAGGTGATATATATACAGCCAAACTTTAAGAAAAGAAAGTGAGAGAAAAATGAAATACATTGGTTCCCATTTGGACTACACATCTGGATTTGTGGTGTCATTAAAGAAAGCCATTTGAGGGCACCTGAGTGGCTCAGTCAGTTAAGCATCTGCCTTCAGCTCAGGTCATGATCCCAGGGGAATGGAGCCCTGAGTTGGGGGCTCAGCAGGGAGCCTGCTTCTCCCTCTCCCTGCCCCTGCTCATGCTCTATTTCTCTCTCTTAAATAAATAAATAAAATCTTTAAAAAAAAAAGCCATTCATACAGTCTCCTCTTTGCTACATTATTTGATATTTTACACAGTTCATTTCCTCTCCACCTCATTTATATATTGTTCTTCAGTGTCCTATCCTATATATATATTTCTTCTATTCACAATCCTTTCCTAGATAGTCTTGTATAGTCTCAAGTCATATACATCATGTAGGTATCTTCCATTTGCCACTCCAGATGCACTCTTTACCTAACTTCCCTTTTCTCGGTGCCCTAAGAAGCTAAATTTTATAGTCAGTGTCATGCAGCCCTCTTGTCAGCAGATATGGAGCTGGATTCACCTCACTGGAAGCATAGGCAGGGTATAGAAAAGCACAAAAGAAGTTATATCAGGTTTTTATTTTATGGGCTTTTAAAATGTTGGGTTATTTTGGAATGACTAATCTTTTCAGGCATTCCTCTTTAGAGTTACTCTTTAACTAACTCTAAGTTACCCTTACTTAAATTAGTCTCCCCTACCTTTTGATCTTGAGACCAGGGTATCTCAGACTTGGCATTATTGACATTTGGGAATACATAATTCTTTGCTCTGGGAGGAGGCTGTTCTATGCATTTTAGCATGTTCAGCAGCATACCTGGCCTCCACATTACATACTAAGAGCAACCCCTCAATTGTACGATCAAAAGTATCTCCAGATGCTACATGTCCTCTGGTGGCAAAATCTTCCCCTTTTGAGAACCACTGTTTTAGGCCTAGGACTGTGTATTATGGTTCTTGAGAGAAACAGAACCAATAGGGGATAGATAGATAGATACATAGATAGATAGATACATAGATACATAGATCCATAGATGATAGAGATAGATATAAGTAGACATATATGTACACATATAAAGATTTATTATAAGAATTGGCTCATAAAATTTGGAGACCAAGGAATCCTACTATCTGCCATTTGTAACCTGGAGAGCCAGAGAAGCCAGGGTGTAACTCAGTCTAAGTCCAAAGACCTAAGAACTAGGGGAGTTGATGACACAAGTCCCCAGTCTAAGCCAGAGGCTCAAGAACCAGAAGTACTGATGTCTGAGAGCAGAGAAGATAGATGTCTCAGCTTAAGCAGAGAGCAAATCTGCCCTTCTTGCACATTTTTGTTCTACTCAGGCCCTGGGCGGATGGGACAATGCCTACCTGCATTGATAAGTGTAATCTTTACACAAATGCTAATCTCTTTCACAAATACCATCACAGACACACCCAGAAATAATGCTTTACCAACTATCTTGGCATCCTTTAGCTTAGTCAAACTGACATGTAAAATTAACTATCATGGGCTGGTAATGGTTCTTCTCAGATATTGGCACTGATGCTCCAAAATGGTTTTGGTTTCCTTAACCCACCCTCAGAACTATGTAAATTATTTCTTTCTTAATCTCTCTTTAAATGTTCCATTTGAGTGTATATTTCTAATACTCTTGGGGTGCCTGGGTGGCTCAGATGGTTAAGCATCTGCCTTCGGCTCAGGTCATGATCCCAGGGACCTGGGATCGAGCCTCACATCAGGCTCCCTGCTCAGTGCAGAGCCTGCTTCTCCCTCTCCCGCTGCCATTCCCTCCGCTTGTGCTCTCTGGCTCTGTCTATCTCTCTGTCAAATAAATAAATAAAATCTTAAAAAAAAAAAAAAATATTTTCACACTATTCAATACTAACTTCCCCAGCACAAAATTTCTCAAACTTAGCATTAAAAAAAAAAAAAAATCACTTGGCAACCTTAAGAAACATATACTCCTGAGAATCTGATTCAGTAGATCCACTAGGGGACCCAGGATTGTATTATAGGAAACACCTAGGTGATACCAATACACACATTCTGTGGAGACTGATACATCAAATAGATCAAATTGAGTAAAATTCATTAAATTTCTGTTCAATTTTCTCTACTGCAATATGTAAAACTTCTATAAGCACTGCATGTGAAACTGAAAATAAAGGAGCCATAGATTTCTTTTTCCAAAATTTGCTCTTAATCCAATGCGCATTTTCAATGACGAATAGAAATCAGAAGTAGTAAGAATATAATTGGAAGTAATTACTTTCAGGATGAAGGGGAAAATAATAAAGGCTGAAAAATGTCCTTCCCTTAATACCCATAACAATGCCTTATATTTTCACAATGCTCTATAGTTTTCAAAGCACTTTCAAATATTATTTCATTTGGTTCTCACAATTGAATAAAGTTAGGAATGGGATTTGTATTGTTCTTTCCATGCCACATGGGTGAAAAAGTGAAGTAACAACACAAATGTATTTCATGTCACTTTTTGGTTAGGGACTGAGCTCATGAAATGCGGCAAGGGACCTCCAGGGACATATGTACAGAAATAGATGTAATATATTTTTTTTTTTTTAGCAGATAGAAAACTTTGAAAGTCAGAAGAAGTCATTTAGAATGTAACCTCTTTTACAGAAAGGTACTGAAAACAGTAAAATAATCCACCATTATGAAGAGCTAAGCAGAATTCATGTTTTAACACAAAAGTAATAACTAGAAAAGAAATTCATTTTGATACCAGTTTTTATAAATCATAATTATGTTACTAAAGACAAATTAAAGATTGACAAAAATATATTATTTTTTCAAGAGTTGGTGATTTTAGATAACAGTTCTAGTTAAGATTTTTTGTGTATCTACACACTTTGAAACTGTATAGAGGACTTTGTGCCTCTGCCTATTTAATCGTCAATGTTAATCACTTGATCTAAAGTGGAATGGGAAAATAACTTGCACAAATTTGAATGACAAGGAGTAAAATATACATAATCGAAGTGATAACTTGGAGATATAAACATTTATATTCTATATAAAAGACAATTTTTCAATGTAAACATTTGTTCTTGAATAAAATATAGATTTCATGGGCTCAAAATAGAAGGTAGAAAGAATTTTAATACAAAATGACTCCTTACAATGGTATTTCTAAGACATAAATTTGAAATATAAAATTAATTGAGGAACATTAGACTCCAATTATGTTACAGAATCTTAACAGATACAAGATTTTTAAAATTCTATTTGCATTAATATTTGAGCTCTTAGAAAAACAAATAAAAATTCTGGTACAATATTATGGCCTAGGGCATAAAGACAAATGTGGTTTTTCTAGTATTAATTGGTATTAAAATTCATAAAAACACCCTAAAATTTAATGTCCAGAGCTAAAAATTTGAACTGTCATGAAAATAGCTCTACTGATTTTCTTACACAATTTATAACTACAGAGATTAAAAATGAGGCTCTGTAAAAATTCCAAAACCATAAATGTCATGTGTTATGCAATGAAAGAACACATATTTCTGGATGATACTTACTATGCCTTCAGGGAGTCTGTGCATGGGTTGAATATACCGAGTTTGTGCAAAGTATGACTTTGTTAACCACACAGTCCTAAAATTCCAATTGCTGATTTAATAAAACAGAAATTCTTCTTGGACCTTTTGACCCCTCAGTCAGTTCACTTGGCTGAGTTCATTTAACTAATAAATAAACAAGCTATGATTTGAATAGTGGATTTGTGAATCCCGGTTCAGTGTGCTTTCCAGTACACTCCCATAGTAACAGAGAGCTGGTTATTCTATATTTAGAATAGTACAAGGTGTTACTCAATTTCAGGACCCCAAATCAGGATGTGTTTTCTAATACCACCCTCTCTATTCCTCTAGTAATGCTGCCGTTCTAACTGCAATATTGTTACCGTAATGGTAGTTACCACACAAAGTAGCAATACATCATTAATGAATCATTTTTGCCTACTAAATTCTGTTTCTTTGTGGTAAGTTAGGTTTTCTCTACCTTTGTATTCTTAGATCATACAACTTTTCTGGAATATAATAGAAGATCAATAGATGCTTGTTGAAGTAGTGAGTGAATAGAAGTACAGTATTTTGGGGAGAGGGATTACAAACTCGACAATCCACATTTCCTGATTAATTATCAGGAAAACTGGACTGTCTGCTTACCAAAGACACCTGTCCAAACCCACCTCTGTGACTTTAATCTCCAAACACCAGAATGCCCTTTCCTCTACTCCCTACCCAGTCCTTGGTTGTCAAGATCATATCAAAAGGATCAATCTCAAATTATTTTTCTGTTATGAAACCTATTCTGAAGTTCTCTACAACTTGCTCTAACTTTTCCTCTATGAATACCCAAAGTGATGGTGGGTATTTATCACCAGAAGAATCTATTAATGAATACACTATATGCCTGTGAGTTTTCCCCATGTGCATGTTCATACACTCAACACACACACACACACACACACTCTCTCTCTATGGTTTTTTTAAAACTCCTTGTTAGCAATTGTCTTATTCATTTCCACATACTTTGCACATCTAGCATCTTACCTGGGCATGATTTATCAGTACTTACTTAACAAATAATTATAATAAAATTATATTAAGAAGTCATAAAAGGAGTTTTGCATGAGACTAAACATTTTAAAATGCTTACTTTTATTTAAAGAAGATAGTTTTTATTTTAAAATAAGTTTTAGAAATCTCTAAGTCTATATGAATTTTTTCAAGGAAAAAAATTACTATTAATTATATATGTTGATATGGCTAAACATGATAATTCAGTATATTTTATAAATATACTAGCATATTTTATACTACATAAATAACTATGGGGTTTTTGTTTTAGGTTACTGGTGCTGTATTTTGCAATCTTTGTGTTTTGGGGTTTTGGGTTTTTTGTTTGTTTGTTTTGAGAGAGAGAGTGTACACAGGGTTTGGGGGACAGAGGGAGAGAGAGAATCTTAAGCAGGCTCCATGCCCAGCACGGAGCCAATGTGGGGCTCCATCTCATTACCCTGAGATCATGACCTGAGCTGAAATCAAGAGTCTGACGCTTAACCGACTGAGCCACCCAGCCACCCCAGATTTTTGTATATTTATAAACATTTTCTAAATACCACGGTCATCTTCCTATGCAATGTCTGCATTCTTTTAGGAGCTACTTAATCCCTCAACCTTTTTCTTACAATCTCTACACACTTTCCAATGATTAAACTGAAGTTATATATATTTAAGATATCATAAAATCAATTTTGGGTTCTTTTATGCCTCTATAAAATGAATGATTTGATTTAAACAACTTTAATTATAATTATAATTATAAAATATATAATATATAATTATAAAATACTTGTTTTGAGGGGATATAAAGACATTCTCTTTGTGACTTACACTCATTTTCCCTTATTTATTTTCTCATTCTTCAAAGCTTACATTATAAAACACTTACATTAGCCTACAGTTGGGCAAAACCATCTAACAAAAAGCCTGTTTTATAATAATGTCTTGATATCTCAAGTAATTTATTGAAGAATCTACTGACAGTGAAAAACAGATGCTTATCCCGGTATAGAATGGTTGTAAGAGTATCGGCGGTTTACCCTCATGGTCCAGTGATGACTCGGAGCTATGGCTCCCTCTCTCTGCCCAGCATCAGGAGAGAGGACTGTATTGCATCTAGCCCAGGAAAAGATAAAAATTCGAAATTTGAAATACGGTTTCTACTGAATACCTATCATTTACACCATCATAAAGTCAAAAAACTGTAAGCTGAAACATCATAAATCAAGGACTGTCAGTATAATATCGAACATAGCTTAATTAATGCAGAATTAGGTATGAGTTGAACACTTTGTAAAACTGACCTTTTAATCACCTCATTCACTGGATCCTGGATCCCATAGACTCTTGAGCACACAGGGATTACAAATCAACAATGATCCCCCTTTTGTCACTAATCTTGTAATTTTCCCTCTTTACTGAGTCATTGGCATACAAATAGGCTATATTAACTGTAATCATAAAATAAAGCAAATCAAAACAAAGTCTCCTGTTATCTCTAGATCCTCCTTCAGATAACTCACCGTTTCTCTCCTTACCATTATGGCACAACTCCTCCCTCCTCCTTTCATTGAACTTTAAGTGTTATTTTATTAGGGATGTGTCCTTAGGCTTTTTTTTCTTTGTCTGTGCTGTGGTGAACAGTCTCCTGGCATTAAATACTATAAATGCCTACAACTTGCAAAGTTCCAATTTCAAACGCTAATGCTCACACCGCTTCTGAACTCTGGACTTATATAACCAATTTCCTACTTGGCATCTTCTCTTGGATGAGTAATAAGAATTTTTGATTTAATAAGCCTCTAAACAAACAAATTTCTCATCTGCTCCTACCCTAAAATATGTTTTAAACACCTTCTCCTTTGGGGCGCCTGGGTGGCTCAGTCGTTAAGCGTCTGCCTTCAGCTCAGGTCATGATCCCAGGGTCCTGAGATCGAGCCCCCCATCGGGCTCCCTGCTCCGCGGGAAGCCTGCTTCTCCCTCTCCCACTCCCCCTGCTTGTGTTCCCTCTCTCGCTCTCTCTCTGTCAAATAAATAAATAAAATCTTAAAAAAAAAAAATAAAATAAAATAAACACCTTCTCCTCTCACATTCTTCCCTTTTATAAGAAATCACAATTATATGCTATAATAAAAGATAATTACTGGCTGATCTCCATCATAAACATAACCTGAAACAGTTAACAAATTAAATCAAGCATTATGCAGGAAGGAAGATACTTTATATAACCAAATGACGTTTATGCTAAGAAAGTATATTTGTTTTAACATTTTATAACCATGAAATACAATTCACCACATTAAGGGATTGAAACAGAAAACAATATGTGATCTTATCAATATAATAAGTATTTGAAAAGCTCAATGCTCATTTAGAAGAGAATGGAACTTAATTACTTAAGATTTTCTGCCAATCTCTACAGAATTGTGAAATATTAAAATTGGAAACAAGAAAGGTCACTACCACCATTTCCATTCATCATTGTACTACAGGATCTAGCTCACAAAATTAGTCCAGAAAAAGAAATAAAATGAGTAATGACTAGAAAGGAAGAAATAAATATCATTATTTTCAGTTGAAATGATTTTGTATACAGAAAGTACAAAGGAACCTACAGGAAAGTTATTAGAATAAGTGCATTTAGTAAGTTTGTGGATACACGTACAATATAGAGAACTATATTTTAGCATCACACAACTAGAAAATATCTTAAAAGTGCAAATGTCATGTGTGAAAGAATAAAAAGTACACATTATGTGTGAGTAAATATTTTAAAAGATGTGCAAGAATCTAACAAAGAATGTATAGAGAAATTATATCTCCATAAGTTAGGACTTATTTATAAAGTTTTCTTAATGAGCACATTGTCATATTGCCAGAAGGACAAAAATATAAAAGCATGAAAACATGTAAGAGCTAAAACTACAAGACTTAGAAGAAAGAGCATCTCTTAGTGAACCTGGATAGGAAAA
This sequence comes from Halichoerus grypus, assembly GCF_964656455.1. Classification (NCBI taxonomy): domain Eukaryota; kingdom Metazoa; phylum Chordata; class Mammalia; order Carnivora; family Phocidae; genus Halichoerus; species Halichoerus grypus. Next base: position 133,623,033 of record NC_135718.1, read on the forward strand.
AGCTTTTTATATGTCACACCAAAAACACATGCCACCAAAGACAAAACAGATATATTGCTTTTTTTTAAAGCTTTTTTCTTCAAATGACACCATCAAGAAGGTGAAAAGCAACTCAAAGAATGGATGATTTGCAAAGTGTATATATGATAAGATATCTCAATAGAATGTTAAAAAAAAAAAAAGACAAACCTGATAAACAAAAGTAATCTGAAAAGCATCTCTTATAAGGTGTTGCAGAGTTGCTGTTGCAATGAGTAGATTAGTAGTTTCTTAAGGCTGAGGCCTCTAAGATTGGAGAAGAAATGGAGAATGACTGCTAGGATTTATTTTGGGAGTAATAAAAATGCTCAAATATTGGTTGTGATGATGGTGCACAACTCTGTGAAGATACCAAAAACCATTGAATTGAACACTTGCATTGTTTGGATGAATTGTGTGTTATATGAGTTAAATCTCAATAGAGCTGTTTGAAAAAGTAATACACATAAAAATACCTTGTCGTTTTGGTGATTTTTGTATGCATTGAATTTGTTCATGCATGTTAACTATTAGCACAAAAATACTTCATAACAAAACTGTGTACCTAAACTTAAAAAAATTATCTATCCTGCTCACATATCTCTTGTTTGTCTTGTGTTTGGGTGATACAGGTTAGGCTAGGTGCTGTTTCAAGTCTGTGTCCTATGACTCTTCTTCTTAAAGAAGTGGCCCTACCCAGACCTTTTATTGTCATGCCAAGAGCAGAAACACAAAAGAGAAAGCTCACCTAACAAACATGCATGTGTCCCAATATCTCCGTGGATAAAGCAAGTTACATGAGTGGGCTCAAATCAAGAGATGAGAAGTAAATCTAGTTTCTAGTGGAAGGAACACAGATCACATCACATGGTATGAGACATGGAAACAAAAAGAGGTAAATTAGGACAATACTACCAATACTAACTATTGCAATCTCTCTTTCTCTCTCTCTTTCTCACACACACACACTATTTGCTGTTTAGAAAAGTAAAGTAAATAACAAGCATCAAAGAAATTAATAATAATATTTAAATTATTGAAAGAGAGTTTGGGCTTTTAAAAACGTAGCCTCATATCTTCTTTAGTATTGGTGATAAATGCAGTACCTTACACAGTTATCAACAGACCCAAATAAAAATGACTTTCAGTTGCCATATGTAACCAGCCCTCTGGACTGTTTTCATTAAGTGTACTAATTAGTTATTTGTTTGTTGTCAGAAAGACAACATTATCTCCACTTCCTTTTTTGAAAGGCTATGAGAATTGCTAATCTCTGCTTTTGATTTTCCTTTTCTCAATTACAAAATATGTCTTCATTACTACTGTTCCAAAGATTTCATATTAATAAATAATATTTAGCAAAAAGCCTAAAAACTGTTAATGAATTAAATCATTAGACATGTATAAATGTATATATATATAAACGTAGTACCTAGCAAACTTTTAAGATCATTCTAATGTTAACATACAATTTTAATTACTTTTACTTACCTAGTAATTAAATAACCATTTGAAATACTACATTTATGTTGTATAGAAAATTTCACTAAGTATCAGCTTGTTTATACTTAACCTCCATTGAATCTAGCAGTTTGTTACAACTAGTTGTATAAAAAACATTATTATGTGCTGGGTATAAGTCTATGAGCTGTGTTTCCAATACCTTAACAACTATTGCTAGGCAGTTTGCTTTATTATCACAAGTAAAACCATATTTTATTATAAGCTAAGACTAAAGTAAGGAACTATTTCACATTCTAGCCAAAATCACTGTCACAGAAATAGCTTTCTCTTATGCCATTTCCCTTTGCTGTCATAAAAGGTTCTTGTCATTGGAATATGATATTTAAATGCCACCTGTAAAGGAAAATTATAGTGACACCACATGACCTGTTAAGTGTTATGTTCTCTGACCCTCTGGTCATTTTGATGGCTCTTGGTTTGCAAAGGCTCTTGTTTATTGGGAGCAGTTAAAAAAAGCCTCCAGACAAAATGACATATATATGTAACATGAGGTAGAAAAGAATGCTGAGTTTCACAGGTGATTCATGGAACGTAATACTAGTACACACATACACCAATTATATGCACTATATTAACTTCTCTCTTTTTGTATGTACATTTCAGAATTAACGTAACATAAGACTACCTACGTTGGTAAAGTCATTACATGCCAAGGGAATATTTTAACACAAATAGAGATATTTTTGATGTAAAAGTCTTTTATTTGTTTTATATGCATTAATATACATCATTTGATGTATCTATATTATGAAATATAGACATTTTATAAGTTCAAAGTGACATCATTTTGAATATGTGAGAACTATCATATTCTCCTTGCTCGTATTAAAAAGTCTAGCTGCTGCCATTCCAAACCAAATATGATTTTGTTAATCTTTAAAAATCAGTCCTTAAATGCTCAAATTTTAGGCCCCAATTCACCTAATTTAGATGAATCTCTTCTTTGTGTACTCCTACTGATTTGTTCATTTCTGTATTCGAATCTCTCAAATTATATTGCTGTATCTTAGAGGGCATGAATGTCAGCTTATATATTCATATATTTCTAGTACTTAGCAACATGCCTTATAGAAAATGCTAATGGTTTACTGGTTTGATCGATTTGAATTATCTGCACACTTTTAAAATAAGGATATTGGCTTAGAATATCATCTTTTTTTAGGGACGCATATTACATTGATACAGGTTAGAAATGGGAACTTTGCAGCAATGTGGAAAAACTGGATCCCATAGACTCCTTGACAAAGAAGTCTACATCTTTTTTTTTTTTTTTTTTTTTGTAGCACATGAAGTGTAAGTCTTCAAATTGGTATAGTGTCTATATAAGAATTTCTGTTGAAGACTATATACTTGTTCTTTCCTGTGGGTACATTGAGTTCATGTTCATGATTATCTGTTTTGCCAAGTGGACTGTAAATCCTAATGAAATTCTCAATAGAAAGAATCTAGAATTTTCTTTTCTTTAGCAAATGAGTCTTCTGTTACCCACAGTGATTCCCAAAGTCTCTGCAATGGGTGACACTGTCAAAAAGACGGATATTTCATTGAAAGTGAATGAGGAAAACAGTAATGGGTTCTAGTTAATCACACAGCATCCAGACAAATTCTAGCCCACAACTCCCAGCGGGGGCTTATCCTGCTGGAGGATGAGCTGCCTTCCAAGAGGAGTGACAAACCTGGTGACTAAGAGACACTTATAATTTCATACTAAGCTTCCTGTCCACATACAAGTGAATTCTGTTTCTGAGCCAAACAACGTAAAAAAACCACTTGAGGAAAATACAGAGGAAGTTATGAGTATTACCTTAATGATGACAAATTTTACATGAGTGAAAACAAAACAAAAACATTTTTGAATGTCATCAACTACATTTTTCTTTAAACAGTATTTACTACCTTTCGTATGGTACTAAAGCAATATTTAATAATATTAAATCTTCTCATCAACTGAGCATTTACAGTGTGCTACCTATATCATGTTAATACGGTACTGGATTAATACTCTCTCCAGGAGGCATCAATAACCCCATTTTACAAATGAGTAGAGTGTTCTCAAAAATTTATAGCAATTGACTAAGGACACGAATCAAGTGATAGAGCTAAAGTTTGCTAGCAGAGCTGTCAGAATCTAAGGCCATGTACTTTCACTGATTAAGCTAAGACCATTCACTTTCACTACGTGGGACTTCCCCAGTCACAGAGGACTGGGCCTGTGACGTTGAATATCTTTTCAAGCGATACTTCCGTAAAAGATCAGATCTTCACTGATATATACATGGTTATATCACACACACACACACACACATCCCTATATATACTTAGGATAGTAGAAAGTTATTCTCTATTGCAACACAAAAATCTTTTCTCATTTTTACCCAAACTAATCTTCTGTTTCACTATTGATCTTCACCATTATTTACATAACTTTATAAAAATATGGGTTAAGACACGTTGGGAATAGAAGTAAAGTACATAGTCCCCTCTGCAATTTGTAAACAGACAGCAGTAATACAAAAGAACTCATAATGAAATTGGAAAGAAAAGAATGTCATCCCTGACTTACTTTCAACCTACCGTTAATCACGAACTCATTTAAGAATTTTTAAAAACTTCCTTAAGTATGTTTATGAAAATAGGGGAAAGATATATTTAAATTTAAACTGTTCTGAAAAATGAATTTGTATGATCCTCAAACTCAAAAGTAGCTTCCTTCTTTGTCTCGTGGAAGGAGAAAGCTCAAGACAAAGAGACACAGGTTTGAACAAATGTTATTTGAAGTTTATAGGCATCGCATTTTAAAAGACATCTCAGCTAAATATCAAGTTTCATTATTAAATTAAACAATAAAGTTTCCATTAAACTTCTGGTCAAGAAAGATATCTATTCTTTATGACCCTGCCATAATCTCATTCTAAAGGGACCACCCTTGTCTTGTTAATCTTCATTAACTGCTCACTGAGGATTGCTCTTTCGAAGAAGCTCTTTTATCTTTGCTGAAATATGTCCTCATTTATACTTTCCTTCTTCTGATTTACCAATTACAGCTACTATTCATTCTAATCCTAATCAAGGTTGGCAGGGGATCTCATTGTGCTAACATGCATTAAGGTGACAATAAAAAAGAAATGAATGCAGAAGTTTGTTTGTTTGTTTTGAAAATAAATCTTCATTTAAGAAAGTTTTAAGAAGAATGGAGAACTTCTTAGTTTCAGAATGTTCTGTTTAGAGACTTGTTTCAGAACTGACAGATTCTCTGGGACTTCCCCTGTCACAGAGGACTGGGCCTGTGATGTTGAATATCTTTTCATGTGCCTACTGACCATTTATGTCTTCTTTAGAAAAATGTCTATTCAGACCCTCTGCCTATGTTTTAACTGAGGGGTTTTTTGTTGTTGTTGTTTGGTGTTGTTGAATTGTGTGAGTTCTTTACATATTTGGATAACTCCTTATCAATGTATGATTTGCAAATCTCTTCTCCCATTCAGTATGCTGCCTTTTCATTTTGATGATGGTTTTCTTTGTTGTACAAAAGCCTTTAGTTTGGTGTAGTCCTATTTGCCTATTTTTGTTTTTGTTTCCCCTGCCTTTAGGTCTACAAATACAACTGAATCTAATGTAGTTTTGCTAATAGAAGTTTTTTTTTTTTTAATAACTTTAAAAGTATGTGAATATTTTGCCATAATTCAAAATTTTCAAGTTTTTTAATGTGAATCTATTTAAATAAAGTAAAAAATAATTAGAAATGTATTTTTAACATTTTTTTTCTTGATGAGCTAGGATTTGATTAGAAATTGTTTTGACTAATTCTTGGTTCAGAAGCCCTATTGGTATATTTCCTAGATCCTACTGTTTAATCATAAGAATAAGGTTTAATTAATTTTAGCAAATAATTAACATTCAGTTATTAATTCTAACAATATGGTAAAAAAAAATCAAAGGCATTAATGCAAATGATAAGATGACATGTAGAGATCCCATTACATGTGTTCTATTTTCTTTCAACGTCTTTATAACATTGATTTTGGGATGTTTAGCACCATTATGCTGTATTGAAAGGCAATATAACACATCAAGTGAACTATAAAATCTTTGTCATACAGATGGACTCTGAAGCCTAATTTACCTTAGTCAATTTACTTTATCTCCATACCTTAGAGAAAAAAAGAGTACTGACTTCATAAAATTGAGAGTATAATAGTTTCTCAACAAATGTCGGCTATTTTCACTACAGAAAAAAAGGTATTGTTTCTGTGTGTATGTGTGTGATTTTGAAAAATATAATGTGTGTACCATTCAGTAACTGATCATCAGTGCAAAATACACTATGAGCTATGCAAGGTTGTTATACTTGCTGCCCATTCATTTGTTTTAACTTTTTACCAGTTTGACCAGCCTCCTTTCAGCAGATCCTTTAAAAGTACTCAAAAGCTTTGTTATTTCATTTAAGAAATTTAACAATCTTTAAATATATAAAGGGGAAGTTGTTCTCATTTTCTTATGTTCTCAAAATTTATTCAGGACTCTGTGTGGGAAGGTTGAGCAGAGTGCAAATTTAGTCATGGAGTTTGAGTAAAATACATATATATACTTCTAGTGTGCTAGTAGGCAAATGACTCATTTTTCAATATATTATGAGGCAGAAAAATTTTCATATAAATATTGAATATTTAACACCGGGTACTCTGCATTACTACAAATTAGCTACATCCAAAAGAATAACAAAAATGTCAAATAACTCAGTATAGAGCATATTTGACTGTCACCTTGGAAGACAAATGTCACATACAGAAGGACTTTTAGTTTTATTTCAATTTACTCCTTCCCAAAAGTGCAAAATGTGTTGAGATTATGCTTATACGTTGGTAAGATTTACGCGTTTGCTCACCATATAGACTGATGTTTGCAAGATCCAATAAACTTCCTTTTCCTTAAATTTGATATTTAAGAGTTACTGTTTGTTAACTGCTACTAATTAACTCTAGTAACTCTAACATTTATCTGTATTACTATTTTTAAGGAAGATTTAGCTGTTTAATTAGGAAAGATAAAACAAGGAGAAATGTTTTAAAATTATTAAAATTACTTATTTTCTAAATTCAACATATGTCATATTCATTAAAATATAGGCTACAGATGATAGTGTATCACTTTTTGAGAAGAGAAATATAAGAAAATAAAAATTAGTATTCAGTCTAATCACGATTTTTATATTTTAACCTTTTGATCACTTAAAAATAATTCAGTTCAAAAGAAGTAATCACGCCTGAGATAATACCAAAGAGATGTATTTTGTACTAATTTTTTGTTTTTCTACAAAACTCTTGTAAGGCTTTTGATCTTACATCATGTCACCCTTGCATGGCATCATGGAAATATAGCTATTTCCTACTTTCCTTACCATACCACTCCTATGGCATTAATGAAGAAATAGTCATAGTTTACAGCTTACATAACGTCCCTAAGTAAGTGTAGAGAGGATGCAAAAATCAAGATGCACTACTTTTCCACCAAGGAACTTAGAGAAGTAGCTTAAAAGGATCAGCAACTTTTTTTTTTTTAAAGATTTTATTTATTTATTTGAGAGAGAGAATGAGATAGAGCATGAGAGGGTCAGAGGGAGAAGCAGACTCCCTGACGAGCAGGGATCCCGATGCAGGACTCGATCCCGGGACTCCAGGATCATGACCTGAGCCGAAGGCAGTCGCTTCACCAACTGAGCCACCCAGGCACCCCAGGATCAGCAACTTTTAATCGGAAGTATTAAGTGATTATTTTTATGTAGGAGTCTAAGCAAACAAAATGTCTGAACGTCATTGCTAGCCCAAGAAAATTTTGTGAAAATTAAAAACAAATATATTTTTTAAAAGGAGAGAAAGTAACCAAAAACAACAGCAACAACAGTTCTTCAAGATATTTTATTCTTATCATTTGGAAAATTATCATTATAAATAAACTAATCATTGATGTCTCTGATGTGAATAATGCCTGTTGAATGTGGCGTCTTTGTGTAGTGAGTAACTCCACAACTATAATTCTGGCCCAGTATATCTTCATATTACCAGTTCAGGCAAAAGTTGTAAACCTATTATATATTATTACACAATCATGATGGTAAGGAAGGTATCTTTAAAACTGTTGATAATGTATGTGCACTGGATGTCTATTTCCATAATGACATAGAAGAGTCCAAGGAATATTAAATGGACAAGAACAACAAATACATAAAAATATAATTATTTAGAGATAGTAAATGTATAACTAGATATTTAGGTAGACAGGTAGGTGGACAGATAGCTAGATGAATGATAGAAGATAGATGATAGATAGATAGATAGATGGATAGAATACATATATATAAAATGTCAATAATTCTTATTTAAATGGGGTTATTGAGATAAATCTCTATTTTGTATGCTTTTTATTTTTTCCAATGTGTTTCATGTACTATATCCTACTTAAAAACAATTAATAGTTTTATAAAGTATATACATAAAGCAATTTTATTGATTTTAATCACAATATAAATGATGAAATTATTACACTTGTTCTTCTAAGGTTAAAATATTCTTTAGAATATAATGTTAAGAAAGAATAATAAACCAAAGAAAATAAATCATGAAATTTAGATTAAATGTGTTTTAACCTTTTACTTTTTTTCTCATCATATTCCTTTTGCTTGTTTCCTCTGCTACACCCACTCACAGATTCATCAACAAATGTTCTGATTAAAACCATGTTGATTAAAAATGATTTAATGAAAGTTATAATACACCATGTACAAACTACAGTTTATATGAGAAAGAACTTCTTAATCACATTTAAAAACTGTCCTTTAAAAATATGGCTGTTTTCAATGGAGTGTTTTTTCATTGCTCGGTTTCTTCAAATTTTATATCCTATATGGCCTATAATCAGTGTAGAGGGGATTCTACATTCTTATATATCGTTTTTATATATAATCAAAGAAAGAACAAATAATTACAAGAAAACCAGAGAATGCTAGAAATACAAAATTAATCTTAACACATACTATCATCTACTTCATCAATAGATAGATTGTACATATGTTACCCAGAAGACATGACTGTATTATCCTTATAAATCATGATTTTCATTTGTTTGCTTTTCTCTAGTTAAATAGTGTTTCCCTAGCTTATACTTCTACCGGAAATATAGAATATCCCTGCTTGGTTCAGGAGAAATCTAATTCCTGGTGTATCCCAAACATTGTTGATGCAATTTCTTTGGAAAAGCCTTTGAGAAATTGAAAGCTGGGGAATTTTTAGTAAAGTTGTTAATAAGGACTAAAAATGGTCTATATTGTAAAAATTTTATGGTGTACATGCTGAGTGAACATTCTAGTATACATTTTTTGTGTAAGGTGTTGAAATTCAGTCAATACCCTGACTGGACTTTATTGAAGATGAAAATACACTACCTTTACACCATAGAACTTAGGATAGGAAGGGTTTAGCCACTTTCACATCAGAAAAAGGTGTGTGGTGATTCTGATGCAGGAATCCAACCATATAATATGTCTGAGGGATAAACAAGAGGGAAAATCAAAGACAAACCAAAATAGAAGCATAAACTTGGCTGCAAATGAGGAAGCAAGGGGGACATCCACAGTACCTAAAGACAGTGAGTTCTAGGCACAGAAGAATGAGTTTAATACCTATTCACGTATACTAGTCTAACTACTTACATATACTAGTCATTCAAATAGGATTTAATGAGAACTCTGCAAAGTAGATTTGACTTCGGGGGGAAATAGTGACAATAGAAGCAGTTGGCAAGATCCCCGTGTCAGATCATCCATCTATTATGTAGTCCTCTATTAGCACTTTCGTAAATCACTTTAATCAAATATAATTCTGAGATTGTTATGCATTGTCATTGCAACTATATTGGCAACTAAAAAAGCCACATCTTACCAAGTTTTTGTCCCCCATATTTTCTCCCCAAGCATTTAGAAAGTTGCTGTATTGTGGATTATGATGTATGACACATACTCAGTTAACTAATAGTATACTAGTATACTACATACTATCCTGAGTATGTAACTAATAGTATGCTAATTGTTACTACCAGTAGTATCCACTAAATATGTTTTTTATCATTTCTCTATTTTTTCATTGATATAACATTTATATATATGAAATGTTGAGATTTTAAATGTATTGTTCTATTTGGTATTGTTCGATCCTTATACCCATGACCCATTTGTGAAGGCTCTTAAAAGAGCCCAAAAGATTCTCCCTTTATCATCCCCCTAAGATTCACATTTGATAAAGCTGGTACAAAACTCTAAAGGAAATTTTATATTACTTTGGAAGATGCTATGTTTCTATTCTTTATTATACCAAATAGATATTTATGTGAATTCTTTAAATAAACAAAACATTTCACCTTTAAAAACAAAATTTTTATTTTCTTTGTTAGACTTTCAAGTTTTCTCCATAAACTTGAGTATTATTTTTAAATTCATTTTTAAAAACATCTACATGGCAATAATTTCCTTTTATTTTTTTTAAATAAAAATAAGCCAATGTCATTGGTAGTAAAATCGTGTGTGTGTGTTTATTCTTTCTATAACTGATTTCTTAGAGGAAAACAGGGCTTTTGTTGGAAATATTGGAAGTTTTATACAATAAAGGATAATTTATTAATAAATAGGATGATGGTAGTTCCCAAATATCTGACTATCCAACCATTGACAACTCCATTAGGCAACTCCATTAGGCAAATTTATCTTGGCACATTTCAAGGAAAAATAAAGGCAGTTTTGCCCTTAGATTAATAGTCCTTTTTTAAATTCTTCATTTTTCTTCATGTCGTATCTCACTCCTACAGTTTCTTTTTCAGTATAACAAATGGAGTCAATCATATAGAAGGGGAAATTTATTTCCTTAAGCATATGGGTATCTTGGGAATAACTGTATAAGATGCACAATTACAAGCATTTTTCCAGTACTCATTTTAGCTTGATAAAGTAAACATGATAATTAAAACCTTAATATCCTGTTACTCTTGATCTTCTTTCCTGTCTACCTAGCATAGATTTTTTTTAAAATCACTATGTCTTTTCCTTGCAATTTTATATTTTTACATCCAATTTGAAACATTTTTGTGATTATGCTTATAAATGAGTCATACACTATTTTCCAGTAAAAACAAATCATCCTTTAATTCTGGTTGATGCTTAAATATCTACACAACCATGTATACATTGATTTAATCACTTTCTTGGGTGCCATCCCAGATGACAAAATTTCTCTGAAGTAGTCTATTAGAGATCAAAGACATATTCTCAAAGTCTATTCATGCAAAAATGATTATGTGCTGAACTAAATGTTGTGAGTAAATTATCTACTATGCCAGAAAGTCATGGTGTTATAGGGGAAGAGAAGGAAAAAATAGATACAGAGGATAAGGAATATTTTGGTGGAGTATCTGGGCAAATATTTGAGATTTTTAAATAAGGCAGTGATTGAGAAGGTAAGATTTGAGGAACAACTTTGAGAGATAGCCAAGAGGTAGATGTAGATTACAAGTAAATGAAATAAAACCCTAAGCAGAAATGTGCCTGGAGTCTCTGAGAAACAGCAAGAAGACCATACTTACTGAAGCGGAGCAAACCAAGGAAAAAGTAAAAAGAGAAACATTCAGACAGGGGGTGTGAAGCCAGCTCATGTGGGGATTTAGCCATCATTTAGAGTTTTGACATTTACACTAAGTTATGCAAGATTACAGAAATGGAATGTCATCATGTTGCTTCTATTTAAAAGAATGACTCCATCCTCAGTATGAAGGGCAAACTTTAGGTATGAAAGCAGGATCTGCTTATTCCAGCCATCCAAGTTAGAGATTATTAGTATGGACCATGGTGTTGGTAGCAGACGCAATGCAAAGTGCTCAGATACTGCATATATTATAAAGGTAGAACCAACATTTTTTTTTTCCACAATGGATTGAGTATGGGGTTTAAAGCATCAGGTATGAATGAAAAGAGTCCTATAGGTATCTGATACTTTTGGCCTAATGAAGTTATCAGTAGGGAGAAGAAAGGATGAGGTCAGGAAGAGACTAAGAGAAAATCAGGAATTTAATCTTGAACATATTACATTTGATATCTTAAATATTCAGTTTGAGTTTGGAGTTCAGGAAAGAGAAGGGTAGAGACATATACAGTTTAGATTTTTTTGCATGCAGTAATTAAACACTCTCGGTCAGGGGCACCTGGGTGGCTCAGTCGGTTAAGCGTCCAACTCTTGATTTTGGTGCAGGTCATGATCTCAGAGTCCTGAGATCGAGCCCCATGTTGGGCTCTGTGCTCAGCAGGGAGTCTGATGGAGATTCTCTCCTTCTCCCTCTCCATCTGCCCCTCTGCTACCCAACCTCACTCACCCCCTGTTCGCGCACACACACTCTCTTTCTCTCTCTCCCCCAGATAAATACATAAATCTTAAAACAAAACAAAACAAAACAACAACAACAACAAAAATACCTCTTGGTCAGAAAGAGATTACCAAAAGAGTGAGTATAGGTAAAGAAGAGAGAAAATAAGAACTCATTTCTGATGCACTTCGCCATTAACATTCATGGATAAAAGGAGGAAGCAGTAAATGAGCCAGCTGTGAGACAGGAGGATGTGAGATACAAAACAACTAGTGAAGGGAATATATGAAAAAAGAGTAATATGTTGTTTCAAATGCTAAGAAACATTTACATTAACCAGGACTTGGATTAAGATGCCTTCCTGTCACCTTCGTAACCTAAATAGATGGTGTCTGTGTACAGAAAGTAAATCTAATGTATGGAGAAGATGCAGCTGATGTATGTCAATTTCTCCATCTCAGCCTCTTCATATTCTCTAAAACTGTACCTCAGTTGATTCTTCACAGTCTAAACAGAGATTTTGAATTATTGTTGCTTTTCTCCTGTGATAGATATCTACAAGGCTTAGTTTGAAACTGTGGTTTAAAAATGAGAGAGACAGACAGACAGAGGGACAGAGACAGAGAGAAATAAAAATTTTTCTTGCATTGAAAATGTTGTTTAATATTATCAAGCATGGATAATTGAACCACTCATAAATTATTTGGATAGTTCAACAAGCACTCTCTGTTGGAATAAGAAATATCTTAGGTTGATGGTAAATGGCTAAGCAAAATTAAGAATAACTGACCTCAGGGAGCATACTAACAGAGAAGGTAGATACTAAGCAAATAATGATGCACAGATGCTTTAAATATGTAATAGTTTATAGATATTTAAAAAGATCTGAGTACAAAACAATCTGAGTTGAAATTTTCCTAACACCAACATAATCTATCCTAAAATATTGACTATAAAACAGTAAACTTCAAGATCAGAGATAATTAGCCTTGAGATTATGGACAGGCTTCAAATGATTTAAGTCTCTGAAATTGCATGCAAAATCTTCTGAGTGTGTGAATAAGCAATTTCCCCCCAGTGATTAGGCTGATAGCTATCATCTATTGCCAAACAGTCCTTTGACCCCAAAAGTTTATGAACAATACTCCAGATGAATGCTAAAATGCCATTTCAAACATCCTGCAGTTTCTAAATAGCCAGATGTTTGGAAGCATGAGGACACATATATGGATGATTGACTAAATTTCAGTTTCATATAGATGTTTTGACAGCAAGTACTCTGTGTAAAAAATGCAAATTAGCTCATTAGTTTGGAGATAAAGCAATTAATGCTGGAATATGACCAGGCATTAAGATTCAAAGGATGAAATGAAGATTAAAATCTTCCTTACTTGAAGGTTGATAGGTTTTGCTTAACATTTTGTAAGGGATGTAAGCCAAGAGAATAAAAACTTTAGTAGGATTTAATTAATTACATACTTTCCCCAAACTTTATGTTAAATCTTAAAATATTGATAACCATGTTTTATTTTTAGCTACAGAAATTGTATTTTAGAGTATAAGAGTATAGAGAAGAAAAAACCTTGAGATTCCATTTAATTCTGCTTCCCATCCTACCCCTATTTTACCAATGGAGAAGCAGAGTCTCCATTGATTTACTTATCCACAAACATTTATTACTTGCCTGATGTCACTATGCTAGAAGAAGGAATAAAAGCCAAGGGAGGCAAGACATGGCTTCAAGTTCCCTTCTCATTTTAGTATTCAGAGAGTCCCCCATGATTAATTTTGAATGTTATTTTTTTGAGAAGGGGGACAGAAAATGTCTTAAGTCTGTTCAGTGTGCCTTCCTGATTGATCATCTTGGGGACATTTCTTAAACTTCAGAGTCTCTGATTCCTTCCTTAAAGATATAAATATATTTCCCTTAAATAAAATGTTATATTATTTCCACTCTTTATGAAAACTTAGCCTTTAAAAATTTTTGAAGGAGTTTTTCATATAGGTGTTCGATCTTCTTTGTCATTTGGATTCTTCAGGTCATTATGGTTCAGAATGAGTCACAGCTTGGGGGCTGTCACAAAAGTTGGTGCAACAGAATTAATGGACCTGGATATTAGCACCTTATCAGAAGAGGTGGCCTGTAAATTATTCTCCAAAATCACTGATTTATTCTGTAAAAAGGGGCAGATTCTTCATTAGCTGCACACTTAGAAAATAATAAATCAGCAATATTTTTGTTGTTAATGAATGATGATCTTTACTCATAATGTAAAAATAAAACACAACCAGATGCACATGGAACATTGACTTAGAAGGCTGGTTATGAGGGAGTAGCTCTGTCTGTCACCCCCTCACAATCCTGACATAGGACTTGACTTATATCTCAGGATTCTCAGGATCACTTTCCATAGAAACCTCCATAGAGCAACCAGTTAAACCTCATGATTCAACTTAAAAAGAAACTTCAAAATTATAAAAGACTCTGAGAAAAATCAAGTGATCGTATTTTCTTTTTTTTACTGAGAAGGCCACGTGATAACATGGGTAATTTGCAAGGGCAACAAGCTGTTACAGAGAAAGAATGCAGTTAGCATAGAGTGTCTACTACTCTAATGTTGCCCTTGTGTTTTAATATCCAAAGATCTAATCCTTTCAACCAGTACAGGCAAAAAACTCGTATCTTAATATATTTCCCATAAAACAGACCAAAACAGCACATATTATCAGGTCTGTATCTGGTTGAATCTATTCTATTTTCTAGTTATCTGAAAGGAATGTACATTTTTAAACATTTTCAGACGGAACCATAATCTAATAAAATATTAAATAATTGTGTGTCTTAAATATTTTACTCACAAGCATTTTAATTATTTTTTCAATGCATTAATAGCAATTATACTGTAACTATAACTATGTTTAAATATCTTAAGAATAACAAATCCTGAAAGCCTGTTACTGAGTGTTCCAGAAATTCACACACAAACTCCTCAGGGAAACAGATGAGTGCATACAGGTCAAGGAACTGATTTTCTAAAGGATTCATAGTGAAAATCCTGGCCACTGGGCTGCTATATTTTCCTTGATGTTAAATTTCTAAAAATTTTTGCAACGGGACTCAGTTTGATGAAGAGAAAACCAGATTAGTGCTGTAATTATGAGTGATGTGAAAAGAAACATTTCAAAAATATAAGGATAATCTTCCACATTTTAGTAAATAACAATAAAGAGAGACATATATTTCATTTTTTGTGCATTCTATTTTGCAAAAAACAAAGCTTTCTACTCTGCAGTAAGTTACCTGGAGTAGCATATTCTTAACACGCAAAACATTGTGCAGATCTTTGTTACAGAGAAAAGCTTGTGAAGAATTATGAGTACTGAGAACTCTTTTAGCTCTCTGCATGATATTCTAAATTTATAAACTATATTATTCATATGATATCATTAATCTATTTCAGTTGTTTCTTGGAGATTCTATTTGGCCACCATATTCTAGAAAGAAAAACTCGTATTTTTTCCGCTAACAGAATTGAAGCCTAAAAGTATAATATATGTGAAAAGGTTTTTCAAATTGTAGATTACCAGCCATATAAATATCTTAGTTTTAAATTATTAACTGATAACAGTGAGGGTCTATCAACAGTCAAGACTTTTTGGAGTGAAATGCTAACCTCTTTGAGAAAAAAAACCAAATATAGTAATATATGTAAGTTTGTACTGTCAACATGTTATGAGTATTTACTCCTGTTTAATTTCCAAGTATTATAACAGAAGGAAAAATTAATAGAGTTATAGAAAATATAACAAATTGTGTATTTTAAGGTCAAGGAAAAAAAAATCAGTCATAATTGCACCTCAATATGAAGGTGGTGAAGTTTATTGTTCCTTTTAAAAGATTTATAGTTCCTCTTGTCAACTCCTTATGACTGGAAATTCAGGACATACCAAAAAATGATATTAAATATCAACTTAATACAATCAAAATTTTCTTAATCTTAAAGACTCAACCTGAACATCTGGGTAGCTCTATATTTAGTGAGAGGAGACTGTACAAATAGTAAAATAACTTTTAACGATTAGGTGGAATAACTCTACGCCTTGATTCTTACATGATTCCATGTTTGTATGTGTATATATGTGTGTTTTGTTTTGTTTTTTTAATTCTTGGAAAGGAAACATTTGCCTTGGGCCTGAGACATGGAGGAAGGATGGATTAGCAGTTTACAGTAGTCCTCCTTTATCTGCTGCTGGGCTTTCTGTGGTTTCAGTTACCTGCAGTCAACAATGGGGGAAGAAGTTGATGGTTTGACAAATAGTCAGAAGGTCAATAGTAGCCTATATCACTCACCTCACTACATCTCACCATGTAGGCATTTTATCATTTCACATTGTTACAAGAAAGATGAGTACAGCACAGTAAGATTTTGGGAGAGAGAGACCACATTCACATAACTTTTATTGTTATAATTGTTGTATTTTATTATTATTGTTTTCAATTTCTCACTGTACCTAATTTGTAAATTTAAATTTACCACAGGTATGTATATATAAGAAAAAAACGTAATGTAAATATAGGTTTTGGTACTATTTACAGTTTCAGGCATCCACTTGGCATCTTGGAACACACTCCCCCTTTACACAAGGGGGACTACTTTATTTTCTCTCTAGAATGTAATCTTTTCTTTTTGTCAGTAACAGCAAAGATTAAAAAATAAAGTCCTCTTTGGATGCTGAAAATAAAATCCAGGGAGAAATACCATGCTAAGAATAGTAAGCATTTCATTTCCAAATATTTGAAAATAAATGCTATCTAAATAATAATTAGCTAACTTTTTTCTAACTTTCATTAAAATATTTATTATTACACCACTGTTGTCTTATAGTTTCAGAGAATAAACAATTAGCATTGTACCTGAATCTCTGATTTTTTATCTATCCTATCAAAATGAAAAATGCTACTTTATTTTTTTTATTTTTTTAAAGATTATTTATTTATTTGACAGAGAGAGACACAGTGAGAGAGGGAACACAAGCAGGGGGAGTGGGAGAGGGAGAAGCAGGCTTCCCGCCGAGCAGGGAGCCCGATGTGGGACTCGATCCCAGGACCCTGGGATCATGACCTGAGCCGAAGGCAGACGCTTAACGACTGAGCCACCCAGGCGCCCCGAAAAATGCTACTTTAAAAAGGCATGCTCACTTAAGTATTTAACTTTTAAGTTGGGGAAACTGCAGTGAAAGAAATATAGATATTTTTATTTTCATGAGCACTTAATTCTCTTTACTGGAGGAAAACTGAATTCTAATTACCAAAAAATGAAACAAACCAATGACCGCAACATAAATAAAATGCAGCGCTTTTTTCTGTGAACTCTAAACCAGAGACTAATCAATTATTAGATTTAAAGAAAAATGAAATGTGTCGTATTCACACTGACTTTCATTCAGTTCTAAAGTTTAAATGATGATAGCTGCTTTAGTATATTTGGAAAATCATGTAACAGATTTGTATTATCTTTTATGGTTGTGTTTATATCTTCCTTTAATTTTTTTGTTACATAATAGGTTTATATTAATTTAATTTAGAATTGTAAAGATGCTCATGACTTAATGATGGAACAGGAATTATGAAGTATTAGAAGAAGCCATGGGACAGAGCCTTATCACTGGAAGAACTACCATTTTTGCCACTCAAGATCTACTTTTAATTTTATAAATGAATCATTTTTTAAGTCCTATAGATCCTTCCCTGTGATGGTGATTGGAGAAGGATAAATAGCTTTCTGGGAATATCTTACAAAGAGTTTAATTCAGTGTCTTTTCTCAGTACCATGAATTTCTAAGGCAATGTAACTGATCTCTGAACATTATATTCTAAACTCTTGGCAGCTCTAATATTCTTTCCTGAAGAGGGCACTTGTTGTGATGAGCACTAGGTGTTGTATGTAAGTGATGAATCACTAAATTCTACTCTTGAAACCAATATTACACTATATGTTAACTAGAATTTAAATAAAAACTTGAAATATTAAATAAATCAGTAGATAAATAGATAAATAAATAAATAAATAAAAATTAGGATGCAATTTTGTATAAAATTTTTAGAGATGGCAGAAACAGTACATGATATTATTCTAATGGTACAACAAACCCTTATTTTCTAATTGGAGGTATTAAGTCTAGGAAATTGAGTGTATTACATGAGAAGGACTAATCAATATTTTTAGAATTGGATAGAGGATTAATCCCAAATTTCCCTGTCTCTCATCCCTGTGTTCTTCCCAGTACATTGTGCTGGATCCTTCCACTCAATTTTGAATTAAAGTAATTATTATTTTAAATAGAAGATACTTAGGATAGAAGTAAATATCAGATAAAGAAACAAGTACTGACTATACTGTGACACCATCAAATAGGCAAAGTAAATAGGAATGGGACCCTGATTTTCCCATTCATTCATTAGTTCACCAAGAAATCCACTACAAAATGTTTAATCTTATTAAGAATGCTGGGATGAAAGGCTGCGTTGAAAATGGCTAAGTTTTATGTACTTGACAATGAATAACTGCAGGGTTCCTAAATAAAGTTTCAATGGTCCTGTGAAGCAATATCTTTTCTTTTTATTCAAATATTGGTATTTCTACCTGGTTCATTTACAAGATTTTCAAAATGTCTAAAAGTCAAAGCTTAGTCCTGAGTTGACTCTTAATATTATTAAGATTATTCTCAAGTAATAAACCTAGGGGATTGTACTCAACGTCCATATAAACCATATAAAATATGCACAAGCACTGTATAGATATATACACATCCTTGCACATACACACACACATAATTGAGTCAACAGAGATGAGTATTATTTTACCTTATTTGTATATGTTTTTCACTATCCCTATAACCTGCCACCTCCCCTGGGTATAGAGCTATCTAGATGTATAGGATGAGGCTTTAAGGCTAAGTAAGTTTTAATCGTATTCAGTTCACATTATCATTTTCACTACTGATATATTCTTACCAGGTTTTCAGTTGGAATTTATCAATGGGGAGGGCGTTTTGTTTGTTTGTTTGCTTATTCTCATATTCTACAAATTACTTTCAACATAAAATATATTTTCAGGGAGGTAGCTAAGTCTGCTCTCCGTGATTAGGGATTCTTATAATAATAGCAAGCCATTATAAGGTTGACTTAAGCTGATGTTCCATTTCTATTTGTTATTTATTAATATAGCAAGGATATGCAAGAAAAAATACACCCTCAAGGAAAATTCAGTACATTAAGACAAATAATAGTATATGTTAAAACCAAACAGGAATCAACCTGCAACTTTGTCCAAAATGCATACACTTAAGTATAAAATTGACACAAGAATGTGTTAAGACCTTAAATATTTAATTAGAGTTGCTATCTTATTCAAAATAATTAACATAGGTCCAAAGTCATTATATATAACTTATTAAGCTGTTTCAAACTCACCTACCTATTTAGAACTTTTTCTCTTTTTGTATTTTGTTTTTAAATTAAGTTTTAATAGGTAGAAGAGATGTGCATTTTTCTTTTTCAGTTTTTTTTTGGTGTTTTTTCTTTAAATGTGATCCATACATATATAAAACTGAGAAATCCTACAAGCAGTAAAATTATATTTTTGGTTTACTTTTCATAGATTCATATTACCATTTAAAGTAGCAAAAGTACTTTTTGAATACTAATTGACAATTATTAATTACACAATTAATTATTTTCAGTACCATGAATTTCTAAGGCAATGTAACTGATCTCTGAATACTCCAAAATATCTTCTTGGAGTGACATCAGCATCATGGTGGCATAAGACGGTCCCTCATTTATCTCCCCTTTAACAACTAAAATTTGGCATCCATACATGAACAGAAGTGTCTTTGTGGAAGTTGTGGGATCTAGTGCCATATGCTAAGGGACCTGGACGGAGTCTTGCCCACCTGTGCACCAGGTGGTATACAGGCCTCAGTATGGACTGTGGAACCAGAAAGAGCCTGTGAACTGGCCTCCGCCTCTCTGTGCCATGGTTGGGGAACTGTCGGTTATTGCTGACTTGAGGAGACACCTACATATAAAAGAGCATTTGTAGAAGTCTTGGTTTCCTGAGGAGACATTCCAGCACTTCATGAAGGAAAAAAAAAAATTGAGTTTGGACACACTGGAGAGGGTAAGAGGAACTTTGCAAGTGCTGCCTCTCTCCCAAGGTGGTACAGTATAAAGCTGAACTAGCCAGCTGTGACCACTCCCACGAAGGAAAGGGAGAACAGATATCTCTATTTGCAGATGACATTATATTATATATAGAAAACCCTAAAGATGCCACCAAAAAACTGTCAGAACTAATAAATGAATTCAGTAGCGTTGTGGTGTACAAAATCAATATACAAAATCATTTGCGTTTCTATACAATAACAAAACTATCAAAAAGTGAAATTAAGAAAGCAATCCTATTTAAAACTGCATCCAAAATATACCTAGTAATAAATTTAACCAAGAAGGTGAAAGACCTGTACAATGAAAACTACATTGATGGAAGAAATTGGAGATGACACAAATCAATGGGAAGGTAGTCTATGCTCATGGACTGGAAGAATTAAAATTGTTAAAATGTCCATACTACCTAAAGAACCTACAGATTCAGTGTAATTTCCATCAAAATCCCCAAGATGTTTTACACAGAAATAGAAAAAAATCCAAAAATTTGTATGGAATCGCAAAAGACCCCTAATAGCCAAAGCAATCTTGAGAAAGAAGAACAAAGCTAAAGGCATCATACTTCCTGATTTCAAACTATATTACAAAGCTATAGTAATTAAAATGGTTTGGTATTGGTATAAAAGCAGAGGCATAGATCAATGCAACAGAACATAGAGCCCAGAAATAAACCCATGCGTATGTGGCCAATTAATTTATGAAAGGAGCCAAGAATATATAATGAGGAAACAATAGTCTCTTTAGTAAACAGTGCTGGAGAGCAGGATAATCACAGGCAGAAAAATGAAACTAGATTCCTATCTCACATCACTAACGAAATTAACTCAAGATGGTTTAAAGACTTAACCATAAGACTTGAAACTGTAAAACTCCTGGAAGAAAACATAGGGGAAGAGCTCTCTGGCACTGGTGTTGGCAATTATTATTTTTTGGATATGATACCAAAAGAGCAAATATCAAAACGTGGGAGTACATCAAACTAAAATCTTCTCATAGCAGAAGAAACAAGCAACAAAATGAAAAGGCAATATACAGAATGGGAGAAAATATTTGCAAACCATATATCAGATGAGGGATTAATATCTAAAATGTCTAAAGAACTCATACAACCCAATATCAAACAAAACAAAACAAAACAAAACAAACAATCTAATTTAAAAATGAGCAGAGGAACTGAATAAACATTTTTCCAAAGAAGAAATTTAAATGGCTAACAGGTATATGGAAAGATGCCCAACACCACTAATCATCAGGGAAATGCAAATAAAAACCACAATGATATATCACCTCACACCTGTTAGAATGGCTAGCATCAAGAAGACAAGAGATGTAGAGAGAAGGAAACCCTCGGGCACTACTGGTGGAAATAAAAACTCAGTGAGTATGGGAAACAGTATGGATGTTTCTCGGAAAAGTAAAAACAAAATTACCATATAATCCAGTGACCCCACTTCTGGGTATATATTCAAAGGAAAATGAAAACAGGATATCAAAGAAGTATCTGCACTCCCATGTTTATTGCACAATTATTTGCATTGGCCAAGTCATGGAAAAAACCTAAATGTCAATCTGTGGATGAATGGATAAAAAGATGCAGTATATATATAATAGTGAGAGAACAGAAAAAGATTCAGCCATAAAAATGAAGGAAATCCTTCCATTTGTGACAACATGGATGAAGCTTGAGGGCATTATGCTAGGTGAGATACGTCGGAGAAAGACAGTGCTGTATTATATCACCAGATGTGCCATCTAAGAAAGCCAAACTCATAGAAACAGAGTAGAACGCTGGCTACCAGGGACTGCAGTGTGGGGGAATTGGGAAGATATTGTTCAAAGGGTACAAATTAATTAGGAGATGAATAAGTTCTGGGGATCTAATGTGCAGCATTGAGATTATAGTCAGCAATACTGTATTATAAACGTGAAAGTTGTGAAAAGACTAGATATTAAATGTTCCCACAAGAAAAAGAAATGATAATTATAGGAGGTGATAGAGGTGTTACCTGATGGTACCGTGGCAATCTAACTGCAATATATACATGTATCAAATCAACATGTTGTGTACCTTAAACTTACACAATGCAATATATGATTTATATCTCAATAAAAAATTAAATAAAACAAAAAACTCTTTTTCCCACAAAAGAAATCTACTAAGTACACATAAGAACAGCAAACAATTTCCACCAAACTGAAATGTGGGGGGAAATTACGGAAATTTAAAGTAGAATACACAGGCATGAACATAAAATACAGAAGACACATTTATGTATAGCCACTAATCCATTTTCACTAACTTTCTCTCGCTTCACTATTTTCCTCTGGAAATTTAAGGTTAATGTCTACAATGGCAGCACACCTATAAATTACCAGAAAACTGAAGCAACTATGTGCGACAAAGACCAGTCCTAGGCAAGGCTATAAAACTATAAAAATGTTGTTTCTGCTGTCCTTCCTCCTCTCTCTCTGCCATCTCAGTTTTTCTACTTCACATCTATCCCCTCTACTCCTGAAAAACCAAATAAAATAAAAACAAAACTAAATAAAACCAAACAAAACCAAAATGTCCTCTTCTGTTTATAACCTTCAATAACTGAATAGCAGGCAGGGTCATTGTTGCTTCTTCTGATTGAATCTCTGTGTGAGAAATCTACCATTTTATATTAATAAAAAATATACAATGCAGAATGCCTATTAACATTAACCTAGAATTAGCATTCAGGATTGAGATCTAAGAAAAACTTTAATTGAACTTTCTTCTGATTTCCAAACCCTCTGTCTAATATGGGTGAGGTATTTTATTGTTGTAAATGCAAATGCTTGTTCTGTATTGTACCTGAAAGGTCAAAGCAATTTTATATCTGCTTCTACAAAATACTTTACTTCAAAGAAATCCCTTGATTAATATTTTATTGGAAGAGATTTATTTCCTAAATTTTTTTTTTTTTGGAACATTGCCCTTTCCAGTTTAACTGGCTCTGAGAAATTGCATTCTTTGACTTCTCCTGAAATAGCAAAATGTCACAGGAAGGAGGTGGTTGTCAATATAATCATAAAACCTAAAGAGAGTGCTGGTACACCTCAGATAAGCATCCAGGCTTACACGTGCTTATCAGTTTTGAATTACACATACAATGTTTCAATGCTTACCGTAAACCCACTGTATTGTGCTTTGCTGTATTTGGGTGTCTATTATATATTATATATGCTCTTAAATTTTATTTTATTTTTTAAAGATTTTATTTACCTATTGACAGACTGAGAGAGCGCAAGCAGAGGGGGCAGAAGGGAGAGGGAGAGTAGGCTCCCCGCTGAGCAGGCAGCCTGACACAGGGCTGGATCCCAGGACAATGAGATCATGACCTGAGCCAAGGCAGACACTTAACCGACTGAGCCACCCAGGCACCCCTCTTCAATTTGAAAGAAGTAATAAATAATTTGATTTTGAATGAGCATACTTGACATGGTAAATTTTTAATAAAATGTAGTAATTTTTAATACGCATGTACAATTAGTCTAAAAAATTCCTAAGTAAGCAGTTATAATGGTTCTGTTTCCATGTGAGGTGCTGAATGTTCAGAAATGAAACACACCAATAGCTCAAGGAAATGAGTGTCATAATCAGAAACAGGGTAAAAAATGATGATCAGTGACATTCACTAAATTACCACAATGGTTGCATTACTATTCCCATCTTACAAATCAGTAAGTTGAGGCTTATGCAGGGTAGGTATTTCCAAAGAGTAAAGTTTTAATCTGTGTTCAAGTTTGTATGTGATAATGATTATTAACATCATGATCACAATCATCATCATGAATATGGTGGTAATGCTAGCTACTATTTACTGAGAGTTATTATATCTGAGAAAAGTGCTGAAAGATTTATGCACATTATCTCATACTCCTCCAACACACCATGGAAGTAGGTACAGACTAGGAAAATGTTCAAATAGAGTGTGATTCAACTTCTTTATATGAAAAATGGCTGGGTAGCAACTTTAAAGCTTTTTTTTTTTTAAGCTTATTTTTGCAACAAAGACAACTGTGCAGAATGCATAAAACACAAAAGGAATAATTTAAAATATAGTTCAAAGATAGAGAACAGATTGGTGGTTGCCAGAGATCAGGATAATGGGGCTGGCAAAATGGGTGAAGGCCGTCAAAAAGCACAAAATTCCAGTTATAAAATATATAAGTTCTATGTATATAACATACAGCATGGTGACTGTAGTTAATTATACTGTATTCTATACCTGAAAGTTGCTAAGAAAGTAAATCTTAAAAGTCATCATCACAAGAAAAAAAAAATGTTTGTAACTATGTATGTTGAAGGATGTTAACTAGACTTATTGTGGTGATCATTTTTGCAGCATACACACATATTGAATCCATATGTTGTCACCTGAAACTAATATTATGTTATATGTCAATTGTACCTCAATAAAAACAAAGAAAAGACAATGGAAATCAACCAAATAGGCCATGATAGAGTGTTAAGATCTCAGATAAAAGGCAAGTGTAGTGAAATGAGCCCTAACCTCAGACCCATACTTTCACTTGTGTGTCAGAGGCATACAGGACTGATACAAAGTGGCAACTTAAAGCATATGGCTCTGTTACAAAACTATTCAGTCCTCTGCAGGGATATCCACAGCCTGTACCAGCTATCATACATGATAACTGGCATTTCATCAAAAATTACCTAGAATTTCTGGTTTGGAATTTTGGCTAGCAAAGAGTAGCAAATAGCATAAAACCAAATTAGAAAGCAGATAATATAAACTGACTCATACTGTTAATTCCATGGAAGGTTATAATCATGATTATTATAACAACTATGATTCATATATTAAGGATAGTAGATAAACATTGAGAATCTTACCAGAGAACTTGAATCTACTAAAAAAAAAAAAAAAAGGACATCATAGAACTGAAAGATACTAAGCTTAAGTATTACATACATGGGATTAAAGAAAAGAGTAGACACAAGAGAAAAGAGGATTAGGGAATTGGAAGTTATAGCAGTACAAAATATCCAGATTAAAACATTAAAATGAAAACAAGATTGTAAATACAGGAAGACCACTATAGAACATGATAGAAAAGTACAGTATATATGTAACTTAAGTTACAGAAGGAAAGACCTGGGCAGAGAACTTTTTAAAACTGTTGAAAGAGCTCAGTCTGCATATTCAAACAACTCTATAGAGCCAGCATGATAAATGCAAAGAAAAGCACTTTGAGCACAACCTAGTAAACTTCTGAAAATCAAAGACAAACAAAAAATATTAATAACTGCCAGATGGAAAGAAATACACTTTCTTTTTAAAGAAGTTAAGAATTTTGATCTCTCAAAAGAAACTATGCAAGTATATATAAAAAAGAATGCTACCTTTTAGTGTTGAAATAAAATAAATGCCATCCCAGAATTCTGCCAAAAAATGAAAATAGTTTTTAAAATTTAGCAAATAGAAACTGAGATACTTTCTGACAGAGGCCTGGACTAAAAAAATACTAAAGTAAACCAAGGTATATGAAGTTAAATGGATTATACCAGTACAAGAAAAAATAAAAAAGCACCAGACAACATTGTGTCAGTCAATATTAAGGGATATACAATTTTTAAAACCATAACCTTTCAGATTAAAATGATTAAAATGTACACAAAATTAAAATTAATCAAAACAACAGAAAAAATGTGGAATATAGTAAATAGAGGTTAAGTTGTGTAGGGACCCTGCATTTTCTTGGAAGTAGTAAAAGTACATATTCAAAACAAAATTTAAAAGCTAAAAAATGTGTAAGAAACTAACTGAAAATAATAGATGCACATAATATATTGTATAATACATAATAAATGAGCTGAATGATTATAATAATATATATTATCATATATAATGTATAATATACACTATAGTATATCATTATTTAGGTCATATAAAATCTATATTATTGCTTTATTTATAATATTTATAATAATATATAATATATAATATACATATTTATAATTTATAATGATTTGTAGAATAGACCTATACATTTATGTGGCTAAATAAGGCTTTTAAAAGATAAACACTAGAAAATCTTTAAATATATTCCATATATCATTATACATACTATGCATAATACATAATATATGTCATATATTGTCATATGTCATACCATATATTGCATATTATGTATGTTATGTGCCATATATTATATAGAATATAATATTCAATATATTTAAAATATTTTAGTGTTTATCTTTTAACAGCTTATCTTGCCAGTTATATTCAGTTCATGATTCATTGGTAATTAATTTCTGTTTAGAGTGTGTGGTAGATGTCAAGAATCACTCATCAAATGAGGGGAGGAAAAGATTTCTTAAACTGGACACAGAAAGCACTAACCAAAATGAAATAAAGATTGATGAATTAGACTTCATTATACTTAAGAATATATGTATATATATTCCTCAAAGTACAAATAACATACTCTCAAAATAGAAGTATTTGGTATATATATGATATATAAAATATATATTATATATTATGTTATATGTTATATATTATAAATATTATATTAATACATATTATATACATTATATATAATATATATAATACATAGATTATATATATTTAAAAGAGTTTGTGAAGAACCTACAGAGATCAATTTTAAAAAGCCAGATTCAATTTAATGTTTGAACAGAGACTCTGAAAAAAATATCCAGATAACAAATAAATTTATGGAAATTTTCTCAACATCATTAATTTTCTGAAAAGCACAAAAAGAAACAACTATAACCAGCCCCCCCAACAAAAATAGAAACAATAAAAAATAATAAGTAAATAAATAAAATGGCAGCAACAAGAGCATCATCACTAACAGTAAACTAATAAGGCCATATTTGACAAACATTTAAAGTAACTAAAAATTATTAAACATTGCTGATGGAAGTGTAAATAGCTACAACCACTTGGGTTCACAATTGCTAGTGTTTACTAAAGCAGAACATATTTCTACTCTGTGACTCAGTTATTATTCTCCTAATCATATGCACATTTGCACCAAAAAAATGAACAAAATATTCATAGCAGCATTACTTATAACATCTCAAAATGAGAAAAAAATCAATTGCCTATGAACAATTAGAATAGACACAATTTATAAAATATTACTATAGAGCAATCAGAAGAGCTATTATTATTACATGCAACAACACTGATGAATCTCAAAAAAGATCTGGAGAGATACAAAGAATCCAGATATAAGAGAGTACATAAAGAATTTCAATTTTATCAAGTTTTAAAACAAGAAACTAATTTATGATGTCAGAGGTTAATTTTCTTGAAGTAATAATGACTGGAGTAAAGCATGAGAGAGGTTTCTGGGACTGTAACTACTCCCTCATCTCCCATGCCAAGATTGTAATTTCATGAGGGTATTTGGGTTATAAAAATCCATCACATCAAAAATTCATCATCACTTCTTCAGTTAATCAAAAATTCATAACTGTGTACTTTAGTACAGAATTATTTAACCTTAAAAGCTAAAACAAGAAAAACTGTATGTGTAATATGTATTTATATTTGAATTATGGCTAAAGTTTAGCAAGGAAACAAAGATTGAGTGGATTATTCCAGGTGAATAAATCTATGAAGGAAAGAAAATAAAAGTAGGCACCATATAGGTATATGTAGTTTATTTTTATTCATTTATTAACTCCTTCATTTCTTCACTTAACAAATATGTCATATCTAGTACTCTAAGCACTGGGATACATCAGTGAAAAAATCATTTTCTTATGGGTAAGACCATTTTTAATGAGGAAAGAAACACATCTTAAAAATATATATGATACAGCATATTAGAAAGTGAAAGTAATGGGGAAAAGTTATAGCAAATAAGTTTATAGCAAATATTTTCACAGGGTGAAGAATATTGGGATAGCAATTTAAATTGGGGTGGCCAAGGTGGCCCCTGACTAAAAAGTGACATATCAGCAACACTTGAAGGAAATGAAAGAGTAAGCCATCTGGTTATCTATAGGAAAACACTCTAGGCAGAGGGAGAAGTTGGTAACAAAGACCAGAGATGGAGGAATGTCCAGTATGTATAAGACTCAGAGAACACCCCAGGATGACTACAGAGGAAAGAGAGGAAAAAAATATCATGACTGTAACGCCAAGGGTTAAGAGGGGAGTGAGAATATATATCATGTAGGGCCTTGTAGTCATCAGAAGTTCTTTAAAAGAAACAAGGTAGTTTGAGCAAAGAAAGAAAAGAGTTTGAGCAAAGTAGTGGCAAGTTTCCAGAAGCTAAAGACAACAAGATTTGTGTGTAATAACTGAATGAGAATTGAGAGAAAAACAGAATCAAAGAAGACTTGGAGGTGTTCAATCAGAACAAATTAAAGAGTGGAGACTTCAACCGAAAGTAAGGAGTAAGGTGATAGAGCAAGTTTCAGGGAAAGATCAGAACAGTTGAGTGCAATGCTTATTAAAGATACTAGAAGACATACCTGATACACATTTGGATATACACTTTGGAGTTCCCAGAAGAAGCTAGTGTTTGAGATACAAATTTGGGAGTGATCAGCATCTAGATGATTTTTAAAGCCATAAGATATTGTCATAGGGATGACTACAGATAGATAATAAAAGAGATCTAAAAATGGAGAGCTCTAGGGACGCTCCAAAGTTAAAAGTTTAGGTATATGTCCAAAAGAAGCAAAGAAGAAAGAAAAACCAGTGAGGGAAAAAGAAAGGGCCACCCTAGAAGTCAAGTGGGAAAAGCTTGTTAAGGAGGAAGAAATGTTCCACTGTGTCAAAAACGGCCCATAGATGATGTCAGATGTGTTGAGAGAACCACTGAACAGTGACGAGGTAGCTATGTCCAGGAATATTGGGAGGGTTGGCTGTGATTCTTTCTAGTCAGATTATACAATTCTTTACCGAAGTCTGGTCTCTGTTCTCAGCAATTATATTTCCTGAGTTGAAACATTCATGGAGTATTCTATTGTGGCAAATATGCTTCATAAGGATCAGAATGAAACTCCACATTCTTAAAAAAAATTCCTTAGATTAAATGAAATACAGTTAAGGACCACATTAAACAAAAAGGGAAGAAAGAAAAAAAACACTCTGACAGGCATCTTTGTGTTTGTTGGCATTGCACATTAGTCCTTTGGGCTTCATGGATGTCTGAAGAAGACAGCTCAAGTTTTGGTCGATGTTCATCAACAATTCAATGCATAACAGAAAAGTGACTCCCATCCTCCGTTTAGAATGCGGCTTCACTGGAATGCTAACAAAAGTCCTTACAAAAATAGGGACCAATTTTTCTCTTCCAAGAAACATTTGACACTTGGTATCCATATAAATAGCCTTCCTTCCTTATATGAGATGTTACTTCCACCAGGATACTCACCCCTAATGATCATACACGGTTGAAAGGACAGACTTTTGTGACCACTCTTTTCAGGATGGCTATAGAATGATTAAGAAATGTTTCATTTGAGAACCGAATCACACACACTGACAAAACCCTTTTTAACTTCTTTTTGGGCTAATGAACCAAGAACCAACTAACCAACCAACAAACAAAAAACGTAACTAATAAAACAAAACAAAACAAACAAACAAAAAAACAAGAATGGTCAGTAAATGAGAATACAGCTTTACAAATTTAACTGATGAGTTTGCTTCAGCGGAACTGGAAAAACAAAGTGTGGGGTAATCTCTACATTAGAATATAAGTACATAGCTCTGCCCCCCTGTGGTTCACTCGGCTGACTTTTAGACAGCTCTTTTACTCTGGGTGTTATGTTGCTGGTGATAAAAGATTTGAAATTAATTTTAACAGCCATGTTTCTATTATTAGTATCTTTAAATCTGTCATAAGTTTCTTTGACACCTGTCAGGATACCTTGCATAATCATAGTTAAACATCCATAATTTTATGTGTAATTATAATACTTTATCTTCCATTAGGATGTCTTACAAATGAATAGAAATCTAGTTCATGAAGTATAAATGAATGTTTCCTTCTATTCCTTCACTAAATCCAACTGAAACAATTGAAGGAATGTAAAATGAAGAGTACTTACACCGTGTAATGCAGATCAGGACATGTGCTATTAATGGGACAAAACAACGGGACATTAAAACACAGAGCAGGTGGAATCAAATTAATATAAAAGGATAAAAGTGTTGAACATCTTTCAAAGACATATAGGTGAGAATCAGGATGCCAGAAAAATCCAGATTCCACAGCAGAATTTTTGAGTAGCTATACTATCAAGGGCTAAAGAATCTGGAAAAAGGAAAGGATATGGGTCTTTAATACAGTTATTAAATTGCTTTGTTACTCCTATTCTTGGTTCTCAGGGTGGTTGACTTCAGTGTTTGTTTTAAGACTGAAGCCCAAGGAGACTTGACTGGAGGATCTGCCAGAGGAAGCTGCCAGATTGTGGGGACCTTTTGGAGAAATAAAGTAATGCCTCCAGGTAATATATGGTCTTCTTCAACACATAAACTCTTAAACCCAGAAATCAAGTTTCCCATATATCCAAAAGGAATTATTGCCTGGCCTCATATCCACCTCCAATTTCTTCTTTCCAAAAGCCAAAGAACTGTAATCAGGTATACACATATACATACATATCCGTTCACTTGTTACTTTATAGAGTAGAAGTTTTGTAGATGCCTGTGACATCTACAAAAAGGAAATTATGTGATAATACAAATGAAAACCATTCAGTGAATGAAATAGGTGAAGGGGTTAAGAGGTATAAACTTCCAGGAAGCAAACTGAGGGTTGCGGGAGGGGAGGTGGGTGGGGTGATAGGCATTAAGAAGGGCACTTGATGTAATGAGCACTGGGTGTTTTATGCAACTGATGAATAACTGAACTCTACATCAGAAACTAATGATACACTATATGTTAACTAATTGAATTTAAATAAAATAAGTTATAAAAAAAAAGAGGTACAAACTTCCAGTTATAAACAAATGACTCATGGAGATGAAAAATACAGCATAGGAACCATTGTTAATATTGTAATAATGCTGTATGGTGACAGATGGTGACTTATTGTGGTGAGCACTGTGTAATGTATAGAATTGTTGAATCACTATGTTGTATACCTGAAACTAATCTAACACTGCATGGCAAGTATACTTCAACAATAAAAATAAAAATAAAACATTCTAAAAAAATAATACCAGAATGGCCACAAAGCCAACACACACAATTTTTTCAGATAATCGCTTTCTTACAGAAGATTTCACAGCTAAAATTATAAATGAAAATAATTTGTATTTAAAAACCTAGGGATGCTACTGACCCAAAGTTGTATTTATACAAAATAAGAAAAGGTGCTTATTCCCCCAAGGTAATGTTTTTTATGTTATGATAGAGCAAACAATATTATTATATTACTGAACTTGTGAAAAGCAAAACTGAAGGGGTCTCCCCATTTTAGCAGTGGTAGGTGACCCTGAACAGTGTCAGCTTGAAAAGGAAAGAAGAAAAAAAAAAAAGAAGTAGTGAAAGTATAAGAAAAGCTCTGGTACTGGGATTTGATGACCAGCACACTTGCTTAAATTCACCCAAAAGCCATTATTTTTAAAAAAAAAATTTAAAGATTTTATTTATCAGAGAGAGAGAGAGATCACGAGCAGGGCAGAGGGGTACAGGGAGAAGCAGACTCCCTTCTGAGCGAGAAGCCTGAGGAGGGACTCAATCCCAGGACCCTGAGATCATGACCTGAGCTGAAGGCAGGTGCATAACCAACTAAGCCACTCAGGCGCCTGCCATTATTTTTTTTTAAATAAAAATAATATGTAATGTAAACTTTGAAAGTTAGTGGCCTAAGCCCTGGTTATGAACCTGGAGAAATTGCTGCTATTATCACACACTCATCTGCTTGATGGGTTTCTGCCCCAGGGAACCAATGGTAAGAATCCAGTTCAATGAGAAAGGAGGCTCCCCTGGAGAAAAGAGATCTCAAGAGATGCCCAGAGAGCATTCGAGAGGATCTCAGAGAATACCAAGGACGGCATGTGGCCACAGGTAGGTCTGTGTGGCCATTATCAGCTGTCTCTGCTAGTGTAGGTTGATTTCGAAGGGGGCTTGCCTCTTCTGCTCCAAGACTTTACTGGAAGACCAAAGACTGTGTTTCCTCACACGCTATCACAGAAGTTAATGGCTAAGATGTGACTAGCATGCACCTAGCTGGTATGTTACTGCACAGAGACAGACAAACTTGAACAACCAAAGGCGCCCTGTCACAATTAATGGGTGGGCTCAAAGCAATGCTGGGAGGAGAATTT
Organism: Halichoerus grypus; assembly: GCF_964656455.1. NCBI lineage: Eukaryota > Metazoa > Chordata > Mammalia > Carnivora > Phocidae > Halichoerus > Halichoerus grypus. The sequence continues at coordinate 133,655,523 of NC_135718.1, forward strand.
GTAGCTGTAAATATATATATTAATAAGCAAGCTGGTCTAAAAATTAATTAATTCAATTTCCAACTCAAAAAGCTAGAATATTCACTTTCAAAAAAAGTGCACAGAAAAAATTAAGAAAACACAGTAGTTAAATGAAAAACAAAAGCCTGTGGATGATTAAAAGGAAGATTGTGTTTAAGTCTAATATGATCAGGGCATATGCTAAAAGATAATTGAACCTAAATATTAACCAGTAGAAATTAAAGAAAGAGAGTACACTGACAGATTCAGAGGTAATTAAACATAAGCAAATTTTATACATAACATGAAATTTTATCAGCAAATTTGAAAGAAATTGAATGAAAGATGTAAATTTTTAAAGAAAAAATTGTTAATGTTAAATCACAAGAATTATTTAATATGAATAGGCTTTAATTGAAAAGAAGCTTTTTTAAAAAGAAAAAAAATTCTGGGGCGCCTGGGTGACTTAGATGGTTAAGCGTCTGCCTTCGGCTCAGGTCATGATCCCAGGGTCCCGGGATGGAGCACACATCAGCAGGGAGCCTGCTTTTCTCTCTCTCTCTCTCTGGCAAATAAATAAATAAAATCTTTAAAAAAACAAAAAAGAAAAGAAAAAGAGTTCTATGTGTTCCAAAACAGAGAAAAATAGAAAACATTTTATAATTCTTTTTATGTAGCATAAAATTTACAACTCTATCAGACATTATTGCTCCCTCAAAGAAAACAATGGATTCATTTCATTTATGCAAATACAGATACACAGATACTTAATAAGATATTAAGTATGCCAAATAGAGTGACAAAACAGAAAGCAGTATAATAATGGTTGTGTCATTAAAGGAAGACGAGGGTGTTTTAATCTTAGCAAAACTATTAACATAATTCAATTTTAAAAACAACTAAAAGAAGGAAGACCATGTATGTATTTCAAAAGATACCAAAATGCACTTGATAATGTTTAATAAGCAACTGTGATTAAATTCTTGAAAAGGAGGAAAAAGTATCATGATTTTATTGATAAAGAACATCCCTCAGTATCAATACTTAACATGATGATGAAGTGATAAAAGAATCGCTACTAATGTCAGGAAAAAATTGTGAAGTCTTTCATTACTGCTATTTTTTTGTATTGTTCTACAGGAACTAAGTTCCTAAGACAATAAAAAGGCGGTAGAGATGCAGAAAAGGCATAATCAATATCCACAGGTGGAAACACAAGAGAATCTACTTAATAAAACAATTATTTGAATTAGTGTAAGAGGCTAGTACCTCTTCTACTGTTTTCATTCATTTTAGAAATAACCACAAAGGTAAAGTGAATACACAGTGTTCTACTCCTGCTTACAAAGCACCATAATTATAGGGCGTGAAACATTCACTTATGATTTCACCGTTCTGTAGGTCAGATCTGGGGTGGTATGGCTGGCTGTCTTCTCTTTTCAGCATATCATAATGTGTAGGCAAAGGCTTCAACTTTCATCTGGGACTTGGGGTTACTAGTTGTTGGCATAATCCACTATTTTGTAACAGGAAGCTGAAGGTCCCCCTTTCCTTCCTGTCAGCGAGGCCACTCTGCCCCTAAAGGATGCCCACTTTCTTTCTCACCTGGCTTCCTCCAGCATCAAACTAGCATCTGTATGTGAATCCGTTTTAAGCTCCAGATCTCTTTGACTTTTTCTTCTGCTGCCAGCCAGAGAAAATTCTGTTAAAGAGGCTTCTTGATTAGATTTAGTCTCCCTGGATAATCTATCTTAGGGTCAACAGCAATGCAAGAAGATTTCTTTTACAATTAGAACAACTTAAGAAACTTAAAAATAAAGGTGCAGTGTTATGACACACATATATACATATATAACATATATATGTACATATATGTATAATACTGCACCTTTATTTTTAAGTTTATATGTTATATATGTGTTCTGCAAATTTGTTTTAAAGTTTCTTTCTTCAGTTTTTGTAATATCTATGTATATGTACATATATCAGCTTTATAGAGAGACACATAATCTTGTATGGGGGAAAAATAGTGTAACTGTTATGAATACAAAGTTTGAAGAGAGACTGCATGGTTCAGATCGCAGAATCAATCTAACCTAAAGAGAAATTATTTAACTTTCATGTGCCTCAATGTTCTCATATATAACACAGGGGGGAAAAACAGTAATATATTTCACAGGGTTGTTTTGAGTAGTTAAAGAGCTAACAAATGTACTTAAAACAGCACACAGCTGGGGCGCCTGGGTGGCTCAGTTGTTAAGCGTCTGCGTTCGGCTCAGGTCATGATCCCAGGGTCCCAGGATCGAGCCCTGCATCGGGCTCCCTGATCGGCCAGGAGCCTGCTTCTCCCTCTCCCACTCCCCCTGCTTATGTTCCCTCTCTAGCTGTCTCTCTCTCTCTCTGTCAAATAAATAAAATCAAATCTTAAAAAAAACCCAAAAAACAGCACACAGCTTCATATTGATTTTAAAATGTAGTACAATTTCATTTGAAATAAAAATGTAAACTTTTGGACAACTGGCAAAGATTCTGAAGTTTTTTGAAAAATTAAATATAAAGGAAGAGTCAGCAGCCTTTTGAAAGAAAAAAAAAATCTGTACTTCTGTTAGCAAAATATACTAAAAAGCACCAAATGATGTAAGTAATCCTTGCACAGAAATGGACATATTCATTCATTCATTCATTCATTCATTCATCCATTCAATCTCTTAACAGGCATTTTTGTTGGCACTGCAGGGAGAGATAAAGCAGTAACAGAACAGACAAAAATTCCTGAATGGAAAAGACATTTAGAATGGAAAAATATCATTTATAGTGTTTTAAGAGGGCTGTGAGTTTGGCTATAACAATCACTACTTTTTATGCAAAGTGACCCACTAGTCAATCTGAGAGCATGATTTGGTGGTGCTAATTCCTAGGTATGTCCATTGCTGATCAAAATGGAACTTAAGGGGGGTGGGAAATTGGAGGGGGAGATGAACCATGAGAGACTATGGACTCTGAGAAACAAACTGAGGGTTCTAGAGGGGAGGGGGTGGGAGGATGGGTTAGCCTGGTGATGGGTATTAAACAGGGCACGTATTGAATGGAGCAGTGGGTGTTATACGCAAACAATGAATCATGGAACACTACATCAAAAACTAATGATGTAATGTATGGTGATTAACATAACATAACAATAAAAAAAATGGAACTTAAGTTTTTTGAGGATAGGAGTTGATTTACTCAGCTTTGTATCTCCAGTAGCATTTAACAAAGTAACAGAGTAGAAACCCCTCATATTATGAGTGCCTGAATGAAAGAATATGTGAAATAATAACTTTCAAGAAATCTTTCAAAAGCTATGAAGCAGTAGGCTTTTTAATGTATTTGCCCTTTTATTTTTAATCCACATTCACTCAACAAAGAAAGCAGAGAGAAGCAATTTTATTTAAATTGCAGTTAAAATATACAAAACAAAACTCTCTGCTTGCAAGAATAACAAAGAGATAATAAGTGAAATAAAGTTCAGATTAGGAAATAAATTGAATTAGCAACAATTATATATGCAACTTTTTCCAATGAATAACTGTTTAAAAGCAGGCAAATTCATATTGCCAGTTTTGTAATTAATGTATTTAAATTAAATATTAAGATGTAAAATTTCTAGAGCTTGTTTAATTATATTTTTATAACTAATAACCAAAGATTGTTTTTATGGAATAAAAATAGATATCTGAAAGAGATGTATCTGCCCTTAGATTGACACTATATTAGCAGCTTCACATTCATTTTCTCCTTTAAACTTCACAGTACTTTTGAAGAAACAGATGAAGGAATTGTAGTTCATGAAGGTCATGCAATTAGCCCAACATTACACATTTATGAAATTTTTGAGTTGGTATTCAAAGCAAACTTATATTTCTTTAAACTCAATGCTTCTTAGCATATATTTTCCATAATTGGAAAAGAGTGAGGAAGGGGGAGAGAGAGAGAGGGAGGGTGGGAAATAAGTACAATTATTAAAATATTTTAATTGCATTGGAATTTAATTATATATTTAATGGTATATACATATATATATACACATATATACATATTTACTTTTTATATCATAGGTACCTTTTAAAGAGATGGTGATATATTACATAGTTTTATATGGTGTGCATTTTATTCAAAACCTGTTGAATTCTCAGGATTATGTTTGTGAGGTTCATCTTTGCTGATATGTCTGGCTTGATTCTGTTAATTTCATCAGACTTATGCTGTTTTAAGGTTTTTGTTTGTTTTTAAAGATTTTAGGGGTGCCTGGGTGGCTCAGTTGGTTAAGCATCTGCCTTTGGCTCAGGTCATGATCCCAGGCTTGTGGGATTGAGCCCCTGCATTGGGCTTCTTGCTCAGTGGGAAGACTGCTTCTCTCTATGCCTCTCACTATGACCCTGTCAAGCTCTCTCTCTCTTAAAAAAAAAAAAAAAAAAAAAAGATTTTAATTATTTGAGAGAGAGAGAGAGAGTGAGCGCGAGCAGTGGAGGAGCAGAGGGAGAGGAAGAGGGAGAGAGATGCAGACTACCCACTGAGTGTGGAGCCCATGTGGGGTGGTGCTCAATCTCAGGACCCTGAGATCATGACCTGAGCCAAAATCAAGAGTCTGATGTTCAACCAACTGAGCCACCCAGGTGCTCCTGTTTTAAGTGTTGATATTAAAAATCATGACTGCACTAAACATTGCCCTGTGCCTCAATAGGCATAGTGTGAGATTCTCCAGGATAAATGATCAGGGTAGAATTGCTGGTGAGTAGGTTATATGTATCTTTAATTTTGTGAGATATTGCCAAATTGACATTAAAATTGTTTTGGCAGATTTGCACTCCCACCAGCATGCAGACATTTCCACATTTTCAGCATCAATTGGTATTATCAGACTTACTTTTTCTGATATAAGACCACATAGATTTTTTGACATGTATTGATTTCTTCCAGTTGCCATTTCTACAGAACTCTTCACACTCACCTAAAAGAAAGCGTACTATTTGAAGAAGCAAATAGAAACTATTTTAAAGATATGAAAGAGATGAAAGGTTAAAAATAGTGAACATATGAACATATAACTCTACTACAGGCAATCCTCTAAAGGAAGCCTATTTTATAAATTTACAAAAAACAAAAACAACAAAAGAAAATATTCAACTATCTAAGTATTATTAGCTAGTGCCCAAGAAACAGTACCAGGTTGTTATCAATTAACTTCATATACAAATTCCTATTGATTTTCATCTAGTCCACCCCTGAATAAGAATAAATTAGAAATTTCATTTTTGTATAACTCGTAATCTCTCTCTTTTTTTTCTATGTTAAAAAAAACTTTTATGTTTGTTCTCAGTGCTGCTTCATCCACTTCTTTCATCCAAAAAGAAGGTATATTAAATCTCACTGAATCTCTCACTGAATAAAAAAGGGCAAACCTACAGTAGGCAAGTGAATTACTCAGGATTTCAGTAGTTTGTATTGTCATCATTTAAGTCATGTTTACTATTTTTCTAAGAGATTATTAAACCATCAAAAATACCCATCATATGCGGGGAGGAGCAAGATGGCAGAGGAGTAGGCAACCCAAATTTTGTCTGGTCCCAGGAATTCAGCTAGATAGGGATCAAACCATTCTGAACACCTACGAACTCAACAGGAGATGGAAGAAAAGAATAGCAACAACTCTCTGAACAGAAAAGCGACCACTTTCTGGAAGGTAGGACATGCAGAGAAGTGAATCCGAGGTGATATTTGGGAAGATAGATGGTGGGGGAGGGGGCCTCCGTTGGCCTCTTCTGGCAAGTGATAGAACCATGGAGCACAAAATCGGAACTTTTAGAAGTCAGCTTCACTGAGGGACGTCACTCCAGTGGCTAAGCGGGGGGGGGGGGGGGGGCCTCATGGGACAGTGTGGTCTCAGGACCCTCAGGGTCACAGAAAGACCGGGGGTGCCTGAGTGCGGCAGAGCTCCCAGGTATCGGAGCAGGGAAGCCGGCTGCAGAGACGGAGCCGAGGTGCGGGCTCTCAGCTCAGGGTTGCCATAAACCGTGATCCGCAGCACAGTCGGGCCCCTGCTCCTCCAGCAGGGACCCAACAAGCAGCAGATCTGGGGAGACTCCCCTTCCTCCCCCCGGAGAAGCAGCGCAGGAGCGCACTGCAGGGATCTGCTAGGTTTGGAGACTCCACACGGGGTCGTGTGCCAGAGATAGAAATGCTCGGGCACAGGCCGGGTGAGCACGGAGTGCGGCCAGAGACCGGAGAGACGGGAGTGACTGACTGCTTTTCTCTGGGGGCGCACTGAGGAGTGGGGCCCTGAGTTCTCGGCACCTCCGGGGTGGAGACTGGGAGGCCGCCATTTTCAATCTCAGCCTCCAAAGCTGTACGGAAAGCTTGCAGGGAACAAAAGCTCCCGAGAGCAAACCTGAGCAGATGACTTAGCCTGGACCTGGCAAAGGCGGGGCAATTCCACCTCCGGCAAAGACATTTGGGAACCACGGCAACAGGCCCCTCCCCCAGAAGATCAGCGAGAACCGCCAACCAAGACCAAGTTTACCGATCAATGAGAACGGCAGAACTCCAGCGCTACGGGAATACTGCACATAGAATTCATGGCTTTTTTTCCTCCTGATTCTTTAGTGTTTCAAAGTTAATTTTTTTTTTGAATTTTTCTTTTTCCCTTTTTCAACCAATATCTTATCAATCCCTTTTTTAAAAAACATTTTTATTTTTCATTTTTAGAGTCATATTCTATCCCTTCATAGTAGTTACTGTTATTTTTGGCATATATATATATATATATATATATATATAAATATAAGTTGATCTCTCTTTCAAATTTTGAGATACAGTTTCTTCTAACAGATCAAAATATACCCTAAATCTCTAGTGTATGGCTTCGTTCTAGTCTCCTGCCTGATCACATTATCTCCAGTTTTTTTAAATTCCTCTTCTTTCTTTTTTCAACCAACTTCTTATCAATTCCTTTTATAAAATGTTTTATAATTTTCATCTTTACAGTCACATTCCATCCCTTCATATTTACCCTTATTTTTGTACATATATAAGTTTTTCTTTCTTTAAAATTTTGGGAGGCAGTTTCTTCTAACAGACCAAAATACACCCAAAATCTATTGTGTGGCACTAATCTATGCACCAGCCTGATCATATTTGATCATATTCTTTTTTTTTTTTTATCTTTTTCTTTTTTTTTTTCTTTGTGTCTTTCTTTCCCTTTCTTTTGCCCCGGTTTCAGGCCTCTTCTGATTTGTTTAGTGTATATTTTTCTGGGGTCATTGTTACTCTGTTAGCATTTTGTTCTCTCATTCATCTATTCCCCTCTGGACAAAATGACAAGATGGAAAAAATCAGCTCAAAAAAAAAAAAGAACAAGAGGCAGTACCGACTGCCAGGGACCTAATCAATACGGACATTAGTAAGATGTTGGAACTAGAGTTCAGAATGACGATTTTAAAGATACTACCTGGGCTTGAAAAAAGCATGGAAGATATTAGAGAAACCCTTTCTGGAGAAATAAAAGAACTAAAATCTAACCAAGTCGAAATCAAAAAGGCTATTAATGAGGTGCAATCAAAAATGGAGGCTCTGCTAGGATAAATGAGGCAGAAGAGAGAATTAGTGTTATAGAAGACCAAATGATGGAATATAAAGAAGCTGAGAAAAAGAGATAAACAACTACTGGATCATGAGGGCAGAATTAGAGAGATAAGTGATACCATAAGACAAAACAATATTAGAATAATTGGGATCCCAGAAGAAGAAGAAAGAGAGAGAGGGGCAGAAGGTATATTGGAGCAAATTATAGCAGAGAACTTCCCTAATTTGGGGAAGGAAACAAGCATCAAAATCCAGGAGGCCCCCTCAAAATCAATAAAAATAGGTCAACACCCTGACATCTAATAGTAAAACTTACGAGTCTCAGAGACAAAGAGAAAATCCTGAAAGCAGCTCGGGAGAAGAGATATGTAACCTACCATGGTAGAAACATTAGATTGGCAACAGACCTATCCACAAGACCTGGCAGGCCAGAAAGGACTGGCATGATATATTCAGAGCACTAAATGAGGAAAATATGCAGCCAAGAATACTATATCCAGCTAGGCTGTCATTGAAAATAGAAGGAGAGCTAAAAAGCTTCCAGGACAAACAAAAACAAAAGGAATTTGCAAACTCGAAACCAGCCCTACAAGAAATATTGAAAGGGGTCCTCTAAGCAAAGAGAAAGCCTAAAAGTAACATAGGCCAGAAAGGAACACAGAGAAAATACAGTAACAGTCACCTTACAGGTAATACAATGGCACTAAATTCATATCTTTCAATAGTTACCCTGAATGTAAATGGGCTAAATGCCCCAATCAAAAGACACAGGCTATCAGATTGGATAAAAAAACAAGACCCATTGATATGCTGTTTGCAAGAGACTCATTTTAGACACAAAGAAACCTCCAGATTTAAAGTGAGGGGGTCGAAAACAATTTACCATGCTAATGGACATCAAAGAAAGCTGGGGTGGCAATCCTTATATCAGACAAATTAGATTTTAAACCAAAGACTGTAATAAGAGATGAGGAAGGACACTCATACTTAAAGGGTATATCCAACAAGAAGATCTAACAATTATAAATATCTCTACCCCTAACATGGGAGCAGCCAATTATATAAGTCAATTAATAACAAAAGCAAAGAAACACATCAACAACAATACAGTAATAGTGGGGGACTTTCACACCCCCCTCACTGAAATGGACAGATCATCTAAGCAAAAGATCAACAAGGAAATGAAGACTTTAAATGACACACTGGACCAAATGGACTTCACAGATATATTCAGAACATTCCATCCCAAAGTCACAGAATACACCTTCTTCTCTAGTGCCCATGGAACATTCTCCAGAATAGATCACATCCTAGGTCACAAATCAGGTCTCAACCGGTACCAAAAGATTGGGATCATCCCCTGCCTATTTTCAGACCACAATGCTTTGAAACTAGAACTCAATCACAAGAGGAAAGTTGGAAAGAACTCAAACACATGAGGCTAAAGAGCATCCCACTAAAGAATGAATGGGTCAACCAGGAAATTAAAGAAGAATTAAAAAAAAAATCATGGAAACAAATGAAAATAAAAACATAACTGTTCAAAATATTTGGGATGCAGCAAAGGCGGTCCTAAGAGGAAAGTATATAGCAATACATGCCTTTCTCAAGAAACAAGAAAGGTCTCAAATACACAACCTAACCCTACACCCAAAGGAGCTGGAGGAAGAACAGCAAATAAAGCCTAACCCAGCAGGAGAAGAGAAATAATAAAGATCAGGGCAGAAATCAATGAAATAGAAACCAAAAGAACAGTAGAACAGATCAACGAAACTAGGAGCTGGTTTTTTGAAAGAATTAATATTGATAAACCCCTGGCCAGACTTACCAAAAGGAAAAGGGAAATGACCCAAATGAATAAAATTATGAATGAAAGAGGAGAGATCACAACCAACACCAAAGAAATACAAACAATTATAAGAACATATTATGAGCAACTCTATGCCAGCAAATTAGATAATCTGGAAGAAATGGATGCATTCCTAGAGATGTATCAACTACCAAAACTGAACCAGGAAGAAATAGAAAACCTGAACAGACCTATAACCACTAAGGAAATTGAAACAGTCATCAAAAATCTCCCAACAAACAAAAGTCCAGGGCCAGATAGCTTCCCAGGGGAATTCTACCAAATATTTAAAGAAGAATTAATACCTATTCTTCTGAAACTGTTCCAAAATATAGAAATGGAAGGAAAACATCCAGACTCCTTTTATGAGGCCACCATTACCTTGATCCCCAAACCAAAGACCCCATCAAAAAGGAGAATTACAGACCAATATCCTTGATGAACATGGATGCAAAAATTCTCACCAAAATACTAGCCAATAGGATCAAACAGTACATTAAAAGGATTATTCACCATGACCAAGTGGGATTTATCCCTGGGCTGCAAGGTTGGTTCAATATCCGCAAATCAATCAATGTGATACAATACATTAATAAAAGAAAGAACAAGAACCATATGATCCTCTCAATAGATGCAGAAAAAGCATTTGACAAAGTACAGCATCCTTTCTTGATCAAAACTCTTCAGAGTATAGGGAGAGAGGTTACATACCTCAATATCATAAAAGCCATCTATGAAAAACCCACAGTAAATATCATTCTCAATGGGGAAAAACTGAGAGCTTTCCCCCTAAGGTCAGGAACACGGCAGGGATGTCCACTATCACCACTGCTATTCAACATAGTGTTAGAAGTCCTAGCCTCAGGGGCACCTGGGTGGCTCAGTCGGTTGGGCATCTGCCTTTGGCTTGGGTCATGGTCCCAGGGTCCTGGGATCGAGCCCCGCATCGGGCTACCCGCTCAGTGGGAAGCCTGCTTCTCTCTCTCCCTCTCCCACTCCCCCTGCTTGTGTTCCTACTCTCACTGTCTCTCTGTCAAATAAATAAATAAAATCTTAAAAAAAAAAAAAAAAAAGTCCTAGCCTCAGCAATCAGACAACAAAAAGAAATAAAAGGCATCCAAATCAGCAAGGAAGAAGTCAAACTCTCACTCTTTGCAGATGATATGATACTTTATGTGGAAAACCCAAAAGACTCCACCCCAAAGCTGCTAGAACTCATACAGGAATTCAGTAAAGTGGCAGTTTATAAAATCAATGCACAGAAATCAGTGGCATTCCTACACACCAACAACAAGACAGAAGAAAGAGAAATTAAGGAGTCGATCCCATTTACAATTGCACCCAAAACCATAAGATACCTGAGAATAAATCTAACCAAAGAGGCAAAGAATCTGTACTCAGAAAACTATAAAATACTCATGAAAGAAATTGAGGAAGACACAAAGAAATGGAAAAACGTTCCACGCTCATGGATTGGAAGAACAAATATTGTGAAAATGTCTATGCTAACTAGAGTAATCTACACATTTAATGCAATCCCTATCAAAATACCATCCACTTTTTTCAAAGAAATGGAACAAATAATCCTAAAATTTGTATGGATCCAGAAAAGACCCCAAATAGCCAGATGAATGTTGAAAAAGAAAAGCAAAGCTGGTGGCATCACAATTCCTGACCTCAAGCTCTACTATAAAGGTGTACTCATCAAGACAGTATGATACGGGTACAAAAACAGACACATAGATCAATGGAACAGAATAGAGAGCCCAGAAATGGACCCTCAACTCTATGGTCAACTAATCTTCAACAAAGCAGGAAAGAACGTCCAATGGAAAAAAGACAGTCTGTTCAACAAATGGTGTTTGGAAAATTGGACAGCCCCATGCAGAAAAATGAAACTGGACCGTTTCCTTACACCATGCACAAAAATAGACTCAAAATGGTTGAAAGACCTCAATGTGAAACAGGAGTCCATCAAAATCCTAGAGGAGAACACAGGCAGCAACCTCTTCGACCTCAGCTGCAGCAATTTCTTCCTAGAAACATCGCCAAAGGCAAGGGAAGCAAGGGCAAAAATGAACTATTGGGACTTCATCAAGATAAAAAGCTTTTGCACAGCAAAAGAAACAGTCAACAAACCAAAAGACAACTGACAGAATGGGAGAAGAGGGGCGCCTGGGTGGCTCAGTCGTTAAGCATCTGCCTTTGGCTCAGGTCATGATCCCAGGGTCCTAGGATCGAGCCTCGCATCAGGCTTCCTGCTCGGTGGGAAGCCTGCTTCTCCCTCTCCCACTCTCCCTGCTTGTGTTCCCTCTCTCGCTGTGTCTCTCTCTGTCAAATAAATAAAATCTTTAAAAAAAAAAAAAAGAATGGGAGAAGATATTTGCAAATGACATATCAGAAAAAGGGCTGGTATCCAAAATCTATAAAGAACTTATCAAACTCAACACCCAAAGAACAAATGATCCAATCAAGAAATGGGCAGAAGACATGAACAGACATTTTTCCAAAGAAGACATCCAAATGGCCAACAGACACATGAAAAAGTGTTCAACATCGCTCGGCATCAGGGAAATCCAAATCAAAACCTCAATGAGATACCACCTCACACCAGTCAGAATGGCTAAAATTAACAAGTCAGAAAACGACAGATGTTGGTGGGGATGCAGAGAAAGGGGAACCCTCCTACACTGTTGGTGGGAATGTAAGCTGGTGCAGCCACTCTGGAAAACAGTATGGAGGTTCCTCAAAAAGTTGAAAATAGAGCTGGCCTATGACCCAGCAATTGCACTACTGGGTATTTACCCCAAAGATAAAAATGTAGGGATCCGAAGGGGTATGTGCACCCCAATGTTTATAGCAGCAATGTCCAATATAGCCAAACTATGGAAAGAGCCAAGATGTCCATCAACAATTGAATGGATAAAGAAGATGTGAGATATATATATATATATATATATATATATATAATATTATATATACCATGGAATATTATGCAGCCATCAAAAGGAATGAAATCTTGCCATTTGCAAGGACGGGAATAGAACTGGAGGGTATTATGCTGAGTGAAGTAAGTTAATCAGAGAAAGACCTGTATCATATGATCTCACTGATATGAGGAATTCTTAATCTCAGGAAACAAAGTGAGGGTTGCTGGAATGGTGGGGGGTGGGAGGGATGGGGTGGCTGGGTGATAGACACTGGTGAGTGTAGGTGCTATGGTGAGTGCTGTGAATTGTGTAACACTGTTGAAGCACAGACCTGTACCTCTGAAAGAAATAATACATTATATGTAAAAAAAAAAAAACAAAAAAAACAAGAAGATAGAAGGAAGGGAGAAATGAAGGGGGGGAAATCGGAGGGGGAGATGAACCATGAGAGACTATGGACTCTGAGAAACAAACTGAGGGTTCTAGAGGGGAGGGGGGGTGGGGTTAGCCTGGTGATGGGTATTAGAGAGGGCACGTTTTGCATGGAACACTGGGTGTTATACGCAAACAATGAATCATGGAACACTACATCAAAAAAAAAAACAGTTTTGAAAGTGTAAAAAAAAATAAAAAATAAAAAAATAAAAATAAAAATGTTTTTATTATAAAGGTAAAAAACAGAAACAACATGCAACTATTATTTAAACCCAATCATTTTATGTAAAATTTACTTGGATTCTCAAATAATGTCCACTCTAATACACGTAATTTAAAAATTTAACAACCACACATTTAATCAATTTTCCCATAAGACATAACAAATTCTTGAAAAATAACTTCTCTGATACTAGCTTCTTTTTGTTTTTCTGTCTATAAGCAATTTTATTATTCCTTTTTTTATTTTAAAATTGATTAGCTAAGGTTTATTATTCCTTTTAAGGGGATAAAATAACTGCCAGTTTATGTCCCTATAGCATAAAGTGGGTCAATTACTGACTTGAACTTTTTAGATTGTACTATTAGATATTTTTGAGTTAAAGTGGTAAGACCTAATGATTTAAGATATCCCAAATTTAAAATATTGAGCCTCCTTAAAAAGCAGTATTAGAATATAAGTTAAAGATTAAGTATATGTAAGTTGATTTGTAGTTGTAAAGAAAAATATATTAGAAATTTAGGAATTCCTGAATAGAAGTAACTATAGTGCATCGCAAGAGATACTATTTAAGAGTGGAGAGTTTTTCTTAAAATTTATCAGATTCAAGTAAGCCCAGGTGACTGACTGTCAAATAAACCGACACAGCAAAAATAGCCTTCTCAAGGTAAGTGACCTATTGACAATCTTGGAGCAACTAAATACGATGCCCAAAAGCTATCGATGCTTACTTAAATCTTCACTTTTATCATAAAGGCAATCATTGTATCACTGTTGATAGAATTATTCTGAGGGAATTGCATGTGCCCCTCTCACACATGAAATGTCTCAATCGCTGAATATTACTGACATTTACTCGTCAGTGGCTGGGTATTTCATTTGTGACTATGAAAAAGAAGAAATCGAGACTACTTTTCATCCAAAGAGCAAAACGCTCTAACCAATCAGATCACTATTAAGCTGTGAATCAAGTTAGCATTGTTTTTGTTCTTAAATATTTATTTCAGGGAGACAGGCTTCCCCGTGGTAGGTCTGTATATGAGGAATGTATTTGGGGTTTTATGAAATATTAATTTTAATAAATTGGGAGAGTGGATTCTTTCATTATTTTCTCTTTGCTTTTGGTTTTCTGCAGTTTGAATATGAAATTCCCAAGTGAAGTAGTCCAAACTCTGCTGGAGTTGTTGAGTATTATTTCATACTATTTCTATAATATGCCTCTTGACATCAGGATAGTGCAATGCAGGAGAACGTTCATGGGCTTATGGACCAAGAGCTCTAGCTTTTAGCCCCAGATATGTCATTATTAATTGTGTGAGCTCAGACAAATTTTTTAAATTCTACTTTTTTATATGCCTGCTTAAAATCAATAGCTTGGTTTTGATATATCAGATTGTTTCCAAATCTAAAATTATATAACTATGAATGTCTCCTTGAACACTTCTAATTAGGAAATCTTCACTCTATTTGTGCCAATATAACATTCTGTTCTATTTTTTTCAGCAACCACAGACAAGTTTCAGCTATATTTTAACTACATACAGATACTTCTCAGCATATGGCAATCTGACAACTGAATGTCATTATCAAGCAATGTTTAAATCAGGGAATGGATTGAATATATGCTCTTTATCAAATAAGATAAAAAAAATTTGTGTGTGGTCCTACCTCTGGTCCTGCCTAGTCCCCACCTAACTATAAAAATTTCCTGTGAGGAGTCTGGCTCCCGATTATATACCTTTATGTGATTTTTCAGGCGGGATTCTGGCAATTATAAAGACCTTACCTAAAAGCTGTCCTCCCTACATCAGGTTTAGTGCACACTCAGTGCACTGCAGTCTCTGAAAGGAGTTTCATTCAAGGACTCAAGACCCTCTAGTCCTTATGCTTTCCAGATATTTGCATTTCTAGGTCCTTACCCCAGGCTTTGGGCAGGGGTCTTTGGGCTCCTCCCCCAAGCCTCCTTATGGGGGATGGGGAGGCTGTAGGAAAGGGAAACCATGAAGACACTGTTCCCCACTCTGACTCAGTACCCAGTACTTTTCTACTCCTAGCTCTTACTCCACCCCCTCTCTCTAACCCCCGGGTCCATCCTTTGTTGGGGTTTCCTCAATAGTGAGACAGCCCTCAGGACTGCACTGACCTGCTCTGAACAGGGTATGCCTTTCTGGAGGGGAGTGGAACAGAAGTTAGTGCTTTCTCCCATTTAGAACTTGCTTATTTCAACACAGTGAGTGATTAAAGACTTTTTTCCTTTTGGGTTTGTTGCTTTAATGGTCTGCTCCAGCACCTGACATGTCAGCATTCCCTGTCTCCCTGCCGTCTCTCGGTAGCTCCACTGAGCTTTGACAACTTGCTGAGATTGGATGAGTCCATCGTGCATCCGACCTGCATTTTCTATTTAAGCAAGTGTGTGCAGGAAGAGTCTTGTTATGCTTCGACAAATCTCTTGATATTTGTTTTCTCACAGATTGAACATACCCTTTATTCCTTAGTGTCTAATGTTTGAGGTTGGAACACCATTGAAACAGTGAAAAGGGATAGAAGTAAGATCAAAGTCTCTTCTCTCATTTGTTCTAATAACATGAAATATTTTTAACTTTAAGAGAAAGAAAGATCTTGGGAACACATATAATAAATCTATAATGACTGAAAACCAATGGAGGAAACACATATTTAAAGTAGTGATGTGATTTCATATACTTTCATGGTATAGTAGTTAGCAAATGTTGAATTTATTTAATATAACCACAAAACAAGTTACACAAAACATTTTCTTCCATCCTGAGTTGATGGTCATTTTCTCTGCTGAAAATGAATTCGCTGCCTCATAAGACTGTCATTCTTAAATACTTTTCTTTTATTCAAATAATATTTACCTAATGTAACATCTATATTTCAAATTCTATTTCTTATGCCTCTTAAACTTGTACAGTGAATGTACATCTGGTCGTTAAGGAAAGCTTTCACAGATATTTCATGTGGTCCTCGTCTTCTCCAAGTTAAACAGGACTAGGATCGTATTTTAAAGGATCTGGACTGGTACTATAGATTTTGACATACAGCTAACACTGCAGGCTCACATTGAAACTGGAATTCACATGTAACTGTGTAGCAATCATTCTTTAAAAGATATATATTTAGCAATATCATTTTTAATCTTTGGTAATGTTTCATGTCAGACAGTGGCTTTTTCTGATATAGTATATAAATAAACACTGAATTCCCTAGATCTGTAAATTTGGCTGGGTTAGAGTTAGTTTCCTTCTATTTTTCAATAAAGAATTGTTTTTTCTTTAAAAAGTTGTAAAACATTTTTTTGTACATACAAAAAATATATGTAACCTATTTGGTTTTGAAATAGATAATAACATGATATATAGATCTAGATCTAGAGATATAGATATATATCTTCTTATTTCCCTGGTGAAGGCGGCTTTATGTGTGTTATATATATATGTGTGTGTTTATGTGGGTTTGTGTGTGTCTTAACACGTTTTTATCTGTGTACTTTTAGATATCTGCTTCCTGCCTTCTGCCCCAGATAGCCAGAATCTTGAATTAAAAAAAAGTCCCCCTACATTTCCTAAAACTTTATCGCTTATTTATAGAACCCAATTTAATAGATTACTAGTTTTTGTACTATATAGAATCTTATAATAATTATTATAATTCTTCTGAAACTTACTTTTTTTCATTCAACATTATACATAGGAGATAAATCCATGCTGACACATGGAGCTGAAGTTTATTCAGTTCAGTGTTTTGTAATATTCCATCGTGTGAACACTGTCTAAATTATTTTTCTATTATTCTGTTTAGATTTTTGGATTATTATCATTTAGCTCTTAATAACAAGGCAGTGGTGAGATTTTTATGCATGTTTACTGGTTAAAATGATCAAGACTTTCTCTAAGATATAAACCTAGTAGTGTAAATGCTGGGTCTTACACATAGAACACATGCTTACTTGTTTTAAAAGATTAAGGCCCATTCTATTCTAACTGCATAGTTTAATTTATTACAGACTTTCCACATTGCAAGATCCAATAAGCCAAATCCTTGTCAACGCTTGCTATTAAAAGACCTTAAATTGGATTTTTCTTTTTTTTTTGTTTGTGTAAAAGATTTCATTATTGTGATTTTAATACTCTAACAATGATGTTCAGCAATTTTTCATGATTATTGGTCATTTGTATTTCCTCTTATGTTTTATCTCCTTTCTCTTGAATTGTCTCTTTTTTGAGACTGCGAGTTTTTAGTATAATCAGAGCCCTTCTTTGCCAATTATATATGTAACAAATATGTTCTCCAGTTTGAGGATTTTTTGCGACTTAGTGAAACAAAGTTCTTAAGTTTAACATAATGAAATTAAATAACGGTTCTTTTGCTTCCTTTTAATGAAAGCATTACCTTTAATATAGTTAGAATGTTATACTCCTCTATTTTTTAAATATGTTAAGGTTTTGTTGTTTAAATTATAGTTCTCAGTGCACCTGGAGTTAACTTTTCTTTTTGGGGTAGGCATCCAATTAAATGTGACTATACATCACCAATTAATTACTTAATTCTCAAAAACACTTTCAAATTAAAACATTTAGACATCATTTTTGGCATAGGATTTTGCTCTGTCACAAATGGTTCTGAAATGTTCTTTATGTTGCTCAGATATTCGACAAACCTTAAAGTTGATTTACTTTTTAAAGCGAGCATAATTTAATGTTAATAATTTAAGTTGGCATATGTTTAGAAATAATGCCTGTCACATGTAATATACTATGTAGATAATTGAAACATGATTAGTCAAATATAGATTCAGCATTGCAAAAATACTAGATATAGTTGCTACATGCATTTTTATATAAATTATATAAATGATTTTATATGTGTTCCAAAATGTATATGAGTCAATAATTCTCTCTTCCTCTCTCTCTCTCTCTCTCATATACACACACTCAGAAAAACAAATCCCTCTTTTGGTAGTTCAACATTCACTGTATTTTATCATGAATTCTATTATCATTCTTTCATCAAGGAAATGTATCGTATAGTTTGACTATTTCTCAAATTTGTTTAACAATGGAACTTTATTTTTGTTTTTTTTTTTGTTTGTTTTGGTTTTTATGGTACATAGCTGTTAATATTCTGTGGAGTATCTCTCTCTCTCTCTTTTTAAGGAATATTGGTTTAGGGCATAGTCTTTTAAACCTACATTATTATCTTGCCTTTTTTGAAAGATAACTAACCCCAACCAGAGCTGCAACACTGAATATCTAAAAGAAAACAAAAACAACAAGTTTTTATCAAATAGTATAAGGTCATAAAGACGGTTAATCTAAGCAAACATATTCCTCTCAGGATAAAAAACATCAGGAAGAAATTTTCATCATAAATTTAGTTGCTAAAGTGTTCACAGTTTTGGCAGATCTAGCTATGCCTGAGCTTCAAAACTATTCCTCTTCTGAAAGCTGGTGCTACAGCCTGTGATTTCATTCATTTCTGACACCATGCCATTTGAATCTACACAGT
This sequence comes from Halichoerus grypus, assembly GCF_964656455.1. Lineage (NCBI taxonomy): Eukaryota > Metazoa > Chordata > Mammalia > Carnivora > Phocidae > Halichoerus > Halichoerus grypus. The sequence continues at coordinate 133,674,106 of NC_135718.1, forward strand.
GCATAGCACTCTATACTGCACACAGGAAAACTCAAAAATATATATTCTGATAAAATGAATTTTTAAAGATATAAAATTATTCCATGTGAAATATATTCTACCCAATATTATTTACATATTCTAGAGAGTAGATCTTTTCACCAGTTAAACAATATTAGATGTTACTAGGTACAAATATTATTTTTTCTTTTAACAGATTTATAACAAGGAAACATTTGGTCCCAGAGACAAATCATAACAGATTGCGAAGCTTGAGTAAATGTCATAAATATTAATATATTACTTTGAATATCTCTAAAATAAAACATCACGCCCTTGCTGACAGTGATATTCTAAGAAACTTTAATCTCCATCTTAATTGTTTACATATTATGTAATTCACAATTTATTACATGCATTTTAAAAAACCGTAATATCAACGGGCATGTATGCTTAAAGCAGTAGGAGAGCTCTCTGAAGGCAATCACAAAAGATTCTAATTTACCACAAAGGAAACAGAAAAGGCCTGATGATATAACACAATCAAGCCCATATTTTTTTTTTTGTTTTTTTTTCCTGTGTTTTAAAGGGTGATTTGCAAACAATGGCTGGTTTATTGCATATGCAAGAAACATTAAGTTTTCTGATTTTACCTAAAAGAGTTATAAACCAGGACTTTGAAAGCAATTAAAAAGAGCTAAGATACAATATTTAAGTTCAGTGCCTACAAGAAGATAACCATTCAATTTTATTCAACAAATGTATAGTTAGCTCTTACTTTATAATCTTATGAAAGTACTGTATACTCTTGCAAATGTATAATCTGGTGTGTGTGACATACAAAAAAAAAAAAAAAAAAAAAAAGCACTTTCCAAAGAGATTTGTAGTCTAATACTTGGGAAAGTGCAGAATTTTATTGCAGCACATGGAAATAATGTATAATCTAGATGAATGGGAAATGGGAGATGCCTATCTCTTGATGAAATGATATATATTCTGGCACTTTCTTTAAATAATTATCAAGTGAGTAATGTAATAGGGAAACTTCTAGTTTAGCAAAGATTAAAATATGTATTTCATTAAAAGAGAAGTTTCATTGAAAACAGATATTGAATTCTATATTGGTTGCATTATTTGCTTATATACTTGTTTAAAATGAATTAAGAAATTTGATCAAATCTTTGCATATCCATCCAAGCTGTATCCAAAATCTTTAGTTCCTAGTTCTTTACTCTGTCATCACCTTGGGTATTTTGTGTTTTCTTACTTTACTATTTCCATATTTTTTTAAAAAATAATATTTTACTTATTTATTTGTCAGGGAGAGAGAGCAAAAGCAGGGGGAGTGGCAGGCAGAGGGAGAGGGATGCAGGACTCGATCCCAAGACCCTTGGATCATGACTTGAGCCAAAGGCAGATGCTTAACCAACTGAGCCACCCAGGTGTCCCACTATTTTCATATTCTATATCTCTTTCATTATTGTGACCAATAGGAACCCAAGTATTTGAATATAAACCAATAAAGTTTGGTATTGGCATGTCTTCTTTCAGGTTCTGCAGAACAAATGTCTAGAATCATACTGTCTTATATGATAGCTACTAGCTACATGTGGCTACTGAAATTTAAATCATTTGAAATATTAAAAATTTTTTTAAATCAGTTTTTAGTCACACTTATATTTTAAATGCTCAATAACCACATGTGGTTCCATATTGGACAGTGCAGATTATAGAACATTTCTTCAATTTAGATAGAGCTGGGCAGCCTGGGTAGAAAGTGTACTGGCAAACCCAGAATTTTGCCTGTCAGGAGAGTATTTGAATTCAAATTGTGCCATGTGTTTTCCTCTCACACATAACTTAGTTGATTTATCAATTGCTCCTAAAATGAAACTCATTTAGTTACATCAATGACTTATACTTTAGACTTCAAATTTAATCATCTAGTGAAATGTTTTCCATTAATAAAATAATTTTTATGTATAGTCAAGTATAAAGATTTGGAACAAATGAACTAGATAGTGATTTTTCAGTGAAAACTCAATAATGAAGCGTGTGGAAACTCTGAAGAAATGATGAAATAATGTAGTCCCCTCACAGACCAATTCAATCAGAATCTCTTAGGGTGGGACCTAGATATCACTATTTTTAAAAACTCCCACAGATAAATAAAAGGTGTAGCTTTATTTGAGAACAAGTAGAGAATCTTATGTAGATACTATAGAACTCTTTGAGGAAATTTGAAAGTAATCTTGATTCCCTCAAATTTTGGAAGTCACTCATGGTCATTTACTCTATTCTTTATTCTCTATATACGTGTGTGTGTACACATACATACATATTTATACAGGCATGCACATGTATTTTATATATTTATATATAATGTGTATATTTACATTTATATATGTACATGCATATACATACACACATATAATGCACATTATGTTAGCATAATTTGTTTTTTAAATTATTTATGTATTTTAAAAGTTTTTGTTTTGAGGTAATTTTGGATTTATAGAAAAGTAAAAAGAGAGTACCAACAATTCTTATACAGTCAGCCCTGATTTCTTTTACTGCTAACCTCCTACATTGCTATGGTACATTTGTCACGATTGATGAACCTATCTGATACATTATTCTTATCTAAACTCTGTGCTTTATTCACATTTTATTAGTTTTTCCCTCATGTCCTCTTGCTGTTTCAGGATTCCATCCAGAATATCTCACTACATTTATTTATCAAGGCTCTTTAAGTTCCTCTGAGCTGCAACAGTTGCTCAGTTTTTTCTTGTTTTTCGTGATCTGGACAGTTTTGAGAAGCACTGGTCAGGTATTTTGTAGAATGTTCCTCAACTGGCATTTGTCTGATGTCTTTTCTTGTGGTTAGACTGGATTTTTGGGTTTGGGATGGGAGAGCACAGAAGTGAAATACCATTTTTAACACAATATATCAAGGGTACGTGCTATCATTTTGACTTAATTGCTGGTAATGTGAACCTTGATCACCTGGCCATTATTAGGTTTCTCAACTATAAAATTACTCTTTTATCCTTCTTTTCTACACTCTTTGAAAGTTATTATTTATAAACTACACTTAAGGAGTAGGGTGATATGCTCATCCTCCTTCAGGGAGGAGTATTTCCATAAATTATTTGAAATGTGTCTGCATAAGAGATTTATTTATTCTCCTCTATCTATCTATCTATCTATCTATCTATCTATCTATCTATCTATCTATCTATCATCTACCTACCTACCTACCTACCTATCTATATTGTTTAGGGTGATGACTATTCATTTTATATATTGAATAATAATCCATTAGTAATTTACTTTCTTGCCCAAATTGTTCCATCCTTGGCCATTGGGAAGTCTCAGTTGGCCCTGTGGGCCTCTAATGCACTCCAATATTTGAGGATTTTCATTTGTTTGCTTGTTTTTAATGACTTCCTTACCTTCTGGTCTACAAGAAGCTCCAGCTTATCTTGTCTTATTTCCATAGTCCAGAATCAACTATTTTTTTTAACAAGTGCAAGTTCCTTTTATTGGAGAATGATATAGATCTGGGTGCTAGTTCTGCTCATTGTTACTGGAGCTCCCTTGCTTCTAGGCCCTCTCAGCTGACAGAGCAAGGAAACATATGTGTGTATGCTAACTCATGTATAAAAACATATATGTAAATATTTCTATGTGTAACCATCTGCCTTCACATTAAGCTAAACATGAGTTCATACAGATGTCTCTAATTCTAACCCATCACAACATGGATCATTCTAGTATCCTCCCCTTGATTATCTGTAAATTTTACTCCAACAGTGAGAAACCTGGCTCTGACCATTCAACATCCATTTACTTTTCAATTCCATCATATAAGTACAGTGTTATCAGAATTGTTAACTGATACCCCTGTGGGAAACAACTTTACCAACAAAGTATAGTGCTTATGTACAGTTTCTTTTGCTTTTTTGCCTTACAGACTCTATCCATTTCCAAAATTACTCAGGTCGGCAACTTTTCTCCCATCCCTTTCATTAATGTTTCATACATTTGTAATACAGTTAGATTATTTCGTCACATTCTGTATTCCAGCCTGCTATTTCCTAGGCTCCTGGATCATTTTTAACACTTTGCATTAAGGTTTGCTCTTCTGCTATAAAGTATATGAATTTTGACAAATATTTGATATTTTACATTTCCCATTAGAGTATCGCATACAATAGCTTTATCCCTCTAAACCCTGCACTTTACCTATCCAACCTTTCCCCTTCCATCTGAACCCCTGGCAACCCCTGATCTGTTTATTCCATTTTTATTTTATTTCAGGAAGTTTCTATTGACCTGTCTTCAAATTCACTGATTTTTTCCCCCTCATCTTGTTGAGTCTATTGGTATGTCAATGAAAGGTATTCATTTCTGTTACTTTGTTTTTGATATCTAGGATTTCCTCCCCTTCCCTTTTTCTTACAGCTTTTACCTCTCTGTTGACATGACCTATTTGGACTTGCCTGTTGCCAATCTTTCCCATCAGAAATATTAAGGTACTAATCACAGTCATTTTAAATTCTCTGTCTGATGGCTCTAACATCTGTATCGTATCTGAATCTGGCTCTGATGATTGCTTTGTCTCTTCAGACATATTTGTTCTTGCCTTTTGACATGGCTTGTAATTTTTAGTTCCAAACCAGACATATTGTATGGAGTAATATTTACTGAGATAAATAGACTTGTAGAGTGAGGTTTTATATTAATCTTCCTGGAGCGGGGCTACGTTTCCTGCTTCATATAGTTTAGGCACCAGACGCTTCCAACCGCTCTAGTAAGCTTGTTTTTTTCTCACCTGTTGGCCTTGGAGTTTCTTTTTATGCTGGTCCTCAGAGAAAGTCTATGTCTTATAGCCATGATCCATTGTTATTATTGCTCAGTGCTTCTCAATGTGAAGGTAGGTTGTAAGAGCGTGAGGTGTCACATGATTCTCTAATTTTCAGTCTTTTAGGGGGCCTGTGTTTGGTGAGTGTGCCCTTCAGAAATATTTCTGCCCTTCTCTAGAAGTAGAGCTTTTCTATCTCCTAGTATCTTCCCTAGTGACAGTGTTCCCAGACTCTTTCCTCATAGCCCTCTGCTCTATAGACTATGTCATTCATTCATTATCATTTATTTATTATTTTTCTTTATATGTTTATTTATTTATTTATATGTGTGTATAAATAAATTTTATTTATGTATTTGTGGATGGATGGATGGATGGATGGATGTGCCAAGAAAGTGAGAGCTAGCTCCTTTGATGTGTTCAATTCCTTGACATGGGTAAGGTTTCTGAGTTGCACTCTAGTCAATTCCCTTCCCCAGTGGTCAAGTCTTTGTTGGGGACACGAGTCTGAGCAGTTTCACAATGGCTACTTTGCCCCTTTTCCCTGACATTACACCTGGGGAGCCGTCTCCGATCCTCTCTTTGAGAACGTGGTGAGGTACCTGGAGGAAAAACCTGCAAAAGTGTGGAAAACTCCCTACCAATGTAAAACCTCAGGAATTTTTCAGTCTCGTGATAGTCTGCACTTCACTTCTGGCACTATGTCAAATATACTGTTTAAATATTCCTGCCAACTTATGGCATCTGGCAGCTTCTGCTCCACGTAAGCAGTTCTCAGCTCTGCCTATCCAGATATACCCGACTCTCCAGATTTGGGGTTGGTAGTTTGCCAGAAATTTCAGTCCTCTGATGCATCCAAGAAACTTTGTTGATATTTAGCTTGTAAGATGGCCACAACTAATATCAAGAGGAGTTTTGAAGGTCTTTTTTCTTTTTCTTACTGTGAGGGTGGGAATAACAATTAAGCACTTTGCAAAAGCTGAAACCAGAAGACAGCATGCCCTGTGTCTTTGTCCAAATATATATTGAATTCCTGAATTTTTTTCTATATTTACAGTCAATTTCCTGACCAAACAAATATCTCTTATCAAGACACAGTTCAGCCTCTGATAGCTAGGTATCTTTCCCCTCTCCAATCTAGTCTCCATATGACAACCATACTAGTATCTTAAGTCATGTCATTTCACTGTTAGCACTCTTTTTCCCACTGAATTTAGAATATGATCTAATGTCTTGCATTAAGACAACCCTATCTGATCATTGTATAATTCTCTTATATCATATACCACCCATGATCAATTAGTTCCACCCCGAGTTATAACCTTCTGCCCTCATCCGTCTTGACATGGTTGTTTTATTGTTTCTACACAAGTCTCAGCTGGGATATTGTCTCTCAGACAGGCCTTCCTTGACTACCTGAGGAACCCCTGCATCTTACAGACCAAACTCTGTAGCCTGCATCACTATTTGCTTGTTTGCTTACTTATCTTTTAATCTTCTTCCAGAAAAAGCATGCAGTGAGAAAAAGGGACTTTTTCTGACCTGATCATTACCGTATTCTCCAGCTTAAAACAGAAGCAAGCACAGAGTAGGTGTTGAATAAATAATTGTATAATCAAAGAATGGCGTGCAACTTTCGAACCTTTTTTTCAACTTTATATTTTAATATCTTCTCACTAATATACTTGGTTTCACCCACATTAGCCTTATTTTATTCCCTTTAAGGCAAAACACTTTCCTGCTGGTCTGTTTTCTATCTTTCCTTGCCTATTGTCTATTGTCTATTACTTCACTCAATTTGTAGTCACAGGACTGTTTTTTTAATCCCTTATGTTTCAGCCTCAAGGAATTCTTTCTCATATAAAACTCCTGACAGGGAGTCTTGGGGTAAGCTACTAGTTCCTCAGTCATCTGGTGACCACAACCTTCTCTCCTGCTCTTCCTACTTTTTCAACATGTGGCCGCCATCTCATGGTGCACAATGATGGCTTTAGGTCCTCACATCACATTCGGATGTCAGGAAGGAGATAAAGAAGAAAAGTTCTATTTTTCTTCCACTGACTGGAAGTTGGTCCCGTGGCCATTGCTAATATCAAGAAAAATTTGATAAGTCAGTACTTATTTGAAGTACCCAGGTACTCATCTAAAAATCTAAGAGTTCTACTCTAGAGGAGATGGAAATATGTCTGTAGAATATCAAAGAGCCTCTCTTTTGTAGTAGTTTATTTTTCATATCAAAAATTTGGCACAATTTACAAATATTTAATTTAATTTCTTATTTTTTATGTGTTTATTTTAGCTTTCTTCTACTTCACTACAAGCTCTATTATGGCATAGAAGATACTTTTCCTTTTTACTGTGTTATCTACAATGCCTCCCATTGTATCTGGAAAAGAAAATACAGGCACTTGTAAATATTTAATAAAGAGAGAGATCAGGAGAGAAACCTTGGTTATTTATTTCATAATATATTTAGTCTTCTGTTCTAAAATACATTTTTAATTTCTGTTTATTACTGTTTCTATAATAAAGATTCTAAAATTAATACAGTCCCTTATAAGGAAAGAGTTCTGTTTCTGAAAATAGTATTTAATGTGCCATATCAACAGTTAACTTAAATGGTCACATAAAAGCTGATTTTTATTGTGCATTTATTATTTGTTACTACATCGCCTATAAATATGTAGAGATAAATATGTTTAAAATGAAGCCATTTTATTTATTGACATATTATGTATTCCTAAGGTCAAGTAAAATTCTAGTTTAAATTGTTGCACTTTTGGGGCACCTGGCTGGCTCGGTTGGTTAGGCTGCCAACTCTTGATTTTGGCTCAGGCCATGATCTTGGGGTTCCTGGGATTGAAGCCAACACTGGGCTCTGTGCTCAGAAGGGAGTCTGCTTCCCGATTCTCTCTCTCTCCCTCTGCTCCTCCCCTCACTCGCTTCCTCTGTCTCTAAAATAAATAAATAAATCTAAAAAAACTGTTGCACTTTCATTTCATACAAAAAATTTAATTATATTAGTTTCTCAGCTATATGAGTACAAGCATCTTTGTGTATTTTGTTCATTGATATATATCAAATCCCTAGAGCATCTGGAACATTTGAGTGCAAGTTGCAAAAGTATGGGGGTTGGGGTGGACAATGGGTTTTATACATCACCTATTTCCTATGTACTAGGCAATTTAACAAGTAGTCACTATGTATTATCATATTTAATGTACATGACTTTAAAATATATTTTTACAAATTTGAAGAATTCAAAGTGCCCCATTCCTGAGTCCACAGACACTTGTATTGTAACATTGACACAAGTGACACACACAAATACAAAATAAATTTTAAAAATTTATAAACTATTTTGTACCAGTTTAAAAACATGGGATAAAATGTTAAAAATAGTATGGTATTTATCATCAAGGAATATATGGACAACAGTGCGTTAAGAAAAAAATATGTTGTCATCACTGCTAGTCAACACTATTTTTAAGGTATATAAAACTGCAATAACAAAAATACATTATAAATCTATATTATATGAACTAATAGTTACAAAATATTCAAGCTTGGGTATGTAAGTTCTACATAAGAGATTTCAAGTGGCATCATGATTTATTGATGTCAAGATGCACTATCTGGGAAAACTCCAAAGAATCATTTGAAAGATAATTTTATGTCATAAGGAATTTCATAAGGTACCTGATTAGAAGATGAAAGTCAGTAACTTCTTACATAATCATAGAAACTCAGCACAGAAACAGCTCTGCCCTTGTGTAATTTACATTCTAATGTGTGTATTGGGGGGTGCAATAGACATCAGTATATAATAAATGAGAGTATTAGATTGTATTCTTTTTAAGATTTATTTGTTCACGAGAGAAAGAGAGAGAGAGCAGGAGCAGAAGGGAGAGGCAGAGAGAGAAACAGACTCCCCACTGAGCAGGGAGCCAGATGCGGGGCTCGATGAACTCCAGGACCCGGAGTTCATGACCTGAGTCGAAGGCAGACGCTTAACCGACTGAGCCACCCAGGCACCCCTGTATTTCCTTTTTTTTTTTTTTTTTAAAGATTTTAGAGTGCGCACGTGTGCGCGCACACACAAGTGGGGGAGGCAGAGGGAGAGACTCTTCAAGCCAACCCCCTGCTGAGCACCAAGCTGAGGCCTGAGGCCAGCGGGATCTCACAACTCATGAGATCATGATCTAACCTAAAACCAAGAGTCATTCATTCAACTGACTGAGCCACCCAGGCGCCCCATTGGATTGTATTTTCTGAAGACAGCTTAACAAATCCTATATGCTTTTTTATAATGTGAACTTGATACTCTCTGGTCAAAAGTGGGGACCATGACATCTTTGCTTGACTCTGGGCAAAATATAACTCCATTTTAATCAGAAAGATGTGATGCTGTATGTTTTCCAAAGGCTAGGTCAGAAAAGGTAGAAAGACTTCTGGTTTCTTTGCCAAACACTCACCCTGGAGCCCTGAACTGTAAGAAATTCGATTGTCCTTAGTCCTCCATATTGTAAGAAAGATCAAACAAGCCCTGGTTGAAAGGCACCATAGAGAAACTTTAAGACTCTATGAAAAAAGAAATTCCTGGCCAGCCTTCAGATGCTGCAGCTCCAGTAATGATCTATCTGCATAATCATTGAGTCCCTAAGGCAGTACCACTCTATGCAAGCTCTTCCTAAATTTCTGATCCACAAAAGCCATAAATGATAATAAAAATTTTTTTTTTTTTTTTTTAAAGATTTTATTTATTTATTTGACAGAGAGAGAGACAGCGAGAGCAGGAACACAAGCAGGGGGAGTGGGAGAGGGAGAAGCAGGCTTCCCGCTGAGCAGGGAGCCCGATGTGGGACTTGATCCCAGGACCCTGGGATCATGACGTGAGCCGAAGGCAGACGCTTAACGACTGAGCCACCCAGGCACCCTAAAAATGTTTATTTTTTAAACCACTGAATTTTGGGGTCATTTGTCATGCAACAATCCAAAAATGGAACATTGAGTAAATGAGCTCATTAAACAGTGATAAATAATAAGGAAAACAACAACAAAAATGTAGCAGGAAAATAGATAACAAAAATGTGAGGTCAGTTTTCAGTTTTTACTATGATGATCATGGTAGGCACACCATATAATAGAATTGATGCAAGTGATTATAGAGGTCCCACAATATGGGGTGGGCAGTTGGTGATCCAGGAGAGCCAATAGTGTAGTTCTATGCCAAAGGTCTGCATGCTTGAGACCCAGGAAAGAGCCAATGTTTCAGTTCAAGTCTGAAGGCAAGACAAAAACCAATGAAACTGATCGAAGACATCAAGCAGGAGGAATCCCCTCTTGCTCCTCTTACTCATCTTTTTGTTCAACAGTTGGATGAGGCCCACCCACATTAGGGAGGGCAATCTGCTTTACCGGATCTACTGACTCAAATGTTAATCTCATCCAGAATCACCCCCATATATACACTCCAGATACTGTTTAATCAAATACCTGGGCACCCATGGCCCAGTCAAAATGACACATAAAACTAACCATCACATAAAGTAAAGCAATAGCCATATACTGTTACGGTATTTGCAGTTTGCAATTTTATAGTACATAAATATGGGAAAACTTTGCATTTTTAATTCATTTTACCGATAGTTTAGAAAATAAACTTGTCTGCAATTCTTTTTCCCCTTACTCTGCTGGTATCAGTAAGTACATGGGCTCTTGCTGGACTCTGTTAGGAAAAAGAATAACTATATAGCCTTAAGTAAACAACGTAGTCACTCCTAAAATGACCATGTGATCTGTTGGAACCTACTCTTTACTGGTTCCCAGGCTTTCTTTGGTATCATCATTTCCAGGTTCTGGTCTAGTTGGTCTTGCCATTAGTTTTCTTTTTCTCTGCTACTCTTTCCCTAACAGCCTCCCTTGTCCTTAGATGGCCTTTTCTTCCTCTAAAGCAAGCGAGAGCTCTTATTAGTCCCTGAATAATGCACACGGACACCAGGCATCCTTCTTTAAATGCAGCTTTAGTCATCTTTCATTCAGTCAGGGGGTAGTGAAAAGAGCATGAACTTTAGACTAGACAGGTCTAGGAACCATTCCCTGCTTTATAATTACTAGTGTGTGATCTTTTGAGAAGGAGTTAACTCTTTCAGACTCTACTTTTATCACTTGTAAAATGGAGACAAAAATGTGGCCTCATAGCTTTGTAATGAGAATTAAGGAAAAATATGTAGAGGACACATGGCACCAGGCATACAGAAAAATCATTTATCCCTTTCCCTTTGCTCAAGGATTTCCTGAACATCCACAACATATGAGGCTCAATGGCTATCACTAAGGATACTGTGTTAAAAGACATGGCCACTGCCATAAAGAACCCACAGACTAGTGAGATAACATAAAAATAAATAACTACCAACCGTGTGGAAATGTCTATAAAATAAGTAAGCTTGTTGCAATGTTGTTATTCAGAAGATAGTTGCCAATAATGGTCTGAAAAGGATCAGGGATGGTTTCTTGAAATGTAAAATAATAAGGAAAGATTTGGATTTTGCAGGGATTTCCAATAGCAAGGGGCAAGGAGGGGGGGTGTTCAGTATGTGTAACACATGACAACTGAAAAGAGATGGTGGATACACACAGGATCTTAGAAGGACTGAAGTTAATTTTATTCAGAATGGGGTTTGAGGAGTCTAAAGAAAACTTGTAGAATTAAGAGAGGGCCTGAGTAAGCAAGGTCTGGGCACAAAAGATGCATTCATGTGTTTAAATCTTCTAAAGTAGATAGTTTTGTTATCACCATTTTAAAGATGAAACAAAAACAAATTAGCATTCCCCAAATCATAATGCATTTAAGTTGCTGAGCTAGGTTCATACCTTGAGAATCTAGCTCTGTATCCAGGGCTTTAAAACTATCTACTTTGGGGGCGCCTGGGTGGCTCAGTCGTTAAGCATCTGCCTTCGGCTCAGGTCATGATCCCAGGGTCCTGGGATCGAGCCCCGCATCGGGCTCCCTGCTCGGCCAGGAGCCTGCTTCTCCCTCTCCCACTCCGCCTGCTTGTGTTCCCTCTCTAGCTCTCTCTCTCTCTCTCTCTGTCAAATAAATAAAATAAAATCTTTAATAAATAAATAAATAAATAAATAAATAAATAAATAAAACTATCTACTTTGTTCCTTTCCACGTGGTTAATGCATTAAAGCATCCAGGCTCCTCCAGTTATCTCCCTTTTTCATATAAAGGTCAAATATGATGTCCTTACACCATGCTACTAATCCAAGTGATCAGTCCCCACGTCACTGCTTAACTGTTTTGCATGAGTTACAGAAGACAAATTTAGGAGATGCAACACCAACGTCATCAGAACTAAAGAAAATAGTTCTCCAAGGTGGACGGATTTTGTATCACCATACAAAACCTATACTTCTTCTACATAGCAGAAGTTTGAAATTACCAGGGAAGTTTAGCTGAGTGAGTTAAAACGTTGTTACATTATTAGAGGTAAAATAGTCTACATACATTTAGCATCATTTATTAATGATTCAGGTAATGTGAAACTGAAACAGTAATCAATGGGCAGTCAGGGATTACAGTTCATAGACAATGACATGTTCTTTTTAAATACAGAAATAATAATTAGAAATGGCTAGAGATGGACAACTTTGTAATTGTATACTTTTGCATGTAAATTTGATTTAATTGTATGATTTCTCAAATATATAGTTGTTATTGTTAATTGGTTTTGTTAGTTGGTTTTTATAAGGGAATTATGTATACTAAAATTATTTTCTAAAATAAAGCCAGCATCGGGTTAAGAGCACAGATTCTGAAACCAGGCTATTGGGTGGAAAACATGGCCCTGCAATTTATCAGCATTCATGAACCTTAATCACGTTAATGAATTTCTTTGCTAATACTTCATAATCCTTATTATGGGATTAATATTATTATCTATCTCAAAAAGTTGTCACGAAGTTTAAATAGTTAACTGTGTTCAAAGTTTCCTTGGTATCTTTCCTATATATTTAAGTGGTTTGGAAAAGTTTTAATCATGAGGATACTCTAAAGATGTATTGGTGATTGCCACAGAATTCACATACCTATTATTTCCTTACTATACATTTATGTATTGAGTTGTTATTTTGATTTAAAATCCATGTCTTTTACTTTTAAAATGGATTTGTGCTACATATTTTGATGTTATAAATAATAATTTTAACCATTTTAATGTTTTCATAGAGTAAATATAAATAGTAATTTTTATTGCTAATACTTGAGGTTGAGATATTTGAACACATTTTTGAGGGGTTTGATTATTTACATTGATATTAAAAACCATAACATTTGATCAAAGCATATGAAATGTTCAGCATCCTACTAGATGGAATTACCTATACTATTTAAATGACTGTAATTTAGACCAGGTCTCTCCGGTGTCTGACTCTCTGTCTGAGAGGAAATTAGTCAGATGAATTAAATTTAATTGTGTAAAATGCTACCATAAGGGAAAGTTATACCTTCAATCTCAGTAGGCTTGTAGCTACAAATGCACAGTGATTTGGCATGCCTTATTCTCACATTCAAACACACCACACCTTTTCAACTAGATCTATTTATTACTGATTTATTCCAAGCACCCAAGTTACTTAAGTTAATCTGTGCCTTGTATGTGTGCTAGATACAATTCTGTGATTCCTCACAATGACCACCACCACCTAGTATTGACAGACTGTATAATCTTGTGCCCTTAAGTGGGAATGGAACTGATAGAACATGGCAAAGTTATATGTCACTTCCATGATTAGGTTACAAAAGCCTCTAACTTCTGTCTTGCAAGCGGACTCTATTGACTTCTCGGCATACAGCTTTGATGAAGTAAATTGTCACATTTGAGAGATCATGTTATAAGAAACTGAGGACAGCCACCAGCCAACAACCCACAAGGATCTGAAAGCTGCCAACAATAACTAGGTGGGTTTAGAGGAGATCTTTCCCTATTTGAGCCTTTGGATGAGACTACGGATCCTAGGCTGACACAGATTACAACTTTGTGAGAAATGTGAAGCAGAAGACCCAGCTAAATCATGCCCAGATTCCTGAACCACAGAAACTATGAGATAATAAATGTGTGTTATTTTAAGCCATTAAATCTTGGGGCAATTTGTAACATAGCAATAAATAAAAATACACTATGCCAAGTTAGAATAATATAGCTCGCAGTGTTTTAAGTCAAAGTCTTTCCTTACTATTGAATGGTATCTGGTGATTTCATCTCTACAAATTCAATTGCAATCATAAAACATTATTATTGATGATAAAATATATATGGAAGTAAACACAAATAAATTTTCTATACATTAGAAGTTATATATAAGTTAAATATACAGCACAGATCATTTTTACATTTTGGGGATTTTTTTTCACAGAATGGCTTAGATTAGGCTTCTTAAAGCAATGAGTCAAAAGAAGTTTTTACTTAAGACACATTGTAATTTTCCTGTTATTTTACATTTAGTAAGCATAGACAATGATCTTGTCCCAAGGACTTTCCCAGTTATACTTCTCAAATGTAATTATATAATCAACATCACATGTGAATACTGTTAGGCATAATAATTCACCCGTGACCTAGTCACCACAATTAAGAACCTGAACAACAGCATTACTTTGAAGTTTTCTGACTGCTCCTTCTTATTGTATCTCTGCCTCTTCCACAGAGGTAACTGCTGTTTTAAATTTTATGATTATCAGTTTCTTACTTTAAAAAGAGTTTGCTACATAGGTCTATATCCTTCAAATATATTTTCTTTGTTGAATATGCACAAAATAACAAAATGACAGTTTATATGACTGGCCCACCAAAACTAAGTGAAAAATTAATGAAATACACTCTTCAGACATCACCAGTAAAATAAACATCTAGCTGTATAACATTTATCAAAATTTCAACATAGATGTACTTTAATCTTCTCTGTCTGGGGGAATTAAGGCAACTGTTTGCTCTGACTTATTATATTGAATTTCTGACAAATGTCCCCTGATACTATGGCTACAGTATAAGCTTGTGAGGCTACAACTATAAAATCATTTAGAAATATTTATTAAACATCTTAATGTATAGTATAAGTTCAAAAGATATCAAGGTTTGCATTCCTTGGGATACATCATATTCTACTTGGTGCCTATTGTATTAGAGAACTAGGTGTAGATATTAGAATAATCTGGAAAAAACATTGTTTACAACTTGTATCAGGTCATATAAGAATAAAATTAAACAGAGATTCACTGAAATTTGAATAGGATTGTTTCAGTGTCATCTGGGTTGTGCAGTTTTTAATATACTACCAGCTTAGAGGAGCATCAACTCTTAGGTAAGAGCAGATTGACAACTTAAGAGAAACAAGCTTCACCAGAAACTTCAACCAGTATCAAGTTTATTTAGTTATCAGAAAGTATATAGGGTAGGAATCAAAACAGCATACATAGCAACAGCATCACAGACATCCAGTGGATTCCAGGCAGAGTTCTGATAGCCTCAAGACATGGACAGTCATGAGAGGCTTGAGTGTGCGGGGACAACCTCAGATCATGGAAGCCATCAGTATTGGTTCTCTCCACTTTGACATCTTGTAAATTTACATAGTCCTCAGGCACAGCAGCCTGGGCCTATTCTCTAGATAGCTGCCCCTCATAAATGCTGGATACCTATTACTGGGTCTTCACAATAGATAAAGGTAGTTAATCCTCTAGGTAGTCTTTGGCTCAAATCTCACAACTTGGACCTGAAAATTCCTAACAAGCTTTTTAGTTAATATTGTCACAGAGGTTGACCAAGAGTCATGTCCTAAGATGGTGTTGAAGATAGAGGAATGACCTAAGAATCTGCTGTTTACCTTTCCTCCTCACATATATTTTAGAGTTACTCTGTTACAAAACAAAACAAAACAAAAATGGTCATTTTCCGTGTAACATGATTCAGGAATTTAGTGACTGACACTACTAGTTTTTAGCTCCAGCTCTTAGTTCTTACTATGTATCTTTGGGCCATTATTTGATTTTCTTTAAAGAAGGGAATAAAGGATGTAATAAAACCAAGTTGTAAAGGAGCTGTTAAAGGAAAGTAGATTGCTTAAATACTTCAAAGTAGCCCTGTTACGTGGGAGTGCAATGAATGAAGGAGGTTCAGGACGAAGTTAGAGAGGAAGGCAGTGGACATATAGGGGCCCTGTAAACAGGAATATGAGAGTATTTTCTGACTATAAAAAGCCATTGAAAGAGTATAAACAGCATAATCAAAAAATTAGATCAGTGAAATTGTGGCTAGATTGCAATAACTATTCAAGGAAAATGATAAATCAAAAATAACAAAGAACGAAGAAGTTATTAGCCAGGGAGGAAATTCACTGGATATCCCAATTATATTTGGGATATAATTATTTATAACATACATATAATCAATTTCTTTATAATTATAATCACAAAACAATATACTTATTGAATGATACATATAATAATAAAAATAATGTTTAACTTTAATAGATTTGTAGGAAAATGACAAGGTACATAGAAGAAAAAAATGGTCTGGTAAATGTCATTTTATTAGTTAAGAGATAAGTTTTTCTAGAAAAAAACAAGGAATTTGTTAAAACAATATTTGGTTGATGCTTGATTGTATCTTAAAGTGCATTATCCAACTGTATACTGCTGGTATATCAAAATGCATTTGAGCTTTTACAAATTGATCTCATCAAGATACAAGAGGAATTAAACCTCTTAATACTGTACTTTTCCTTATTTTTAAGAATGCTTTTTGAATTAAACTCTATGCTGTCTGACATTTTTCCTTTCATAACAAGTCATTTTTTTTAAAGACTTTATTTATTTATTGGTCAGAGAGAGAGAGAGCACAAGGAAGGGGAGGCAGGCAGAGGGAGAAGCAGGCTCCCCGCTGAGCAAGGACCCTGATGTAGGCCAGGACCCTGGGATCCCAGGACCCCGGGATCATGATCTGAGCTGAAGGCAGATGCTTAACCGACTGAGCCACCCAGGCATCGCTATAACAACTATATATTATCTGTAGCTTTACAGGGAGTTTCATATTTATAGTGATTATTGATAGCTCATGATATATTTCAAAATATCTTATTTTGTACATTCCATTCATCCCATTTATTGTTTATTCATATTCTCCTTCATTTGTATAAGGTTTTTCCTCATTCTGTTTGTTCTGTTATCAGTTTGAAAATCACATCCTCTATTTAATTTTACCATATTATATTAATGGAATATAATAAATTATAAAATGATTCACTATCTGACCCCATCCTCCAAACACCAGGGCCCTGGAATGCTCTAATTCTTCTTTCCTCTCTGAATTTATATACCAATAAAATAGTTTATTTTTCTCCAAACTTTATTTAAATATATTGTTCAAGATTTTACAGGAGAGTTTGTGATTTATGAAGTTTAATTTTACAAAAGGATTCTGTCATGATCAAATTAAATAATAAAAGTCAATAGCTTTCTTCACCATGCTTCCAAGACATTTTTTCACTTTAATTCCTGGCTTTCTATGATTTCTTAAATCCAAAGAAAGCCACATCTGCCAAACATAACTACAGCCAAAAGGTTTGAATTGGCTCTTCACCTAATACTTAGAGAAGAAAATGCCCAACTCATAAGAAAGTAGCTTAAAGATACCATATCTTAAAGTATATCTTTAACTGAGAGTTCCAAATATTGGGCCTGGAAGTTTACACATATGTTACAACCTGATGATCTTCCTACAGAGAAGGTCATTAAGAATTTAAGAAAGCACTTCAGGCGCCTGGGTGGCTCAGTTGGTTAAGCGACTGCCTTCGGCTCAGGTCATGATCCTGGAGTCCCTGGATCGAGTCCCACATCAGGCTCCCTGCTCGGCAGGGAGTCTGCTTCTCCCTCTGACCCTAACCCCTCTCATGTGCTCTCTCTCATTCTCTCTCTCTCAAATAAATAAATAAAATCTTTAAAAAAAAAAAAAAAAAAAAAAAAAGAATTTAAGAAAGCACTTCACAAATCAGGCAGTACACATAGTGTCTATAACCTGAGTACTAAATGTTTTGACAATGGTGTGATTACTTCAGTTATATATCCCAGGATATTAGACACTTGGGGAATACGTATCTTCTGCAGTGTCAGAAAAGAAAATGCTAGCAAAGCTAAGGCTCTGATTTGTTATACTTGAATTTCAACTCTGAAAAGTAGCCTCAAAATAGTATTTCATTATATATATTATAGCTTTTGGTTGACAACGATAACAAAAGAGGAAAATTAGGATTTTACAAGTATTTTCAGTACATGTAGCACAAAATTTGCCATTTTCAAGAAATAAAGAGAAACTATACCCAATGTCACTATGCCTTTAATTTTCTTCTATCAAATTAACTTTCTCTGGAAAATGGAAAATAGTTTTGTTTGGCCATCAAAAATGCCCTTTTAAGTTTGAGAATATATTTATTCTTTATTATATATACTTTCTTATATATACATATATATACTTTGATACTTAAATTAATTTACTGTCATAAAATGCCATGTATTTACAGAAGTTATATATGTTGATTATTAGCACTTTGCTAAGAAGAAGTGACATAAATTTAATCTCTATAAGCAAGGGACTTATAATTTATTTCCAATTTAATTTGCCATAGAAAACTCACTGAAGTACAATTCAAACTGGATAGCTCAATGACATGATAAATTCACAAATATCTTGGTCCAATTTTAAGTGTTGATGTATACAGTAAATAGGGAAAACATATGATAGAATTCCTAAAGATGAGAACAAACAATATATGGACAGCATTGATTTTGGGTACTTACCCAAATAAAATGAAAAGATTAAATCAGAAAGATATATGCACCCCTATGTTTAGTGTAGCATTATTCACAATAGTCAAGATATGGGATCAACCCAAATGTCCATTGATAGATGAATGGATAAAGAAGAAGTGGTATATATAAAATGGAATATTAGTCAGCCATAAAAAAGAATTAAATCTTGCCATTTGCAACAACATGGATGGACCTAGAGGGTATAATGCTAAATAAAATGTGAGTCAGAGAAAGACAAAAAACATGATTTCACTCATATGTGGAACTTAAGAAATAATACAAATGAGCAAACAAATTGAAAGAGACAAACAAAAAACCAGACTCTTAAATACAGAGAACAAACTGGTGGTTGTCATAGGGGAGATGGATGGGAAGATGGGTGAAAGAGAGAAAGAGGATTAAGAGAATACTTATCTTGATGTGCACTGAGTGATATATAGAATTATTGAATTATTATATTGTATACCTGAAATTAATACAGCACTGTATATTAATTATAGTTGAATGAAAAAAAAATATGAATGTTATTGTTGCTTTTCATTATTATTTTAAGGTATATAAAACAGTGCAATGAGATAAGAAAAATAAACTACAAATCTATATTACATGAACTAATATTTACAAAATTTTCAAAAAAGTGGCTAGCATGTAGTAAGTGCAACTTAGATTTTAAGTGCCATCATTATTTATAGATGATAAGATTCATTATCTGAAAAGCCACAGAGAATTAACTGAAACATAATTTTATGTTAAAAAGGATTAGTTAGGTGTCTGATTAGTATATGAAAGTCAATAACTTCTTATGTAATTATGTGAACTAATTAGCATAGTTATGAAAAATATTCCCTTTCAACATAAAAACATAATTTATTTTTGATATGCAAAGACAATTAGAAGTAAAATATAACCTTAAAGAACTAAAGAAATTGAGAATTATATTATTTTCTGAGAGATAATATAAAAATATATAAACATATCAGAGATTTCAATCCTTCTAAATGAATTTAGATCTTCAAGTTAATGTCAATGTACAAATACATGTTTTTGGTAACATGATAAATTAAATCTGAAGTTTACCAGGAAAATTAAATGAGTAAGAGTAATAAAGACAATTTTTTTTAAAAAAACAATAAGGTAAAAAATTTGTCATAATATTTTTCAGGCTTGTTTTAAAACATAAAGTATATCATTATTAAAAAATTAAGTTAATAAAGAGTAAAATTCTAAAAATGGTTCTGTATATTAATAATTTATTTAAAATGCAAGTAGCATTTTTAACAGATATGAAAAGGATATATAAAATAAATATTAATTTTACCATTGATTCTCCATCAAAATAAAATATATATAACATATGAAAAATTATTTAAAGATACAAACATTGGAACAGAATTGTGTTAGAGAGTATCTTACTTTCAAGATCCTTTCTGAGAGAAAATGAAACTCATAATAAAAAAGAAAAACACTGGCTTGTTGAAACATAATTGTAGACCATAATAAAAGATAAGCACACATTTTTAAAAAAGAAATTACCTAGATAAAATAGACAAAATATTAATCAAAACTAAAATATGAACCTTGGTACAGTGTTATAACTACTAAAGTACAACAAGCATTTGGACTGTAAAAGCTTTCTCTCTGGTAATATTCTTTTTCTGCTCCAGAATACTACCTGGGATCCCTCACTGCATCTAGTTTAAATATCTCCTTGGTACCCTCCAATATGGGGCAATTTATCAGTCTTTCCTTGTCTTTTAGGACTCTGGAAAATTTAAAGAGTCTGGTCAGATATTTTGTGGAATGTCCTTTAATTGTCTTAATTGATGTAACTTTTAATTCAAAATTTAAAAGGAGCTAGCGTAAATAAAAGTGCCATGTACTTGTAGCTAACCTATCCACAATACACTAATGCTACCACGATGTGAACAGCTCAAGCCAGAACTCTCTCTGAGATCCAGGTCTGTGTTATCAACTATCTGTATGATATTTACTCCATTCAACTCTTCATTGTCACCCCACAAAGTCCTTCATAACCAAATATCTTGGCATACTGGATCTCATTTATTGTCTCTAATTTCTGACTCCCATTTCTCTATTACTGCCTACACTGATTTGATTTCTACCTTATCACTCCACTGAAATCCCGAGAGGAACAATTTCCATCTCCATCCGGCAGATTATATGCTATGCAAAAAGATGAACACTTTTGAGTAATTTTGTGAAAATCTTCATCCCAGTACTTAATCAATAACTGGTAGTCTAGTCCAGTATTTATCAACTGGAGGCAGTTTTAAACCCCTTACCCCAAAAGGAACTTTGGAAAATCTAGTGACATTTTTAGTTTTCACTGAGAACGCTACTGGCATCTACTGGGTAGAAGCCAAAGAATGCTATTGTCTTAACAATGCACAGGACAATCCCTGACAATAAAAACATATTTGGTCCAAAATTTCAATAGTGCTGAGGTTGAAAAACCTGATGAAATCATATATTTATCTTTGAAACTCATTTGACAATCATCAAAACAAAACATTTCCACTCATCCCTAATGGCCTGAGCAATATACCAGTCTCACTGCGTGGGAAAGTCTAGTGCAATTCCTTCACATAATAGAACTCATTAAATATCTTAGGAATAAACAAATGTTATATATACTCTTCCAAGAAGGAGATCTCTTTACGACTCAATGAATGTTACTAGATGTTTTGAAGCAAATGCCAGAAGATCATTATCTTCTGTACTATCAAACTGTCCTTTTTATTATTGGGCTTAATCATTCTCCCTTTGCGTAAAAATATCAACAAATACCTCAGAAAAGGAAGTGCAAAGCTAAGTTTTATAAGTGTGGCCAATTAAGTCGCACAGGATAACTGTTCACATAGGTCACTGCTGTTTATTCAGATTATAGCTCCAAGAGGGCAGCCTTCTGGACTAAACTGTAGAATGAGAGGCATTTTCGAGGAAGAAAAATACACAGAATAATATAACAGACTAAGCATATGTTAAGGAAGTGAGTCAACGAGATTGCATTTAAATTGTACTTAACTCATATCTAAATTGTGTCTTATGGCACTTATTGTACCTCTTTGTTGTTTTTCCCTTCCATATTTTCTATTTCATATTAATTTGTTTCATAACAAATATGACAATAATAAAATAAAAATAACTATGATTCTTTGGAATCTTGATGGTGTATAATCTGGTTAATGTTAGGCTTTATAATCATTTTTATTTCTATAGAATTTATTGCATACTTCATTTTGAAACAGAAAGCCAAACTTTCATGATTTTTAGTAATACATTTCTTGACCTAGCTTAAATCTAAGTACTGTAAATTAATGATGCAAAAAACCACTATGGAAAATATTAAAAATTATAAATAAAATCAATATTTAAAAATAGCAAGAAACCAAACATTTTAAAACAATCATACTTTCAACAGGAAAAAATCAGAAAAGAGCACACGTTTATTAAATTTAGAAATTTTCCT
Organism: Halichoerus grypus; assembly: GCF_964656455.1. Taxonomy (NCBI): domain Eukaryota; kingdom Metazoa; phylum Chordata; class Mammalia; order Carnivora; family Phocidae; genus Halichoerus; species Halichoerus grypus. Next base: position 133,696,312 of record NC_135718.1, read on the forward strand.
GGGTTGCTTGCTATAAAATAAATTAATAGAAAATCCAGTTACTTATAAGTATATGGTCCAAAATATGTAATAACTTCTCTGTAAAAAATATAAGTGTCCTATATATGATAAGACATACATTTATTGGTATATATTTTTGAAAACCAGAAGCCCTCTCAGCTGCTTATCATCACTACATACCAATTAATCTAAGATATGTCACTCTACACCAGTTCTAATAGATATTTCTAAAATGATGGAAATGTTGTATTATTGCACTGTTCAGTATGGTAGTTCTTAGACACATGTAACTCCTCAGCACTTGAAATGTGGACAGAGAAACTCAATTCTTATTTTTATTAAATTTTGATAAATATTAATTGAAATAGCAACATGTCTAGGGTCCACTATATTGAACAGCATAGCAGAATATTAGTTAAATGTTCTATCACTTTATTAATAAATGTAGTTCACAAATTAGTAAAATAACTAATGGATTGGATTTTGTCAATTTTTATGGAAAGTAATTGATTTCTGTGAATGCTATTCCTAAGCATTTCATGGTTAAGTTTATTCTGAATCAGATAAAAGAAGTGCAGGCTCTAAGCAGGTAAAAAAACAAAAAACAAAAAACAAAACGCCTCTATTAGTTTGGTCTTAAATCCTCTTTTAAATGGACAACTTCTCTTTTCAATGTATGGGAGTTTCTGCTGTGTAAGGACTGCAAAATAAGTGCTTTTAAATTGAACAACCCTACTGAATAACTTTGTGGGCAATTCACACATGAAGAGCATCAAAAATTATGTTATTGCTTATTTATTTTATGAAGCCTTCTTCCCTAGTGGTGTGGGCTATTTTTATAGGAACCTTTAATTACCTTTCCTGAAACTTACAAGCATAAATCTTTACTGCCTTCTCTGGTAATGAGACATATTAAGTGTTTACAAAATTCACTGGAAATTTTGCTGATGACAATGCATTTGAAATACACTTTGATGCATTGTTCATACACAAAATTCCATTGTGTTCAGCCATCCTTAACCTGTAAAATGACACATACTCCCCTCATTTTCCTGACAACATAGACAGAGTCCACAATTAGGGACTCAATAACTTTGGATAAACCCCTGAGCTATTTGCACATCCTGTGATTCTTGGTGCACTTGATAAATGTTAAAAGACACAATTGGAATTTAAACAAAAGATTCAATAACATTTTGAAGTGACTTCATCAGGAATAAATAAAGTTTCTGTAGGAAAATCATAAATCTGTGTATCATTATGGCATGGAAAATGAAAACTTTTTAAAACCTTTGTAACCTGGTCACAGATTATTTTGGTTTTCTCATTTAGACAATTTAAATATTGGGGCACCTGGGTGGCTCCGTCATTAAGCATCTGCCTTCGGCTCGGGTCATGATCCCAGTGTCCTGGGATCAAGCCCTCATAGGGCTCCCTGCTCCGCGGGAAGCCTGCTTCTCCCTCTCCTACTCCCCCTGCTTGTGTTCCCTCTCTCGCTGTGTCTCTCTCTGTCAAATAAATAAATAAAATCTTTTGAAAAAATTTAAAAATTAATTTAAAAAAAGAATTTTTTTCCCATCGTCAATTAAAAAATGGGTAGCTATATTTTTTCACTGCAGTGCAGACTTTCTGATTTGGGCTAACACGACAGTACTAATACTAAAATGAAAAAAAAAGGGACGCCTGAGTGGCTCATTCGGTTAAGCGTCTGCCTTCGGCTCAGGTCATGATCCCAGGGTCCTGAGATCGAGTCCTGCATCTGGCTTTCTCCCTCTGCCTCTGCCTCTCTCTCTGTCTCTCATGAATAAATAAATAAAATCTTTAAAAAAAAATAAATAGGGGCACCTGGGAGGCTCAGTCATTAAGCGTCTGCCTTCGGCTCAGGTCATGATCCCAGGGTCCTGGGATAGAGCCCTGCATCAGGCCCCTGCTTGGCGGGAGGCCTACTTCTCCCTCTCCCACTCTCCCTGCTTGTGTTCCCTCTCTCGCTGTCTCTCTCTCTCTGTCAAAATTAATAAATAAAATCTTTAAAAAAACAAATAAATAAATAAATAAAATGAAAAAAAAATCTAACTTTACTTTGCATTTAATACCTACTCAGCCACCAATAATTTAAACTTGTTAGTGGTCTTGGAAAGCTGACTAGAATTTTGCTTAAATTTGTCTAGATGCTTGGTTTGTCAGAATTCTTTGAGTATGATTGTGTGTATATATGTGCACATCTGTGTGTGTGTGTGTGTGTGCATGTATGTATATTTTATTGAATTGCATTAATTCACTGCAGCTGTTTGTGACCTCTTTAGCCACAATGCTTTCAAACCCTGTAAGTGTGACTCTGAGTCTAATATTTCTCTCTAAAACATCTCTAAATTCTGTTCTTTTAATTCATAGGAGAGTTGCTGATGTGATAATTCAAGTTGTTGGCTTATTATGCTTTATAATTTAATTCACCAAACATTGCACTTCCGTAGAGATTTTTTCTACGTAACATGAGCCTGGGAGATAGGGAACTTAGTTTTCAATTAGAAACATAGCATGAATCATGTTATTTTGAACACAGAATGCATGACAACTGAGGTTTGTTTTTCAGGGTCCATATTTACAATAGTTATCAACCTGTCTCAATTTAAACTAGTAGTGCTGGGATAATATAAATTTTGGAAACATTCTATATTCTAATTTACAAATATATGGTAAGAGTTATATATTATACATCATGTATATCTTCTGTATGAGTAATGAAATATGTTAAGAAATATGAATAATGCAATATGTATGAGTAATGCAATATGTTGAGTAATGCAATATGTTAAGTAATGCAATATGAGTAATGCAATATGCCCTAATATTTTGGGTTTGGCTATTAAGCTATATTGCAAAAAAGTATGTAAAAGGATTGAGCTTCTTGAATCTGTGGGTGGATGTTTTTCAATTTTTAATATGCTCTAATTCTTTTATTTTTCTCAAATATTTCTTCTACTTCTTTTGCTCTCTATTTACCTTCAGAAAAGAGTGTGCCCCTTCATTTGACACATTACTGATGTGAGGTGTTGAGTAAATATGAGGTCTATTTGAGTTGTATTTAGGCTTTTTATGCCACTTTGATTTCATTTGCTCCATACATTCAAATGTTTTGAGGAGGGATCAGAACATTTCCTTCAGAAAAGTTTGGAACCTGCATTTTTGCATGATCCTCAAGATCTCTGTGCTTTTTTTAGTTAAGTCCTCAGCTTATCTTATTCTCTCTGTCTCTCCTACAGCCCAACTGCAGCTTTTTGGGTCACGGAGGAGTTGTCCTTGTTCTCTAAGTCTCTTCTCAGCTTTCTGTGCCTTTGGAGATCTTTATCCATCCTCCAACTTGCCCTTAGTCTTTGAAACAGAAATGCTCTACATTCCGTAAAGGCCTGGAATGCCTCACAGATATATTTTGAGCACTCTTATTTCACCCTCAGCTGAAGCAGTTGAAGTTACTGCATGTCACAAATGGATTTCTGGGATCAGTCCCGCTCTCTTAGGAAAAGTAGCTGAAAGCCCAAATCACCTGGAATTGATAACTCATCTCTCTTCTGCACCCCACCCCCATCACATATTTAATTTGGGAAAATGCAACTCATTGTGGAAGAGAAGTATGTATAAGAATTATTTTACAATCCTTTGACAATCTCAAAAAGTCTCAAAGAATCTAGAAAGAGTTAAATTCTCTTTTTCGTTAATAAATTATTGTCACTCTGCCTCTGTCTCAAACAGCAATGCTTTCCCACGTGTCTAGCAGCAGCGGTAAACGTTCTATCCATTAGCCTGCATGAACTGCAAAGACAAAGCTCATTCCTCTGAGATAATAGAGATCACCTCTATATTATTACACTCCAAAAGAGCACCTTGTGTAGGGATTATACCTCAGGATTAGTGCTTTTTATAGCGTAGTGCATCAGCATCAGCTAGGCACTTGTTATACATGAAAATCCTCAGGCCCCATTCCAGCCTATGGAATCAGAAACTCTGGGACTGCTACCTGGAAATCTGTTCTTTACCAACCTTCAGATGATTCTGATACCCAGTGAAGCTGAAAAAGCACTACTCTCTATCACTGTGATTAAACATGCTAATGTGACTAAGAACAGTATCTAGGTATGTGTGGCTGTGTGTGTGTGTGTGTGTGTGTGTGTGTGTAGGATTCAAAGATGAACATGTCAATTTCTACCAAATATTTTAGTGTTTTAATTATTAGCAGAAGTATATTTTAATGAGCCCTCTCCTTTTTAAAACCAACTGGTTTGTAATACTGCTATTTAAAATTCCTAGTGCTTCAGATTTCTGAGGCTCAGTTTTCTCATCTGTAATAATAATAGCTAAGTCTTAGGGTTGTGATGGATATAAAGAAGGAAATGTAAATATGTAAAATAGTAGAAAATCCATGGATATTATAATTATGACCATTATTTTTTCCTATAAGGGCTATAACCAATAGAAATGCTTTATTGGAATTAATAATTCTCTTGTTGTTTTACACAACATAGAAGAAAACTTGCCCCCTTATCCCTTTTTTTTACTTTTTTTTTCTTTTAATGTAAGCTCTATGCCCAATGTTTGGCTTGAACTCATAACCCTGATATCAAAAGTCACATGCTCTAGGGACTGAGCCAGCCAGGTGCCCCTCCTCCCTTATACTCAATGTTGAGGATGTCACATTCCAGCTTTATACTTCTTTGAACATCTCTCTCACCACCTAACATCACTTTTCCTTGCTTTCTGTGTGTTCCAAATACATTAGTTAAATAAATTAAAGCCCTATTGTTAGAAAATACAATACCTAATTAAAACTCTTTGAAAGACATAGCTATAAGGACAGTATAAGTGGCCTGGTATTTATCGAAGATAATGTGGACATTTAAAAATTTTAAAACAAAATCACATGGCAAACAAAATATAATATTTTATATAACAATGGTGAACAAATGCATTTATTTATCCATCCAACATGTACTTATTGAGTGTCTAGTGTACCAGGCACTTGGAAACATGGAAAGAAGTATTTTGTACCTCATGAAGTTACAGTTGAGAGGAAATGTCACAAAGTAAATAACTTACCCAGTAACTACATAGTTATGATTGTAAGAAACAAGTTGTATTTTTTGAGCATTTAACAAATTAATTTTTAGAATGCCAGATTTATTTATTATACTTTCTTCCTCTCTCTACTTTTCTCCTCTCTTCTTCTTCCTTTCTTATGTTCATTAGAAATGGTATCAGGTGTTTGCTTTTTTTTAGTCTGTGTATTTTTCAATACTTAGTGTTGTTGAAAGTGGGAGAACAGGCAACTCTTGATTATAATGTTAATTTGAAATGCTTTTCTGGACAAAATCTGGCAATGGCTCTAAAAAGAGGAAGAATTCCCTCTGCCCTTCAAGGTCTTTCTAGTTGGACTAAGAATCAAATTGACAGGAAACAGATTAACAGGAGAAAATAAAATTTAATAGCCTATGGGTTCAGGGGATCCATGCAGACATGGAAATTACAAAGACAGTCAGGCAACATGATGTTTATATGAGCTAAGGAGAGGGGTGGGGGTCTGAGAATACAAAGGGAAGAAAGACCATTAGCAGGAAGGTGAAAGGAGATGTTTGGAAAACAAAAGTTGCCATATTATTTATATAGGTAAGCTTCTTAGGTAGAGAGGAATCTCTGTTAATAGCTGTCTTCCTGGTACAAGTAGGTAATTGAGAGAGAGAGAAGTAAAGAGCTTTTCCTGAATCTGCTGGGTTTTGATTGCTTTTAATCAAAATAATGTTCATGCCAACATGGACCATCTTGGAGCTGCCTACCCTTGGCCCTTACAAAATTCTTAATACCTGGGTTAAAATTTTTCTGTGTCCTTAATACCAATATTATTTTAATTCAAAGCCAAAGCAAAAATGCTAGGGAATTCCTAATGGTATGGCAAAGATGAATAAGTTATCTCCTCATTGATAAGGAATGTAGTAACTGGAAGCAGTCACAATTTTGCACAATGTATAATTATTGCAGAATTTATACATAGAGGAAATGAATAACTCTTCCCATTTATTACTAGAATTTCCTAATTTATAATGTAAAATAAAAGAAAAAAAGCAATTTTATTAAGAGTCCTTAATTCAAAGTTAATGTATTTATAGCCAATATAACCACTGATAACATTACAGTTTTGTCATTGGAATGAATAAGAAAATTTTGGATATCTTTTAAAAATCAACTAGAGGAGATATTGTATCACAAGATAATAACTTTGATAGTGTGTTTACTTATTTTAAAGCTAAAACTATTTTTATTTTATTCACATAAAATATTATATTAAAGGAAAATATTGGTACAGATAGTCACTCTAGCCTGGGAACTATAACCTCAATAAAAGTGCATTACAAAGCTTAACAATTTTTGGATTCACCAAATGGTTCTTTATCTACCCTGAAATGGGATCTATTTGAAATAATAGTATTTCTGATAACACATACAGGTTTCAAAGTGCCTTTGTTAAATTTTATGGTAGTATCTGACATTGGAAGATTTATAGAAGGATAAAGATGAGAACCTACAATATTACAAATAAAATGGCATTATTTTTCACTTTTGTAAACTTTACAATTGTTTCAAACATTTAATATGCAATCCTAGAAATAATCTTACTTGGAACCTGAAGGCCAATTAGTTTAACACTGTATCAAATTACTTATTCCATTTAAATGTTATATTTCCATATAAGATTGGAATATTTTAAAATAATTATATTTTCAAAATCTCTAATTTAACTTTCCATTGAAATCAAAATCTCGATTTTGTTAGTTCATCATTTTTATCATAACATATGTGGTTGATGATTGCCTGTTTAGAGATTTTTGATTAGTTTCAACAAAGTGGCATAATATTTTCAGTAATTTTGGAGAATTTTTTCCTCATTTATATTAATGCTTTCAAACATCAACTACTAAACTTCATTTGTGTCTGTTAGTAAACTGGGTTTTTTATATACTTGAATGTCATTAAATATATTGGCAAGGGTAGGAACCACACTCCTTGAAAGCATTTTTATTTTAGAGTAGTAACTTTAATGACAGACATAATATTAACAACATAAAGGGCACATTTGAAGTTGGCAAACAATGAAGCATTACAGCCACTTAAAAATACTATAGTTTGAAAACAGCTGGTGACAAGGGATTGCATGTTTTTCTATCTCTAGGTAACTTCATTTTAAATTCTGAAAATAACTCTATTATTTATACTTGGGCTGTTAAGATGGAGTTTGTAATTGATTTCTAATCAATTTTTTTAAAGATTTTATTTATTTATTTGACAGAGAGAGACAGCTAGAAAGGGAACACAAGCAGGGAGAGTGGGAGAGGGAGAAGCGGGCTTCTGCTGGGCAGGGAGCCCGATGCGGGGCTCGATCCCAGGACCCTGGCATCACGACCTGAGCCGAAGGCAGACGCTTAACTGAGCCACCCAGGCACCCCTAATCAATTTTTCTCTAATTCACAAAATACCATAGAAATTATTTTTAGGTCAGATTATACAAAACACACAATTATCAATACTAAAAACAAAAAAAATTTTGAGTCTCTGTAAAACTTAATACATGTCATAAAAGATTTCAAATAAAATATCTAAATATTGCATATAAATAGTATAGAATGACTAAACAAACACACTTGTACTCATTATTCAGATTAAGAAATAGAATATTTAAACTCTATTCAACTGTTTCATGTACTCCTAGTGTTCTGTTTTTTGCTTTTCCTTTTAAATAGACTATTTTTCAGAGCAGTTTTAGGTTCACAGTGATATTGAGCAGAAAGTACAGAAAGTTCCCATATACTGTCCACCTTCACACACAGTCTCCCCCATCATCAACATTATTCCCAAGAGGGTAACATTTTTTATAATTGATGAGTCTATGTTGACACTTCATAATCACCCAAACTCTATCATGTACCTTATGGCTCACTTAGTTTTGTACATTCCATGGGTTTGGACAAATGTGTAACAATATGTATCCACCATTATAGTATCATAGAGAATAGTGTCTGTCAGTGCACTAAAAATTCTTTGCGATCTTCCTATTCATCCCTCTCTTCCCTCTCCCCGCTGCTAACTACTGATTTTTCTACTGTCTCCATAGTTTTGCCTTTTTTTATAATGTTACATAGTTGGAATCATAGAGTCTATAGCCCTTTCAGATTAGCTTCTTTCACTTAGAGATATGCACTTAAGTTTCCTTCAAGTCTTTTGAGTGGAGCATCTTTTCATATGCTTATTTGCCGTCCATATATCTTCTTTGGTTCCCCATGGTTTTAAAACGCCATGTCTGCAATTACATGAAGTGGGAATGTGTTCCTTAAGGGTAGGAACATACAGAGGGTTTTACCAAGTAAAACAATATGGAGATTATAAGTAAACAAACAGCTGGCTTTACAAATATATTAATATGGTCTGTCAGGAAATAAAATAGATTTTTGGAATTGTTTGGGCAACAAAGCTGCAATTTCCTTGTGAGATCTGTGAGATGAAATTCTGCTATCATATGGCTATTTCTCAGGAGAAGAAAATGTTTCTTCTCTACTGGATATGAACACAAGGTTTGGCATCCAAATTTGTTTTAAAGCATTGAAAAAAATGGTATTTAGGTACAAACTTCTGAATATACTCAGTTATTGAATACACAAAATTTTGCAAAATGAAAACCATATGGTATTTAGAGTTTTTCAGTGGTAAGATACATTTCTTTGATATAATAAGGAATATCAAATAACACTAAATTCCAAATATATAGTCTTCCTTTTAATTAATACTTCAGACTTACCTCTCCTAGATAGGCTGTCCCTTACCACACATCCAAAATAGCAAAATCAGTAACCATCCACACTTTTATTCTCTTATTCTTCCTTGTATCTTCAGAGAACTTCTACACACACACATACACACACACACACACACACACACAAACATAGTCACACTTTCATACAAATACATAAGCACATGTTTATAATCAGGAAAACTGGACAGAAGAGTTCTATACTTTTTTAATTTTATTTTTTTTAATATTTTATTTATTTGACAGAGAGAGACACAGCGAGAGCAGGAACACAAGCAGGGGGAGTGGGAGAGGGAGAAGCAGGCTTCCCGGCTGAGCAGGGAGCCCGATGTGGGGCTCGATCCCAGAACCCTGGGATCATGACCTGAGCCAAAGGCAGACGCTTAACGACTGAGCCACCCAGGCGCCCTCTATACTTTTTCATTATACTCTTTAGGAGACATATCATATTTGGTTTGTTCTCATGCAATAATATGATCAACTATGTTAGGACAAATGGAACATTAAAACAATAATAATTGTATAATTACATAAAACATATTGAAATCAATAAGTTTAATGCTGGGAAAACAATCAAAAATCTTATTCGTCAGCCTTGGAAGTTGCTAGGCTTTGAATCAATCTGAAGCCTGTTAATTACTTTTTAAAATATAAGGGCTATTTCTAGATCTTCCCCTCCCATTCTCTCTCTTTATTTCTCATTTTTTTCAAAGTTATACATGTTCAGAGTTTTATTTATTTTTCTTTTTTAAAGATTTTATTTATTTATTTGAGAGAGAAAGAGAGAATAAGTTGGGGGGAGGGGCAGAGGAAGAGGGAGAAGCAGGCTCCCTGCTGAGCAGGGAGCCAGACATGGAGCTGGATCCAGGGACTCAGGGATCATGACCTGAGCCAAAGGCAGATGCTTAATTGACTGAGCTACCCAGGTGCCCCACATGTTCCAAGTTTTAAAAGACCAGTTCTAAAAGGATTGTAATCGTAAACAAACAAACAAAAACGGTCTCTTTCCTTATCTCTTCCCAAATTTGCTAATTATTATTCCCCAGGGAAAACACTCAAGTATTTTAGCTCCTTCTGATTTTACCTTGACATTCCTGAAAAATATTACTATAATTTCTTTATCTTTCAATTTTAAACAATTTTCTTGGCTTCCTATTATGGGAATAACTATTTAGTTTTCATACACTTCGCCTCCAATTTTCATGTATACTTCTCTTTGACAACATATGGTCACCAGCAAAACCCTGCATGATTGACCCTAAGACCCGACTTTTACTGCCACCTGCATGTACCCACTGACCTTTGTCCCACATTTTCCTTAAGTTCTTCCTTCCAGCTTATCTTTTAACTCAGGCAAAAGACCCAATGGGCAAAGCATGTGATGATGGAAACCGAAACTACCCCCTCAAGCAGTAACAACAGCCCTGAGGAAGAGCTCTGGCCAGTCCAGACCACCCAGACCAGTGTGAGCTCAACCACTGACTCACAACACCACAGATGGACCCTGGACTGTTATCTCTTCCTCATTGTAATGCTAAAGTATCCACCAGAGGAGGAGCATAAACCTCATTAACATAACATACACTATCTGGGCATGTTTCCTTAAGATGCATACACAACCTTATACCTGCCTCTACACAAACTGACAAAACTCCCTTTTCTGAATATTCACCCTAACCCTAAATAAAAGGAACCTTCACCCTTGCTCTGAAAGTCACAGCTTTGGAAGTTAATCCCTTGATCTCCTTATTTGCCTCAAATAAGGTTTCTTGTGTGTGACAGCTCCACCTGGTACAGTCTCTATCTGTAAGTCACAAAGCAGTGAACTCAAGTTAGTTCTGTTACACTACCACTGTAGACATGAAATTTATTATTATTATTTATATATGTACGTGTGTATGTACATACCACATTCAGTAATGACACATATAGCATAGTATACTATAATTTCCTTATTATACCACTTCTCTTTCTTTCTGGGGATATTAATTGCTTATATTTTCCTGTTTTTTATTTTGTGCACACTTCATTGATTGAAATGTAAATCTCTTTGCAACAGTATCTAATATATTATTTGTCAGTTTCATTTTTTATTCTTTCTTGGAGACAGACCTCTAATCATCCATTCTCCTGATTCTAGGTCTGCTATATTACTGTCTTTCTGGTATCTCCATTTGCCTTCATTTTGGAGTGTTCCATTCATCCCCTATTTTATTCCCCCTGGAGACATGCATTCTACTTTTCTTGATTTATTACCTCATTTTGATGGCACAGATAGTTATTTTTTGAGAGAGAGAGAGCGCGAGCGAGCATGCTCATGTGTACTTGAGGGGGTGGTGAGGAAGAGCAGAGGGAGAGGGAGAGAGAGAAACCCCAGCAAGCTCCATGCCCAGTGCAGAGCCTGGTGTGGGGGCTCAATCCCAGGCCCTGAGATCATGACCTGAACTGAAATCAAGAGTTGGAGGCTTACTGGACTGAGCCACCCGGGCACCCTGAGATAGTTCTTTATATTCCAAGAAGTGGTACCAGGGAACTATAATTTTGGGTCTTTGCTTGTCTGAAAGATCTTTATTTTATCTTCACTTTTGAAATATAGTTTGGCTGATTATACAAATCCTGTTTCTATATCATTTTCCTCAGAAATGTTAAAGTTATTTTTCATGGTCTTTGTGCTTTCAAGTGTTACAAAATGCAATGGCTTTTGTGTACTAATTGTTCTTAATTGTTCTATTTACCCATAAAGCCCATAAGATCATCATTAAGTATATAGTTTTCTGAAATTCCTAGTAATGCGGTTCAGGAAGCTATTTTAGCATAGATTTGTCTAGGCATTTGGTGTGGGGGTGTTAAATCTAAAGAATAGGTTATTCAGACCTAGAAATTTTACTGATTTATTTACTTGACAATTTCCTACCAGTTTCTATATGCCCTTTTCTGAACTTCTGGGTGTATATTATAATATTCTTAGATTTTTTTCCTTCCTTATTTTCCACTGCTTTTTCTCTTTGGCCTACTTTCTAGCATATTTCTTTAATCTTATGTTTTAATATTTTATTTAAACATTTTTGAATGTTTAATTAATGTATGCAAAACATAGGCTTCTGAATTTTTTTGTTTTTTAGAGTTTCTTGAGGAGAATGGACATCTATATAAATTTTTCATAGTATATTATGTAACACATATGAATTTAATTTGCCATATTTAACCAAAATCCCTTGATATTATTAATTTTTGAAAAAATATGCCTTAGCAGTTGAGATACTATGTAACAGTCAGAAAGACTGTTTGTAGTTCAAATTCTAAATGCAGTATTTATTGGCTGGGAGACCCAAGTATACCCAAGTTATTAAACTTTCTAAGCCTCAGCTACATCTCAATACCATGAGGGCAATGATATTTACCTGAGATTTATTGTGTAGTTTCCATGACCTGATATTCATTAGTTGATTTCACAGAGATATCCATTACCATATCTCCTTCACTTCTTCTGAGAGAATCTCCTTTGGCTTTATTCCCTTCACTAATCACCTTAAACGCTCAGGTTCTTTGTTAACTGTATTAATCTAAAAGATAGAAAAAAACTATTCCAAATAATTTATTTTCTCACTTTTATCTGTTTTGGAGAACACTTCTACAAGAAATACCAGAACTCCGAAAATAATAATATTATTTTAAGAAAATATATGATTTTTCTCACAAACCTGCTTCTCCCAAGACTTCTCATTTAGCAACTGGCCACCACGTTGTTGTTGTTGCTCAGCCCATAAATCACTGAGTCATTCTTAAGTACTTTCACTCAATTTCTTTGCCAAGTCTTGTCAGCTTGATGTTTAATATTTTGTCATTTTTATTAATGTACTTCTCCCCACATTAGGATTAAAATCAGTGTGTCTTTGATTCACTACCTAGAACACTGTTAGTAACGAAATAATGAATTAGTAAATAGTCTTAAAACTAGATTGGGCCCTCAGCAATGTTCAATAGTAATAGTATTTTTCTTTCACCTAGCTGCTATTCCAATTTTCAATATTCTCCTTGGGTTACCTCTTATCATTTTGATTCCTCACATTCATTTTGTTGAACTTGTCTTCTTTCTTTTAGAGACTGTGGAAGAAATTAAATTTGAACTACCTCAAGCCACATATTCTGTCCATTCAGAGAACATGCTACTTCCTTTACATTATTGTGCAAAATGCTCAAGATATTATCTCCAATGCAATTACTTAATTGTAATTTCAATAGGCCATTTCATCATTCCAAAAATCCAAGTGTTTTTGAAAGATGGGATATCTTATATGACCAGAAATTACATGGCTAATAATCCATTAACATATTTATTTCACTGTAAAGGGATTTCCTATTCATAACAATATTCTGTAGTATATCATGACAGTTTACAAGTTATTCATTAAGTGCTAAAAAAAGCATGCTAGGAGAGGAATGCTTATCAAAATTATGAATGACTGTATAATTCAGTAAAAACAAATCATTGGCCTCCTCATAGTGAAATGAGCCCAAGTTTCGTCAGTCTGCTTTCAGCAACTATCTGATTAGCATGTTGAGAATCAAGTTTTGTTGCTTCTTGAAAATGTGAAATTTGTAAAGTTATATCTATGATTTGAGCTCATACCTAGCAGCCATACTTGAGTCCTTCTGGTGTGCTTTGCATGACACAGGCTTTTCTTTTCTTTTCCTTCTTTTTAATTTTATTTATTTATTTGACAGAGAGGGAACACAAGCAGGGGAAGCTGGAGAGGGAGAAGCAGGCTCCCTGCTGAGGGAGGGAGCCTGATGCGGGGCCCGATCCCAGGACCCCAGGATCACAGACTTTTCTTAAGTACATTTGCTTATCCCTACCTGACACCATATCTTCTTCCAGAGACCATAGATAATGAGAGCAAATGAGACCAAAGCCATTCCTGGTTATCTTGTGCAATGATCTAGTGGCACAGAAGTGCTATTAGGATCTCTGCCAGCAAGTCCTGTGGAGTCATTTTTAAAGGAGGCTTGAAATTTATCCTACTAAGCCCAATGGACACACACACACAAAATCCTTATAGACCCCAAGTGTTGGTAGAGTGAAAGACTGAAAGATGACTGTGAGTCAGGAGGGGATATGATGAAAGTTTGAGTAATGTATCAGTTCCAGTTCTGTATATAACTTGCTCCTCTCCCATTGATTATGCATATTTAGAATCAATTTTTCACCTATTCTTTAGATTTAGATTGCCTACATAAATTAGAAAAGTCCTAAAAATCTTTATCTTATACTTTCCCCTTATGGTTTGATTTTTGATGGTCACTTCTTCCTTTCTCCCTTGCCTTCATGAGGTAACTCAACTCTATTAAAAGACTTTTAAACATTGAGCAGGGATAGTCATAGGAAATGAGGACGGTCTGTCCCCTTTTCAGAAAATTGACACTGACAAGCAGCATCATCAGCCTTATCAGTAAGTGAAGAAGAAAATGCAATCTGTACGGGAGATTTAGTGGGAGCTGTTCATATGGGTACTCATGCTAACCTAAACCATTACAATTCTGAAGATTCCAGTCTCATCCTATAGATGTCCTACTTTTCACGTATGATACCCGGCAGCACTGTAAATGTAACTGACACTGTGATTTGGAACCAGCAGGATCAGCAGATCAATGTCTGATTTTGGTTGTCAGGTATCTCAGTTTTGCAGCTTCATGAGATAAGAGATTCTTTTATCACTGCTATAGAAAGTTTCTTGGTTTCTGCCAATGCCTTGAGCTGATATTTGAACTTTTATTCTCTTTTTAAAGTTTCCTGATTTTTGAGACTGCACCCCACTTCACAATTCCTGATTTCTCATTTGTTCACACCATTGAGTGGCAATGACGATGCAGTCCTTAAAATTTTAGATCTCAGTGGGTTCTTACCTAGATACTAAGGGTATTAAGGCTAACTAAATTTAACAAGGATAATTCAATATTCTCCTTCTGCCATGGAGCAAGACTCACTATATTCCTATTGAGAAATATTAATGGGAACCTGGATTCCTAGCTAGCTACATAATCAGTCCAAGATTACCTACATTTTCTTATGGATCTGTTCCCTGTAATGCTCACTGATAATTAAGCCAATATAGTAGTTGTCAGGGAGCCAGGAAAATGGATTTTCTAAGTTCCTTCTGTTTTTATAGTTGAAGGTGGGGACCTGTCTCTCATTAAGTCTTAGCTATTAGGGAATTCCTCCTAATTAAGAAGGACATTTGGATGTTGGACAAACAAAAATAAGAAATATTTATAAATACCACACTACTTTGCATGACTGACACGGCCCTTTGCCACCCAGCACCAGTTTACATGGCCTATTTTATCTTCTACTGCTCATTTTCATGTTGACTTCTTTATAGCTCCTGGAAAAACGCCATGACTTTTCATGCTCTTTAACCTTTGCACATATTCTTCCTTTTTTCCTTCAAATTCCATTCAATATCTTAGGTAGGTCTTCTCATTCCTGATGATTTAATTCTAGAAAACCTGCAGTCCTCATCCATAGAAAATTATGTAACTGATTTCTCCTCTAACATAGCATCATGATTAAGCCACTGTTATGCTGATCATATTACTACATATTTTTCTCCCTCTTCTCTCTTTCTCAAACTCTCTTTCCTGGGCCCTCTCCCATATTCTCTCTCTCCTTTAAGTCCCCTAAGAGACAAATATATTTTACATATTTTCAGGGTTCCCAGCATATGACATAGTAGCTGGCATACTACCAGTATTTACCAAGAGTTCAGTGTCGAATATATTATAATAAATTATTTAATAATAATAATTTATTTAATCTCTAACATTAAAATGAAAATGCTGAGACCTGGCCAAATTATATGCTTTATATCTGGTCACAGAGGCTAAAAAATCTGACATTCTGCCATCAAGGCCAGTGTTATTTCCACAACACAAAGCTAAACCATTTGTATAAATGATCAAAACAATAAAACCGATCAGAGACAGCAAGAAACTACATCAATGTGTTTGCATCTAAAATATCAAATAAAATATTCAGATTTACATTAACTAATGCACATTTACTAATAATTTTGGGGAAATTCTTCTGATATCAAATAACTTGGGATATATTTAGGTGACTTCCTACTCCTAAATGAGAAAACTGAATAACAGAATCATCTATGTGTTGCTGGACAAATGTATTAAGTTCATGGTAATCAGTCTATAATTCTTACATAAAAATAGTATACACTGATTGAATATCAATCCTTTGATTCATCAATAGTATAGGGAAATTGTTGATAGCATCATCATTCATCATGAAAAAGAAGTCTGTATTTGTATATGTGTGTGAATAATAAAAAGACTTATAAAAAATATTTTTAAAATGTGGTTAGAATATATATGAAATTGAAAATAAATAAAATAACCATGACAATTAAGATTAACTAGGTTTTCTAAATTATCTCCTTTGTTCATATTATTCAAATATTTCCACTGTCTAGTAGTATGAAAATAAACACTGTTTCAGTATTTAAAAATAACCATTAATATATACGTGTATGTGTGTGTGTATATATGACCTAACCATCATCTTTCCTAATAAAAGCTAATTAAGTTTCAAAGTTTACAGTTTTTAATGTGATTTTAGTGCCATAATTGTAAATTTATTTTGAAATAGCGTGAAACACACATCCATATTTAGAGATTACTCAGTATTTTTCCTTTACTTCATCTTCTACAACCAAAAAAAAAAAAATCGAGAAAGTTATATCAATTCAAACTCCAAAATAATTTACCTCACTATACCTCTTATTTCTACTGATGCCATTTTCATCCCTGTCCCCATCATCTCTAGTATGGCCTTCTATGAAGTCTCTAAAGTTTCCTCTCTAGGGCACCTGGGTGGCTCAGTCAGTTAAGCCTCTACCTTCAGCTCAGGACATGATCTCCAGGTCTTGGGATTGAGCCCTGCGTTGGGCTCCTTGCTCAGGAGGGAGTCTCCCTCTCCCTCTGCCCCTCCCTTCCACTCATGTTTTCTCTCTCTCTCTCTCTCTCTCAAATAAATAAATAAATAAAATCTTTTAAAAAAATAAAGTTTCCTGGGGCACCTGGGTGGCTCAGTTGTTAAGCGTCTGCCTTTGGCTCAGGTCATGGTGCCGGGGTCCTGGGATAGAGCCCCGCATTGGCTCCCTGCTCAGCGGGGGGCCTACTTCTCCCTCTCCCACTCCCCCTGCTTGTGTTCTCTCTCTCACTGTGTCTCTCTCTGTCAAATAAATAAATAATAAATAAAATATTAAATAAATAGATAAATAAATAAATAAATAAATAAATAAATAAATAAGTTTCCTCTCTGCTTTTACACTTTCTTCCTCACCAAAATCAGTGACAAGCACTAAATCAAATCACATCATTTATTTGGTATAGCCCACCATTTTTCATTTCACTTGGAAACAAAACATCAACACTCCTTACTGACCTCATCCACCTAAATCTCCAATCTCGTTCCAAATCACTCTTTCCATTATGCATGATGTTTCTCCCAAAGTGAACTTCTAGAAACTTTCTTTTCTCTGGAAGTTAAATGTATAGGTTGCCCCCCTCTGTTTGGAATATTGATCCTCATTTTTTTCATGGCTGACTTCTTTTTATCTCACCAGTGTTGGTCCAAAGATCATATTATTAGAGAGAGCCTCCAATCTCCATAGGCAATGCAGGCCTTCACAAAGTTACCCTCTATTAAATTCCCCTGGGGGCGCCTGGGTGGCTCAGTCGTTAAGCGTCTGCCTTCGGCTCAGGTCATGATCCCAGGGTCCTGGGATCGAGCCCCGCATCAGGCTCCCTGCTCAGCGGGAAGCCTGCTTCTCCCTCTCCCACTCCCCTGCTTGTGTTCCCTCTCTAGCTGTCTCTCTCTCTCTCTGTCAAATAAATAAAATAAAATCTTTAAAAAAAAAAAAAAATTCCCCTGATTATGTCATTCCTAACATCATATTACAAAACATTATTTAATTGTCTTCATTATGAGTCCTTCCTATGAGACTGTAAGGTCCTTCCAGACAGAGGCATGGCTTTTTTTGGTCTCCTCTGCATCTTTTTTTCATAACACTGCCTGCAGGCAGAGAGATAGGTATATAGACAGGTAGGCAATCATGAAGAATTGAAGCCCGTATTTTTCTCTTCTGCCCTCAAGCATCTCAAAGCTTAAAATATAAAGTCACATGCACTAATCAGATATTCAAGTTGTACAGTCACAGACCCTAATAAATAATAATTTGGAAAATAAAGTAAGCACATTTTCATTATCAAATAATCCCTTTTAGCTTACCGTGTTTCCTAAGTATTTTTAAATGTTCTATTTACTGTCAAATTTTAAGTTTTTTCCATTTCACATTATAAAGATAACTCTAAAAACATTATATCCAGCACTGAATATACTTCTCCACATGTAGTTGGATAGATACAGTTTAAGTAGATATTATAACTCCTCTCATTCTGGTCTTATACTTCTATTAGTAAAGCTGAAGTTGATATCAAATTTTATTTGAGGACTAACTCAAAGAAATGATAAACACTGAGACTGAGGTCAACTGAAATCTCTATGTATTTGCTCAACCTATCATTGCTTAATTTGACACTTCAACTATTTACATCTAGTCTATTTATATTGTATAGGAATAAAAGGCAAATACAATTTAAGTATTTAATTTGTTCTGCCATTACACCTGTTCAGAAATAAACTGTGGTGCATTTAGACAATGGAATATTATTCAGTGGTAAAAAGAAATGAACCATCTAACATGAAGAGACATGAAGGAAACTTAAATGCACATTACTAAGTTATAAAGCCAATCTATGTACTGTGTAATTCCAACTAGATGACATTCAGGAAAAGGGCAAAACTATGGAGACAGTGAAAAGATCAGTGGTTGTCAGGTGGGGGGGGTGGAGATGACAGGGAATTTTTAGGATGGTGAAAATACTCTGCATGGTAGATATATGTCATTATACTTTGTCCTAAACTACAGAATGTGAAACACAAAGAGTACATCCTAAGGTGAACTATGGAATTCCAGTGATTATGATGTATCCAGGTAAGTTAGGTAAAAAATGTACAATTTTGGTGAGTGATACTGGTAACAGGGGAGGATATGCATGTGTGGGGGCTAAGGGATATGGAAATCTCGATTTTGTACCTTTCGATTTTGTTGTAAACTTAAAACTGCTCTAAAAATAGTCTTTAAGTTCAATGGAAAAGAAATTATATATATAAAATTAGGTCAAATAGGTCATAATGATGATGCCTGGGATATTACTCCAGAACTAATCATCAACAATCCTTTTTATATCCATATTTTAGAACTTTTCTCACATTGAAACTAAGCAAAATATATAAATCATGCATATGCCCAGGGAAATTAGCAAACACACTCCTATTTTATTCTGGGTAATTGACTAAATTCTGTATTCATGACATTATGTTTCAATTCCAATCACTTTTAGCAAGTGTCATAAGCATGTACAGGCTTGTAAGGAGTTTTACTGATGTATAAGAAAGCAGAAAAAGCTTTGATTTGCATATATTCATATGGTATAAAGAACTATATTATGCTTGTTACCCTGCTATATAAAGCCTATATAAGATATAATATTACTTCATAGCTAACATATTTTGATTTTGTGACAATGTAATCATTTTTCTCCCAAAAGTGCTCCCAAAAGACAAGATAGGTTCTGGTCAATGAGCCAAAAAATTAATAAGTTGGGTGAAATGCAATTAATTCAAACACCTTTCTCAATCAAGAATTATTCTAATTTTTCTATTTTTATTCTAATTTTTATTCTAATTTTTCTATTCATTCTTTGAAAGACATTTTACTTAACACACCAAGCCTTATTGCCTATGACTATAAATGACCTGAATCAATTTATTTTGGATAACCATACCTAGGATCAATCACACCAAACAGTGTATTGTTTCTGTTTCTTTTGGGCTCTCTCTTCACTTACAGGATCCCCTTTAATATAAATATAAACAGTTGCTGGAGGGGAGGCGTGTAGTGGGATGGGGTAACAGGGTGATGGGCATTAAGGAGGGCACGTGATGGGCACCTGGGTGGCTCAGTCCTTACGCGTCTGCCTTCGGCTCAGGTCATGATCCCAGAGTCCTGTGATGGAGCCCTGCACTGGCTGCCTGCTCGGCGGGAAGCCTGCTTCTCCCTCTCCCACTCCCCTGTTTGTGTTCCCTCTCTCGCTGTGTCTCTTTCTGTCAAATAAATAAATAAAATCTTTAAAAAAAAAAAAGGAGGGCACATGATGTGATGAGCACTGGGTGTTATATGCAACTGATAAATAATTGAATACTACATCTGAAACTAATGATGTACTATATGTTGGCTAATTGAATTTAAATAAAAAAATAAAAATTAAAATAGATGCTTTCTACACCATAAAAATATTACACTGTATGTTAACTAACTGGAATTTAAATAAAAACTTAAAAAAATATATAATGGGAAAATGCCCATTTAAATTGGATATTCTTCTATTTCCTTGCCTGTATCTTCTCTTCTCCTGTATCTTCTCCCACAAGGTGGCCAGAGTCATCTTACAAGTTCAAATACAATCTGGGGCACATTTAAAACTCTTATTGTTTCTAAGGTCAACATTAAAATTACTGGTATGAATTCAATTTAATCAGACTTATTGTTCACATAAAACATATGTTTTTCTTCTTAAAATTTCACCATGTACTGTGGAGCCCTTGCTTATTTGGTTATTAGTTATGTCTAGTCTTACTATATTATACATGGAACTAAATACTGCAAAATACCTAGCAGGGAATAGTTATAGGTCAAAATGAAAAGCAACCTTTTTTTGTTGAATCAGTATCTTTGGTTAACATAGCCTGTCCAACTATATTTATGTAAGTTTTCAAATCAGCTCTTCTGACAGTAAATAAAAAGGAAATCCTCCATATCTGAAATAAAATAGCCAACTATGATTTCTTTCTTCCTTTGTACAATGATATCAGTCATTAACAATCCAACCCCAAACACTACCATCTCTATGCAAGGTAGTGGAAAAAGCAAAAACAAGACCAATCAAGCTAAAAATGTGTCACACAATTTCTCCTTGGTTATATATTAATATTTCTTGGGGGAATCTGTTCCTCAAGTTGACATAACCACATGCTAAAATTTATATTTGTATCATTAGTCTGTCTGTGTTGTCTATTTTGTCTTTATATTGTAATTTTCCCTTTTAACTGCACCCAATCCCATTCTCCACAGACACAAATTTCATCTGTCTTTTATTATTATGTACACTTTCAAAATATGTAGT
Organism: Halichoerus grypus; assembly: GCF_964656455.1. NCBI lineage: Eukaryota > Metazoa > Chordata > Mammalia > Carnivora > Phocidae > Halichoerus > Halichoerus grypus. The sequence continues at coordinate 133,717,478 of NC_135718.1, forward strand.
ATTGTTACTGTGTGTATGCCTTTTAAATGTTTGCCTAATGGTATTATGTTAGTCTTTGTTCCATTTCCTATTTTTATTTTTTTATTTCTTTATTTTTTTTTAAAGATTTTATTTATTTATTTGACAGAGAGAGACACAGTGAGAGAGGAACACAAGCAGGGGGAATGGAAGAGGGAGAAGCAGGCTTCCCGCGGAGCAGGGAGCCCGATGCGGGGCTCGATCCCAGGACCCTGGGATCATGACCTGAGCCGAAGGCAGACGCTTAACGACTGAGCCACCCAGGCGCCCCTCCATTTCCTATTTTTAAAGTCTTCTGTGTTACTGTATATATGTATGTGTATATGTGTGTATCTATATTTATGCATATATGTATGTTATCTGTACTACAATTGTATATTAACTATAACTATACATAGTTGTTTCCAACTGCAAATCATACTGTAATTTGTATCTACCACATTTTTAATTAATCTACTTCTCTAATTATGAACATCTAATGTGTTTCCAGTTGTTGTCTAACACAAATTACGTTGAAATAAATATTCTTGTTCACATCCCCTTACGAATCTGTGTATGATTAATCTCAATTACATACTCAGAATTAAGATTTCTAGGGCATGAGATATATGTATATTCAATCTCATGGACACTGCATACAGTTTCCCCACTTTCTCAAAACAAAACAGCTATCTTTATTATATACTCTATCTTTTACAATTTGGTGGGCATCCGCAGTGGCATATCACATTGTGCCACAAACACAGGGAATACTGCGAGAGGCAATGTTAGAGGGTCACGATGGCTATGCATGCTTCACAATCAAAAAGAGTCCAGTACTGAGAGCTATTCAGTGGGGACAGATGATCCTTAGGGGAAAAGGAGTTAGAAGACACACGTTAAGGAAGACATGCTTGTTTTCAATGTACCTGGTCTAATTTTAATATAATATTCTATAGAGATTATGAGAATTGCCTGGATTAATCTATCTGTATATCTATGGCTATCTATATGTAATAGATAGATAGATACAAATGAAGACTTTTTTCATTTAATTAGGATAACAAAGAATTTGCCTATAGTACCAAGAAATACAAGTTCACATTTAAATTAATTATGAAAGGTGAAGGAGACCTATATAATATATTATGAGTTGACTTTTTGTGTTAATGTGAATTTATATTTAAAAACCAAACCTAGAAGTTTGGATTTTATTTTTCAAGTAACTGTAATTTCAAAAAACATGTATAAAAGAAAGAAGTTGTGTTTATTTTTATAAGTATATAAATCAGCTGCTAAGAATAATTCTTAACAAATTGATCAGAAAGGGAGGTTCAGAGGAGAATTTTAGGACAAGGGCTATGGCCTGGATTGGGACTTGGGAGAACACAGGCAGGAGCAGAGGTAACTTTTGGGTAGCAAATAATATTGGGGTGAAAGGGTCAGGTGGCAGTTGTTTTCAAAGGTTTGAGAACATGAAGCAGTGAAATTTGTCATGTTACTTATTTACTATAAAGTCATATGGACTTATCTTTCCAAAGCAGGTATGTTAAGAGGCTAGTTCTTGTTTGTTTTGCAAGTTACATTTCTACTGCTTAGTTTAGTATTTTCAATTATCTAACAAAATGCTACCTGAGATGTTATTAAGGCTTGTTCAAATAGAGAGCATGGTAATTTCAGCTCTTTTCTGAGATTTAAAGGAATATTGGTCTTTCTATCTATCTATTGAAGGAAACTAGAATATTTCACCCCAAATATGTCTCTTTGACATAGAGTTATTTTAGGGTAAAGGAAATAAAGAAGCAGAAAACCCAGAAAAATCTTCCTTTTTTCAGCCTCAAGGCAGGATATAAAATCTTTTTTTGAAGACAAACTCTTATCAGCCCAGAGATGGTACCAGAGGAACTGCAAGGAAATCTTACTCCATTAGTTCCCTCCCATATGTTTACCCTCCCACAGTTTGCCACCCTTGGAGGCCTAAAACTGCTTTCCTTTGTCCTGCCATTTCTCTACAAAGGTATTGTTCTTTGTTGAAGATGCCATGCTAGCCAAAATCCTAAACCACTGCTTTGAATTACTCTTTATGTTTTTTTGATGATGTGCACTATGCACACCAAAACATTCCCTTAAGCCAAAGCCTCATGCAGAGCAAGGCCCTAATTCTCTTCAATTCTATGAAAGCTGAGAGATGTGAGGAAGCTGCAGAAGAAAAGTTTGAAGCTAAGAAATGTTAGTCATAAGATTGAAGGAAAGAAGCTGTCTCTATAACATAAAAGTACAAGGTGAATTAGCCAGTGCTGTGCTGAAGATGCGCAAGTGATCCAGAAGATCTAGCTAAGATCATTAAAGATGGTGGCTACACTAAACAATAGATATCCAATGTAGACCAAACAGTCTTCTAGTAGAAGATGATGCCATCTAGGACTTTCCAAGCTAGAGAGAAGCCAAGGCCTTCTTTAAAGTGAATGCCACTTCACAGGACAGGTGGAATCTCTTGTTAGGGGGCTAATGCAGCTGGTGACTTGAAGTTGAAGCCAATGTTTATTTACCATTCTGAAAATCCTAAGGCCCATAAGAATCATGCTAAATCTACTCTGCCTGTGTTCTATAAATGGAACAACAAAGCCTGGATGACAGCACATCTGTTTAAAACACGGTTTACCGAATATTTTAAGCCCACCATTGAAACCTACTGCTCAGGGGAAAAAAAAAATTCCTTTCCAGATATTACTTCTCATTGACAATGCACCTGGTCACCCAAGAGCTCTGATGAAGATGTACAAAGAGTAATATTATTTTCATGCCTGCTAAATCCATCCTGTAGTCCATGGATAAGGAGGAATTTCGACTTTCAAGTTTTATTATTTAAGGAATACATTTCATAAGGCATATGCTGCCATAGATAGGGATTCCTCTGATGGGTCTGAGCAAAATAAAATGAAACCCTTCTGAGAAGGATCCATCAGTCTAGATGCCATTAAGAACATCTGTCGTTCATGGGAGGAGGTCAAAATATCAACATTAACAGGAGTTTGGAAGAAGTGAATTCTAATGCCCCTGAATGATTTTTAGGGGTTCAACACTTCAGTGGAGGAAGTCACTGCAGATGCGGTAGAAATAACAAAAGAACTAGAATTAGAAGTGAAGCCTGAAGATAGGACTGAATTGCTGCAATATCATAATAAAAAAAACAAAAGAAGAGTTACTTCTTATGGATGAGCAAAGAGTGGTTTCTTGAGATGGCGTCTACTCCTGGTGAAGTTGCTATGAAGACCATTGACATGACAAGAGAAGAATTAAAATATTACATAAACTTAGTTGATAAAGTAGTGGCAGGGTTTGAGAGGATTGACTCCAATTTTGAAAGACGTTCTACTGTTGGTAAAATGCCATGAAATAGCATTGCATGCTATAGAGAAATTCTTTGTGAAGGGAAGAGTCAATCATTGTGACAAACTTCATTGTTGGCTTATTTTAAAAAATTGCCACGGCCACCCCAACCATCAGCAACCACTACCCTGATCAGGCAGCAGTAATCAACACTGAGGCAAGAACTTCCTCCAGCAAAAAGATTATAACACCCTGAAAACTCAGATGATGGCTAACATTTTTTAGCAATAAAGTATTTTTTAATTAAAGTATATACATTTTTTAGACATAATGGTATTTCACACTTAATAGACTACAGTGCAGTGTAAACATAACTTTTTTTATTTTTATTTTATTCTTTATTATGTTCAATTAGCCACTATATAGTACATCATTATAAACATAACTTTTACATGTACTGGGGAATCAAAAAATTCATTTGACTCACTTTATTGTGATATTCACAATGTTGTGGTGGTTTGGACCTGAACCTGCAATATCTTTGAGGTATGCCTCTACGAGATATTGGAACTTTTAAAATAAAACTAGAGAGAAGAAAAATCTGGATAATATAAACATTTTATGCTCTTAGTCTTTACCATATGCATCCCTTTATATTTTCCGCCTAATCTTTCATTTATTGGCATAACCACGGAGTGCTCAGTAAAATGAGACATTCCCATGAAGGAAATAGAAATGATTATTTAATAGTGAAAGACCAGAAAATGGTTAATGTGAAGGAGAAAAAAAAATGTAACAGCTATGTAGTAAGTAGGGCAAAGATAAAGTTTATTTGGGTCAGAGAACTTGGGCAGCAATGACCTGAACCACTGGAAAATTCAGAGGTATTTAGTGTCAGAGAGAGTATCCTAGAATTTTGATATGTTCTTACTGAGCATAGAATTCTAGAGGGAAAATGGGAAACAATATGGGATAGTTATGTACAATAGTCTCATAATACAAGTGAGTAAAATAATTGGTAATGCCCTTTACATGATATAAACAAAACTAAATAAAAATAAAATATAACAGGCAGTGAAACCTCATTGGAAAACAAGATCTTTCACAAGGCTGTGCCAGTATTTAAAGGAAGCAAACCAATTTAAAGCAAATAACTCAAGGAGTATTATCAAAGGAAAAATAACAATCTCATATTTATGCATACAGCATAATGAACTGAAAAACACAATAAGGCAAATACATTAGATTAGCATAATTTTATTTTACTACTCAAATTTATAAGCTGGAAATTGATTTTGTTTCAATTGCTGCATTCTCCCTGGATTTTACACATTGTATTTTAAATCTATGCTTATGTTCAAATCTGATACTGTTCACTCCTTTCCATGGCTATTTGCCATATTATATAGTATATGAGTAGACGCTGCCTGGTAAGTTTGCTGTTACTGAAAATTACTCATAATTATATTTGGCCAAAGTAGACATTAACAGATTTAGTAGATTTACTTTCTTTGCTTTTGAATTAAATTTAAGTTTTATTACATCAAAAATACTGTTTGTCTAAAAATTCCAACTTTTTGAAGAACCATAAGAGACTCTTAATCTCAGGAAACAAACTGAGGGTTGCTGGAGTGGTGGGGATGGGAGGGATGGGGTGGCTGGGTGATGGACATTGGGGAGGGTATGTGCTATGGTGAGCTCTGTGAATTGTGTAAGGCTGTTGAATCACAGACCTGTACCTCTGAAACAAATAATACAATATATGTTAAAAAAAAAAAAAAAGAATCCTTAACCTACAAAATCTCAATGATAGTAATTACAGCAGGCATTATTATATTCTTTGACCAAAATTCTACTAGAATACATAACTTTTAATTTTTGAAATTAGACTTTTTCTCTATTCTCAGACTCAAGCCATAAATCTTCTCAAATGAAGAAGAAAAAAATTGTTTTCTAATATTTGGATGTTCAGAGAAAATTAGGCATACTGATTCATAAAGAAAAATTCCCCCACAATGATAGCCATACAAATAACATTATATATTTTGAAGCAGGCTTTTAATAAACGATAGTAATTCAAGAAAACTGAAGAACTGATATTGGGGCACTCATTTTGTCACAGTGTGCAAGTCATCACACCAACAATAGAGCTAGAAATTTTTGTACTGTTAAAGTATAATGTTTGATACATAGTTCTTTACTTCCTCCTTGCATGATGCCTTAGGAATAATAAATACTAAGTAAATGAAGTGATTGAAAATATACTTTTAAAGATACAATTCTAAATAGTATCCTACAAATGTCATCACATTAAATAATGAAAAGTGTCATGAGCTCTATATAGTCTGGACAACTGTCATGTTGAGCTCCAGAACCATAATGCAGCAAAGATTATATAAAAACTCCATGAATTTTTTCACTTGATTTATTTTGCTCTATCCATTCTGGTTTAATGTGCCATATACTATGAAGTTTAAAGCATCCTGACAACTAAAGTTGTTAGGCTTTTTAAGTTCCTATTTCTGTCCTTTTTAATTAGATGCCAAAGTTGCAGATAAGAGGAGATATGATTAGATTGTTTAGCTACAATTAGCTCTAATAAATAAGGTTTACTAGAAGAAAATAATTAGCTTCTATAATTATTAGGTCCAGAGTTAGCTGCGGTTGATGACTATAGAGGAATCACATAAAGTACACTTACCAGTGTAATAATGGAAGTATCTCCTCTGTAATAGCTAATAATTGTTAACATTTATTAAATCCTTAATATGTGTCAACCCTTATGCTATTGAGCCTACAGATTTAATTCATTTAATCATCACAAAATTCATAAGGTAAGTCCCATGATTATTTTCACTTTAGAGACAAGAAAACTGATGTACAGAGAGCTTGGCTTATTTTCTTAAGATTCCTACTTGCCAGTGGATGAATCTTAATTTGAACTCAGGCAGTCATACTAAAATCCTCAGTTACAGTACCAATCTGGGTTACACTGCTGGAAAAGGAAGACAAAGAAGGAAATAACCACCCAGAAATGCCTAAGCGAAATTATGAGGATTGCATTAACTTCACATTTTTTCTTGAATGTAAAGTAACCTATTTTGAAAGTTTTGCAAATTGGAAATAATGTGGAAGCAGTGGTTCTGCTTTTTTTGTTGTTGTTGTTAATGCTCTATCGCTAAGTTCAGGAGGAAGAGAGCACTATTTATGAGTATATATGTAAGTAGTGAAAAATTCAGACACCTGTATGTAAGAAGGCATGCATAGACATGCTCACTTCATATGAACACTGTCAACAAAATTGCTTCAAAAGTCCATGCATGAATTCCTAGTTTTCCATAAAAAACTAAAATGTGAAGAGAATTATCAATTTGTATCTGTGAAAGACATTTACTACTTCCTTTAATGATAATAACTTCCCGATATTTAAATATTAGCCTCTGCAGTTTTATGGTTAATAATAAAATTTAATATTGTTTGGTAAGAATTATGTTGTTTCTCAATAATACATCAAAATAATAGCTATAAGCACTGCCAATGGGATCTCATTCAGCTTCATTGTTTTCAGTTCTATTGATAATTAAATGACTTCCAAATTTATAATTTTAATTCAGAAGCTTAACCTGAACGCCATACTCCTATATACCAGAGCCTATTTCATATCTTCACTTCGATGATCAGCAATCTTCAACTTGACAGTGTTAAGCTCAGCCCCTATGCTGTTTCAAATCTGCTCCTCCAAAAATCTTTCTCATCTCAGTTAATGACAGCTCTATTCCTTAAGTAGTTCAAGCCCCAAAATTGTTTTCCTTAACACTGTTTCTCCCACATTCCAAATCCATTCCATCAGCAAATGTTTTCTTAGTCCTCAAACACACAGAGAGTCCATCTGCTTCCCCACACGGGCTCTGCTACAAACCTGGGCCAGACCGCCATAATCCTTCACTTGAATTACTGGACTAGTTTTCCAGTTTCATTATGCATTTCCATTTTTTACACACGCAGAGACCAGTTTCCACAAGAGAGCTAAAATAAAGGTTTTAGGGATGCCTGGGTGACTCAGTTGTTGAGTGTCTGCCTTCGGCTCAGATCATGGTCCCAGGGTCCCGGGATCGAGCCCGCATCGGGCTCCCTGCTCAGCGGGAAGCCTGCTTCTCCCTCTCCCACTCCCCCTGCTTGTGTTCCCTCTCTCTCTCTCTCTCTCTCTGTCAAGTAAATAAATAAAATCTTAAATAAAATAAAATAAAATAAAATAAAATAAAATAAAATAAAATGGTTTTAAAATCAAAGGTAGATAAATGTCACCCCATTATCATCTTATTGGGTTAGGATAGGGTAAAAGTCAAAACACATGCAATGGCTTACAGACCCCAAGTGGTACGGTACCTACTGCCTGTTTTACTTCAACTATTTCCTCTTTCCCCCAGCGCATTCTGCTCAGATGACACTGTACCTTCTCCCCCACCCCTCTGCTGTACTATGACCGTCTCCAAATACATTCACCTCAGTATCTGATTTAACTCTTCATTTGGCCTGGAATGTTCTTTCCCTATATAACAGTCTATCACTCTCTAAAAGTCTTCTATTCAAACATAATTTTATATATGTGGTCTTTCCTCAACACTCTATATAAAATCACAACCCACTCCTATATCTATGATCCTTTAATCTGTATGCATTCTTCCCAGATCACTTCTCACTACATTATATTTACATATTTATTTATTTACTTAATCATAGGCTATATATCCCTACTAGAATGCAAACCCATAGTGGGTAATGTACATTTGGTTCACTCATGTACACGTTTATTCTAGAATGGTACATGGCAAGTATACACAAATGATTGATGACTAGAAAAATGAATAAGCAGAGACATTAAACATAAATAAAGTTGTCATAGGAATCCTTGGTGGTTTGAAATATATTGTTAAAGTTGTGAGTATAAATGTTCACTTAAATGTTATTACATATTTTACACTAATAACTTAATATTCTAACATTTTTATAAATCTATTTTGAAATTGCTGAATTAACAGATTTTTTAATAAATATTTTTAACCTCCAAAAACTTCAAATTAAATCTCTTAAAACCAAAATTTGAGATAGACATTATATGTTTGAGAAATTATTAGATTTTGGTCCAACATGAGGGATTTAGCATAAGACAAATAGAGACAAATGTAAGGTACATAAGTTTTTAAAGGAAATATTGTAAAAAAAATATAATGTTTTAATCCCAGGTACCTGAAATAATTTATTGACTTTTCATTTTTCTTTCCCTCTTTCTCTCTCTTTTCTTTCTCTCTCTTTTAGGTTTGTTAACATAATTATATCTGCCTGGTTTCCCTTTGGCCTAATTTCCTGCTTACTCTTTCAAAATATTTTATCCTCAGATTCTTTGTTAAACTGACTCCCCATGGTTCAGTTGTTCTCAGACAGGTTTCCTCTGACCACAATAGTGAAGTCACTTCTCATGATCACTCTATTATTTACTCCATTTTTACTTCATAGTATCAAACACAGAAATAACGCTATTTGTGTGTTTTCTTACCTGCTCATTTCTGTTGTTTCCCAGTACCATGTAGGCTTTATAAGAAAGAGTCCTTCTCTCCTATATGGCTGCCCATATACATCATCCCCAGGAATGCTGCATTAGATTTTCATCTCTATAGCTCTCTGTGGGTCAGGCCCCCATGATTACTACTATTTCCTCATCTCTAATTACAATTGCATCCACCTGCCTTAATTATCATCCACTCACATCCACTCCCTGGAGTTCAGGTGCCCTCATTGTTATCAGTTTGTACAGTTCTGTTTTGGCATTTCCCCCAGCCAACAGAAGAAAGCCACCACTGAACTTATGATGTCGGTCATCCTCTCACAAGAAATTCTTTTCCATGCCCTCCTACAGAATATAATAATATCGTGGGTCTTCTGGTTTTGTATAATATATCCATTTTAGCATGCTCACTTCTCTAAATCTTTTAATCTCTTAACCCACTATCTGTTATGGCAATTTCAGTCTTTCTACAACGTTTAATGTGGACTTGTACTTTTTCCATGTTTCTAGGAGCCATATTAGTAGTGTGTTTGTATTGTCTTTTGTGGTCCTTTGGAGAGTTTTATCCCGAATCCTCTAAGTGTGCTCTCAAATCCATCAACATTTCCTTATCCAAATTTTGTTCTGCTCACTTGATGAAGTTCAATACATACTTTCTTGTTCCTGCCAGTACATGTTTGGCTAGGTTCTGCAGGTATTTTGAGGTCTAATTTACTTAATCCTTTATTAAGCTGAGTACATCCACAGGGAAATTATGTTGTAACTTAACCCTAGCCATTGGCCTACTGCCTAGGAGGGAAGGTGGGTGAAGTCTTACTTTTTCCTACTGAAGGGAAGCCTTTGCATTGTCTTCAAGCAATACAACCCTTAATAGGGAACTGTGATGCACTTCTCTAGGCCCAAAAGGTTCTGGGTTAACTGAAGATTCAAGATTTTCAGGTACACAAACCCAGCCCTCACTCCATATATGAGGGTCCAATTCTTTCCCAACTAATGGCCTCACTGACCATAGCAGATCTATCTCAATTAAGAGTTTAAACTTCTTGGGAATCTGCTACTTTTATTATTAGGTCAGGGGCCCAGTACTCAGATTTCTCTCCCATCCAGCTACAGCAGATAAGAACCTCTTTAATTGTTACTAAGGAGGCCTCTGGTTTTCACCTTTGGCGATTAGTTGCTGATTAATCATTCTCAGCTTTTCCTTATCTTTTTTCAAATGCATCATCCATACTCAGCAATAACCACACAATCCCACTATCCTTATGGTTACTCATTCCCCCCTCCTTTTTTTTTTTTTTTTTTTTTACAAAAGTCTGATATATTGTACCTAATAGTACATTCCCTTCCACTGGAATTCCATCTCACCTTACCACATAAAAAATTTCACAATTGCAATGCTTTGTTGTGCCAGGTACTATCCACATTCCCTCTGTCAGTGATGATGGTGTCCTCATGGCCAGCAAGTTAATGTGTGATCTAACTCCAAACTCCTGTTAGCATCTGCTTTTTCAGCCTGTAGCAGGAGGAGTCTGGATAGGATCAGGCAGAGTGAGAAATTGAACTTAGCTGTGGTCCCAGTCAAGGCCTCTGCTGACCCTACATGGAGCTCTGAAGCTGAGAAAGCCTTTTAGAATGGCCCCATTTGAGTGAAGAGGTTGATACTCATACTCCCACATCAAACAGTCAGTAGGTGTGGGCTTCCCAGGAAGAAAAAGTGGCATTTGATAAAATGCCTCTTTTCAGAGGAGGCAAAGTGGCATTTGATAAAATGCCTCTTTTCAGAGGAGGCATTTTCCAAGGAGAGCCAATAACTGAGTGGGGACTGCTAGCGGCACTCCCAGGTCATGGGAAATAAACGCTCAGTTGTGATGCTGGATGTAGTGGTGGTGCATCCAGTAATCCACCTCAGAGAGAGTTAAAGGAAGTGTCTACAGGATGCCTAGAGCAGAAGGAAAGGGAATTATTTTATGTTCCATTTTAGTGCCCTAGTTTCAGAGTTAACTACGTGTACTCTGAAAGTACATGCACTGTAGGGAGTTAGGTAGGATTCCAGAGCTCAACAGAGAACTTTGGACTTGAGATAACAGATTTTAGATTTATAAGTTCAGTAGTTGTTATTGTGGTTTAGGTGACTTCAACCAGGAATAATCCAGACTCATAGTGCCCTGGTGAGCACTAATGTGTAAGTACAAAGAAGTACATGGGGTCATATGTGTGAGGTAGCAAGATAGTTACAAAAAAACAGGATTTCCATTTTTAGGCTTATTCAATCACCAGAACTTTGATATTTAAACAAGAGTTGTAATTCACTTTAGTGTTGACTTAGTAGAACTTTAGTGATGTTTTACTGAATTTGTTCAAATTAGAATAAATGAATAATAGATACACTGCAATTTGAAATAAGAGTTCTTAAGTGTGGTACTTCAGAAAAATCTTTAATATTTTATTTTTAATAAATTTTTGTAACTCAAATTGACTCCGTCATCCCTTGCTTCATAAGAAAAAATGTGCCAGTGTATTTTTAAAAGCTGTTGCTTGTATTGTACATGTCTTTTATTAAGCTTAAAGAGGGTTCTGAATGATCCAGTATATTGTTAATAAATGGAGGTAGTTGAATGAAATAAATGCATATAAAACCTTTCATAGATTTTTATTACATTTTAGTTATAAGGATGTAAATGGATAAAATGTTCATTTCTGTTATCTAATTGTTTATTGGTATCACACTAATATAAAATAACTAAGCAAATAGGTACTAATAACATCATTAAACCAATAAACATATAAAGCAAATAAAAGTCTAATTACTTTCATCATAAACTCCTATAATTCCCCAGATTATACTGCTAAATTCTGGTTTAAATACACTAACCTTATACACAGTTTCTCATGATGGCTAAAAAGGCTAGATAACATGAATCGATATTTTCATGTGTTTATTATCTCAACTCAAAATCCAAAGCACAGACTATTCAAATCATTAAACTAGGAACAAAAGTATCTTTGGGGGGCAGGTACTATTTTTATTTCATTTAATTTTGTGTTTTGGAGTAGACATTTGTCAAATTCCATGTACTTACCTACACCTTCCTCTACCTTCCTCTTCTAGTTAAGCTTTGCTATTCACACTCGTAAAATTCATACTGTGTTATGCTTTACCCCATCCCCACCCACATGGAAAGCTAACTGAACCAAGGGTGGCATTTTACCATAGACATTCAAATCATTGGCCAATCAGATTCTTTATCACTTGATGATTTGAACTAAAAGGCATAGAACCTGTAATTAGAAACACTTGAATTGAAAGGTCTTTTAAAGCTAGGTTTAGAGCAGTATGTTTGGTAATATGAGAGCAAGGCAAATACTTTAGAGAAATTGGTGACAAAAGGAAATAAGACAACAGGCCACGGAACCATCTGTTGAAAGAAAATGTTCTTTGTTCATGATGTTCTAATGTTCAGTTAGCTACTCTTTGTCCTGACCCTACTTTTTTTTTTTTTTCCCTCTTCTTGCTTGGATTTTATTTAAGCAAGGTAAGCAAGTATTTATTTACATAAATATCTCCCTTAACTCAAAATAATTTGAGTGGTTTCTGTTCTTTGCAATAGCCATGCTTTATTTCAAGGCATTGATGAAGCTCTTAGAAGCTAAAATGTGAACAACACCGCTCTTTTCTCAAACACATGCAGTTCATTTTATATAAAGTAGTTGGGGATGGGATGCAAGAAATTCACACAAGACTTCACCAGAAGACCATAGATAGCAGGTGGTCTAAGCAAATGGGCAATGGCATTTATTATTTAAGCAGAGGGAAAGAGATTAAACAAAAAACAAAACTAAACTAAACTAAACGAAAACATCAAGGTGAATTATGTTACACTGGAATGTTGATAAATGACTATGAAACAGAGATGAGAATGTATAGGAGATTAAGGGTAAATGCAAACAAAGATTCTAATGAGAAAAAGGTCAAGGAATAGTGAATATTTAAGCTCGCTTAGAAAATAAGGCGTCAATGAAAATATTTTATAGAAGACTATGTACATAGGGCACCAGAATGTGGTGATGCCAAAATGTGGTGGCATTGGTTCACTAATGTAAGGAAGTTGAATCTTAAATAATAGACAACTGGGCTACCATGATATATTAATTTCCCATTGCTGCTGTAATAAATTGCCACAAACTTAGTGGTTTAAGACAACACAAATAACCATCTTAAAGTTTTGGAAGTCAGAGTGAAACATCAGAAGCTAAAATCAGTGTCTGGAGGCCTGAACTCCTTCTAGAATCTCCAGGGGAAAAACTGTGACCTTTCAGCAGCTTCGTGCACCCACCTACATTCTTTGGCTAGTGGCCTCTTCCTCTGTGTTCAAAGCCTTCAGTGTAACATCTCTCTTTTCTGACTTTTGCCTCAGTGCTAACATATTGTCTCTCTCTAACACTGATTCTCCCTGCCTCCCTTATGACCCTAAAGATTACATTGGACCCACTCAGATAAAACAGGATAATTCTTTCTCAAAATCATTAATTTAATCACATATGTAAAATCCCTTTTACCATACAAGGTAACATATTCATGTGTTATGGGGATTAGGACATAAACATCTTTAAAGGAATGGGGGGCGATTATTCAGTCAACCACAAAAAAGATCATATCCATCTTAGGGAAACAGTATAGGATATATTTTATTTTTTATTTTTTTATTTATTTATTTTTTTAAATTGAGAAGTGGTTCTTTTTTTTTTTTTTTTTTTTTTTTTTTAGATTTTATTTATTTATTTGAGAGAGAGAGAGAATGAGAGACAGAGAGCATGAGAGGGAGGAGGGTCAGAGGGAGAAGCAGACTCCCTGCCGAGCAGGGAGTCTGATGCGGGACTCGATCCTGGGACTCCAGGATCATGACCTGAGCCGAAGGCAGTCGCTTAACCAACTGAGCCACCCAGGCACCCAACAGTATAGGATATATTTTAGATAGGCTAATATAGAAATTAAGAACATGCACCTTGACATAAGAGAGATCTAGAGTTCAGTGCCAATTCAACTAATGTCTAGCTGGGTAATCTTAGATAAAATGCCTTAGAAACCTAGTTTCTTTTTCTTTTTTTTTTTTTTTTTAAGATTTTATTTATTTATTTGACAGAGAGAGTCACAGCGAGAGAGGGAACACAGGCAGGGGGAGCGGGAGAGGGAGAAGCGGGCCTCCCGCTGAGCAGGGAGCCCGATGCGGGGCTCGATCCCAGGACCTGGAATCATGACCTGAGCCGAAGGCAGACGCTTAACGACTGAGCCACCCAGGCACCCCGAAACCTAGTTTCTTTAAATACATATTCAGAATGATTTTTCACTCATTTTTGGAATATTACAAGCATGTGTATGCATAGAATATTCATGGTACATATGCATAGGACAGATACATATCAAGGTGGCCATAAAGTTAATCATCACATATGATTTCTGCCCAAAGTTCCTAAATGATTTTTTATAGACATAGACAAGATGATACTAAATTGTTTTAATAGAATGGCTAAGGAACTAGAACAGCTAAAATAATTAAAAGATAAAGTAAAACTTGATAAAAAGGAAATGTGAGAAATCACTTTACCTCATTCTATAACTTACTGTGCAGCTATAGTAACAAGACTCTGGTAATGTTGGAGGGAGGAACACATGGATGAAGGGAGCTGAATGGAGAACTCAGAAGTAAACCTACAAACATATGCCCAAGGAAAGACAGCCTTTTCAACAGAAGGTGGCAGAGCAATTACACATCCATAGAGCAAAAAAACAAAAGAAAAAGTAAAAAAAAAAAAAGACGAAAAATCAAAGCCGCGAACCTTAATGTAAACCTCACATCTTACACGATTAACTTATAATAGATCACAGACCTTAATGTAAATTGTCAAACTATAAAACATTTTAGGAAAAAAAAAAAGAAAATTTAGGGGTAGGCAAAGAGTTCTTAGACTTGATACCAAAAGTTCAATCCATCCAGGGAAAATTTGATAAATTAGATGTCATCAAAGTGATTTTTTTTTTTTTCCCCTCTGCGAAAGACCCTGTTAAAAGGATAAATAGACAAGCTACAGATCGAGAGAAAATATCGACACACAGCATATCCAGCTAAGGGCTAGTATATACATGATATAAAGAACTCTTAAAATTCAAAGTAAATTTTAAAAAGGACACAATTCAACTATAACATCAAAAATGGCATGAAGCAATACTTCACCGAAGATATACAGACAACGAGTCCATGAAAAGATATTCAACATAATTACCCATTAGAAAAATGCAAATTAAAATCGTAATCAGGTATCACTACACACTTAGCAGAATGGCTAAAAGAAGTGACAACACTAACTGCCGGTGAGTGTCACTAACACATTGTTGGTGGGAATGGAAGATGGCACAGACACTTTGGAAACCACTTTGGAAATTTCTGAAAAAAGCTGAACCTGCAACTAATATATGACCTAGTAATTGCAATCCTGGGTATTTATCATATAGAAGCCAAGACTTCGGTTCACATACAAACTTACACAAATATTTATAGCAGCTTCATTTGAAATAGCCCCAAACTGGAAACAACCCAAATATTCTCAACTGGTAAATGGATCAAGCAATTTTGATGCATACCTAACATGGAACAGTACTCAG
Organism: Halichoerus grypus; assembly: GCF_964656455.1. Taxonomy (NCBI): domain Eukaryota; kingdom Metazoa; phylum Chordata; class Mammalia; order Carnivora; family Phocidae; genus Halichoerus; species Halichoerus grypus. Next base: position 133,733,026 of record NC_135718.1, read on the forward strand.
CAAGAAATTCTTCATACACACTTCAACCTGCATGAATCTCCAGAGAATTAAGCTAAGTAAAATAAATCTGGTCTCAAAAGGCTATAGATTCTATGATTCTATTTATATAACATTCTTGAAACAACCTAATTATGAAATTGGAGAACAAATTAGTAGTTGCTAGGGATTAAAAGAGGGGGTATTGGGTGGAAGGGAAGTGAGTGTGACTGTAAAAGGGCAACATGAGGGATCCTAGTGGTGATGGGAATAAGCTCTATCTTTACTGTATTAGTGTAAACATCTTGGTTGTGATATTGTGTTATAGTTCTTTAATAATTACTATTAGGGGAAACTGGGTAAAGTATACACAAGATTAGTTTCTGCATTATTTTTTTCAACTGAATGTGAATCTATAATTATGTTAAAAAACAAAGTTTAACTTAAAAATGTCTGTGACGATAAAATTCTTTAAAAAATCACCTACAATTAAATTAATCAGCATGTTTCTCAAGAATCTCCCTGGGAGCAGTCTGGATATGTTGGACAATGGGGATATTTTTCCCCTAAAGAAATGAACAAATGCTTAAATATACTGTTGTGTTAAATTCATCAATTTAATCAGTTTTACATATTTATCTTATTAAAATAAACAGGTGTTTCTGAATTAAGTTATTTTATCTAGGATTTGCACATCTTTGAAATATAATTAGCAAATTGAACTTTTATGTAGCATCATGACCAGGGAAATGCATGTATTATTCTGGACATTTATTAGAAACTTGAGAAAATCAAACATCATTTTTTCTTTTTACTGAGATATAAGTGACACATGGCATTATATGTTTCAGGTATACAACATAATGATTAATATTTGTATATGTTGAAATGATCACCACAGTAAGTCTGGTTGAATTCACATCAGTTTTCTAAATGTGTACTTTATACACTTGATTAATAAAATTTTTAGAATTGAGATGCTAACTCATGATGGATTTTCCATGCCTGCATTCTCTCATTGCTTTTGGAAACTCCCACTATTTGGTTTCTGTGATAAAATTTTTGGCAGATTCATTCGATTTAACATACTAAAGTCCTCTTTCTTTTTTTTTTTAATGTTTTATTTATTTATTCACGAGACTGAGAGAGAGAAAGAGAGAGAGGGAGAGGCAGAGGCAGAGGGAGAAGCAGGCTCCCCGCCGAGCAGGGAGCCCGATGCGGGACTCGATCCCAGGACCCTGGGATCATGACCTGAGCCGAAGGCAGATGCTTAACCATCTGAGCCACCCAGGCGCCCCTAAAGTCCTCTTTCTTTAAAAAAAGTCTCTTAGTCATCAGAATAGTTCATGTTCAATGCAGTTCAAACTATTTCTCTAGATCACTTTTCTATCATTAAATGTTGATTCAATGCACTAACCAAAAGATGTAACAAATGTACAAACATCAGCATAAACATAACATTAAGAAAAATGCTGCAGGACTTTGCTTACAGAGGAACTTTTAAAAAATAGATCTGAAAACTCTCTTGGGAATTACGGTACTTCTAAAAAAATAATGGAGAGAAAATGTTATGTCTGAATGAGATTTTGTTTAATTGCATAGTACTTTACATTTTAATTTCCTGTCTCAAATATTTTCACTCTTACCTGTTTTCTCTATTTACTTGTCCTTATCTGTAATTGTTTTTGATAAATGTGCATTTGACAGTTCATTATACATTTCTTATTTTTCTTTGTAACTTATCAATAATGCGTTAATGTTTACCATTACTATCTCTTCTGTAATTAATTAGCATTATGTTACTAAAGAGCCCTATTAATGCAAAGTTATAGAATGCCAAAATTTGAGAAATAAATGTATAATTCATATTTTAAAGAAAAGTTATAAATGAACTGTGTCTGTAAGAACAATTCTTCAACTAAAACAAACATGGACTATTAGTATTGGCCTTACCCTAGATTCAAATTTTTGTGCTAGGATAACACCAAGAAAAATTTCAGCAGATATCCAAAAGTTCACCCTGTTGTTTTCTGTAGAGGTCCTTCCTGACCACACGATCTAAAACTGCAACTTATCCTTAACAACTTTTTACACTTTCCAGCTATTTTCTTCATATGCATTGTCATTATTTCACATATTACATATTTTACTTATTTTTATTTTCTATCTTTTGCACCAGAGTATAAGGCTCCATGTGGCAGAAACTTTGTTTTTATCATTTAAAATTTTTACTGAAGCATCTTAATAACCTACCTAAAGAATTATTTTGAAAAGAAAATTTTGATTAAAACCTTTCGCAAGACATGGGACAGGGGAATCACATGAAAAATTCAAAGGAAAACAGGGCTGTAAACACTAAAAGTAGATGAATAGAATTTAAAGATAAAAGCTGAAGTTTATTCTAGTATCTCAAATTGATGGCATATTTTCTATCAAAATATAAATTGCTAAGAGTGACTCATAAAGATGTGGACAACCTGAACAGGCTGTTTCAATGAAAATAAATAGAAAAGATTTACAAAGGATTACCAGACCCAGACAGTTTTACAGACTATTTCTATCCAAACTTAAGGTAGCTATTCTTTTTTTCTGACCAACCTCCTTGCTTTTCCTGGAAAACACAAGATAAACTTTCCTCTCTGGCTCTTTGCACTCACTATTCTGTCTTCCTAGAGGGTCTTTCTTTGAGCCTCATGGTTCAAATGTCACCTCTCATTAAGACCTGCCCAAAATACCCAACTCAAAATTGCCATCTTCCATACCTACCTGGCACTCCCTATTTACCCTTCTTAATTCTTTTTTTCTTTTCTTTTCTTCTTTTTAAAAGATTTTATTTATTTATTTGTCAGAGAGAGAGAGAGAGCGTGCACAAGCAGGGGGACCAAGCAGAGGATACAGCAAGCAGAGGGAGAAGCAGATTCCCAACTGAGCAAGGATCCCAATGCTGAACTTGATCCCAGGACCCTGGGATCATGACCTGAGCCAAAGGCAGACGCTCAACTGACTGAGCCACCCAGGCATCCCCTTAATTCCTTTTTTCCAAACAACTAAATACCATCTATGGTGCTATATAATTTACTTGTTAAATGTACTTATTATCCCTACACACATGCATAAATGCACACTGGAATGAAAACAAAGTGAACACAAGTACTTTTGTCTCTTTTGTTCACCCCTTATTTCTGCTGCCTTAATACATACCAACTGTGATTTCTCGAATGAATAAATAACATTTAGGAGTCAAGCACTTATCTCTTACACTCCTTGAATTTCTTTTCACATAGAAAAAAGAACACTTACCTTTTCAGAATTATTTGGGGAAAAAATGTTGCTTCTTTCTTCTTCTCACTGGCTCCTCCCTCTGGGAAAAGAAGGGACATTTGATCAGTGAGAAGAGAAAGAACATCAATGAGCATGGACAGTACAATTCCTTTGCTCTATTTTTCTCCTTTATTCTTTCACTCAGAAATGTCATAAATACACTGACTTCAAATCAACACAATTTGATACTAGAAAATGATGAATCACTAAAGGTATTGCCAATTAAACAAGGAACAATTTAGTATTATTGTTAAAAATATTATTTTACAACTTCCTAATGACTATTCTAGCTAATGCAATATCCTCTCAAATAACATCAGATTATATTTCAGAAAACTTGAGAAGCAGCCAAAAAATTATAAATCCTTCTAAAACTATAAAACCCAAGATTCCCAGAAGTAATATTTTAAAAATCTATTACTTTTTGCAGATCAATCATAACTATTGAGATGTGAAAATATTTTAATAAAAATTTCAATGATAGGAAAGATAAAACAGAAAACACAGAAGCTGAGTGTGTTAGTATCTATATTTGTATAGATAAGATAATACATATGGAATCATTTAAGTAAAATCAAGTATTAGAAGCAATAAGTAAAATGCTATAAAATCAGCAAAGAAGGTTTATAAATATCCTTTTGGAAATTTACCATGGTCATGTTGTGAAATGGTAAAAGCAATTTTCTAAAAATATTACTTATGACACGATTTTATTCATATCAGCAAAACAAATATACCTCTATTAATTTTAAAAATTCTAATTAAATAACATTTAAGACTTTTTTTTAAAAGATTTTACTTATTTATTTGACAGAGAGAGACACAGTGAGAGAGGGAACAGAAGCAGGGGGAGTGGGAGAGGGAGAAGCAGACTCTCCACTGAGAAGGGAGCACGATGCGGGGCTCGATCCCAGAACCCTGGGATCACGCCCTGAGCTGAAGGCAGACGCTTAACGACTGAGCCACCCAGGCGCCCCTAAGACATTTTTAAAGTCAGAAGACATTTGGTGAAATCAAAGTTAGAATACTTTTCTGTCATTATGGGTCATTTAGCCTGGCAATTGAATAAACAAAATTTCCTGTGTTGGCAGAATTTAATTTTGCTGCCATGTGAAGTTGGTGTCTCTAAGCAAAATCCATTCAACCAAATAGTGCATTTTCTTATTGTACAGAACATAAAAATGCATAATGAATACCCAGTTACATAGTGATGCTTGAATAGCAGTAACACTTGGCTTGATTATAATAAGTTAATGTTATCTTCAATTTTGTTTAAATAATATAACAATTACCATTATTATTCCTAAGAGGTGTTTTTTAAGTGTGCAAACATAGATTAAATTTAAAAATGCCCTTTATTCAGCAGTTAACATTGCAAGTTAATAGAAGTTGTTCAACTATTTACAGCAAGTTTTTTCTATATAGCTGTCCTTAATTTTACAGTGCATCCCCATATTTAATAAACTATAATCTGAAAGTATATGTTCTACAATGTGCTAGCTCAGAGTCCTGATTTAAAAAAAAATTTTTTTTCTCATCTGGAAGATGTCCTAGTTTAGGGTACTTTTGCACAGCAAAAGAGGGACTCAGCTTCTGGTCCTGTTTTAACTTTATCCATCCTCAGAATTAAAACTCCACTTGTTAGAGTATATAGAAATGGTATAATGCATGCTTAGTTACAGACCAGCTGGAGCTTAGTCAGTTTTGCCTATCTTTCTGGTTGCCTTAATTCATTTCCAAGTCTGTAACATTCTTGCTATCCAGAATCTCTGTTTTCCTAGGTTGTTATTTTCGGTTCTCCTTTCCTCCATAATCACACTCAACAACCACCACCACAGCAGCAGCGAATGAAACAAAGTACGCACTAATGCGAACCAACAATATGATCCTGTACCCAATGCCAGAAAACTGTCAACTGCTGAAGTCTATCAGCAACACAAACCTTTGGTTACAATTTGTTTCTACTCCATAATCCCTTTTTTCCAGCTTCTGAAATCAATGACAAAGTCACCCTCTAACTGCCCTATCCGACAAAAGCGAACTATACCCTCATCTCCCCCACCACCCGACCCTGCACTCAAATATTCTTTAGCCAAGTTCAGATCCTGAAGGAGGGCACAGATCACAAATGTAATCACACATTGCATTGGCAGTAAAATGTCAGAGATGAAAATGCATTAGAAACAAAACCTTATATGCAGCATTTTTGAATACATATAATTATGATTGGTTTTGATTTTAAATTTGAAGCAAATGCTAATATTTCTATAATGATGATATGACAAGCATGCGGCTCACTTCTAAATTCATTTTTAGGGGCACCTGGGTGGCTCAGTCGATTGAGCATCAGACTCTTGGTTTCGGTTCAGGTCATGATCTCAAGGTTGTGGGATCAAGCCCAGAGTCAGGCTCTGCACTCAGCGGGGAGTCTGCTTGAGATTCTCTCTCCTCTCTCTCTCTCTCTTTTTCCCCCTCTGACCCTTGCCCACCCAACTGCATTTTCTCTGTCTCTCTCTTTCTAAAATAATAAATCTTTAAATTCATTTTTATATGATGTTTAAATACTTTTCATGAATGTACTGCCTTAAAATGAATGATTGCATAGTTTTTATTTCCAATGTAAAAATTATTTTTGCTACCATATATTAAGGAGAAATGCTGATAATGAATAGAATTAAATATTTATGAAAAGTATCTTAATTCACGATGTTTTTAAATATTTTTTCTTTGTTACTTGAATTCTCAAATAATAGCACTAAAAATAGACTATTGCTTATTTCAAATAAATCAAGATATTGTGAGAAATATTTTGTAAGTAGATGGGGCTGGTGGGTTATACAACCTTGTGGATGGACTAAATGTCATGGAATTTTTCACTTTAAAAGGGTGACTATATGCTAGGTGAATTTTACCTTCAAATTTATATCTTTTATAAATATCCCAGAGGACTACTGACAAAGTAAACCTTATTTAGTGAATTCGTGATTTTAAAAATATACTATCATGTTATGCAACTCAGACAATTATTTAATATTTATTAGACTATATTCTTGCATTCCCAAATTTCCCTAATTTTTGATTGATCAAATTCAAATTTTGTGATCAAGCTATTAGAAGGTGGAGGAGGGACAGTAAAGTATCCTCCAGACTGAGAAAACATTTTGAGACCAAAAAATGAAGCAAGCTACTTCATACCATTTACACAGAGTTTTATGCAGGGTAACTTACTGATGGGGGAATCAGGCAGAGGGATAACCCAGATGCCACGCAGCTCTTCTCCACCAAGCCCAGACCTCAACCCACAGCTTTTATAGAGCAAGGAGCATTGTGGCGAGGTCAAAGGGTAATGATCTAAATGGTGCCATCTGTGCACCAGATGATCTCTACTAGTTATCTAAAATGGGGCCTCCTGTATGCCACTTTAGGGAAGGTCAAAACAAGCCTACCCGCATTCTGGGCAGGGCATACATTACCCTGCAGGGGGCCTGGAACCTGGGGCCCAGAGGGAAGTCATTTGGAGGGCATGAACAAGATGAAGGGCTTAAGATAGAGTCAATGTTGGGGCACCTGGGTGGCTCAGTCATTAAGTATCTGCCTTCGGCTGAGGTCATGATCCCAGGGTCCTGGGATCGAGCCCCACATCGGGCTCCCTGATCCACAGGAAGCCTGCTTCTCCCTCTCCCACTCCCCCCTGCTTGTGTTCCCCCTCTTGCTGTGTCTCTCTCTGCCAAATAAATAAATAAAATCTTTAAAAAAAAAAAAGAATCTTTAAAAAAAAAGTCAATGTTGTCAGCACCCCCACACAGGAAAAGCTTGAAACCAGGTAAAATTTAAGGTCATTTCATATTTTATCCATATGTATCTAACTAAGCAATTCATGACAATGAGTTAGAGAATGTTGGTTGTGAAAGCAATTATAGCAGCACAAAGACAAGAGTGTATATTAAATAATGGAAGTGTATTAATTCCTTTGTATTAATTATCTAGAAACCTCATAGCAACCCTACAAGGTAATTATTGTCATTCTATTTGTGTATGAATGAACTGCAGTTTAGATTATTCACCATAATGTTATTGACTATGAAATCTGAGCACTTTTATTTTCACTGGGATACTTATATAAACCCATGAAAGGTATCTTTCTGAAAAATAACAGTCTATAACTGTGTACTAAATCTATAACTCAAATTAGTTGTGGGAACCTTCCAATATATTCAATGAATGCCTCTGGCTATCTGGAAATTCTGAGAAAATGCATTAAAGGGATGGAATCTGCATTTTGAACAAGGACAGTAAGTGGAACATAATAAAAATATACTTTATATTTCTCTCCCACACTTTCTGTTTAATATTTATATGGCAAGGAAATTATTTTTCTTGTAACTAAATGAAAACTCTGGCAAAGCCCAAGGCTTCTCTGGTAACTTTCATTCATCAAGCCCGGCTTCTTTTCAGCATTTTAAATGACCCCTTCTATAAATTAATTAAAACTTTACTTTTCACTCAGAAGTATCACTTTCCTCTTGATTCCTCCAGCTGGAATCTATCATCAGTGGACTTGACACCTTCATGGAAGGGAGTGTGGTTGGCTTTTTTCTTTTCCTGTTCACTTCTCCTTCTGCCCCCTCCTAGTCTTCTGGCTAACTGCAGTTACCTACATCTCTGGGATTGGAGCCAAATTTCTTATTTGAATGGGACAATTGCAAGATACTTTTTTTTTTTTTTTTTTAGACCTGCCTGATATTTAAAACTATTTCTCTCACTGGCTCATCACATGTTTCCTCTGAAGATCTGTTGACATTCATCAGATGAGATACTTGGGGCAATGTAATTCCTCTCCTTCAGTCTTATCCACTCTCCATTTACACTATTTTATTTTAGTCCACAATAACCAATGTTTTCTATTAGTATCCAATTATCTTCTGATAAAAATTTCTTGTTTCGAATGGACAACCAGAGCAAATATATTCCCCATGTGTTCTGCATGGAATACTCCCATGATTTACACGTGATTGACTTTCTTGATCCTGTGGATTTTAAGAGTGGTCTGAGTGATTCTCATCTCCTTTAACTTTAATAATCTCCTCTAACTTGCTGCTTGGAGTTCAGTACAAATGGTTATAAAGTAGAAATTAGTAATCATAAAAAATTGCAAAGCTCCAAAATTACAGATGTCTGTATTCTGTTTTTTACAGACTAAAACTCAAATAACACACTACATTTTACAAAGTTTATTATTATTTCTGACCAATTTAACATATCATTTACATTGTATATAAGCCTTCTATAGATAAGTCTCACTATTATTATTTAGAATCTAGCAACCATCATAAAATTCATGCCTGGCAAACATTTTAATCTACCTTTCCTTGCTTTTAAAAAAATTAAAAGGAGAAAAAACACAGATATATTTGAGCACATATTTACTAATTGTGTTGCTCTTCATACCTTAGTGAGATTGGATATAATCTCCTGTCAGCCAGAAAACTATATTTAACATTTCCTTTAGGCCAGGTCTGCTGGCAAAGTATTCTCCCAGCTTTTCTCAATCAGGAAGCATCTCTGTTTTGCCTTTTTTGATGAATATTTGCTTTAAATATAGAAATCTTTTTGACACTATTCCCTTTCAGCAATTTAAGGATGTCATTTCAATGTTTTCCAAACTCTATTGTTTCTTTTTTTTTTAATTTTGCAGGTCATAATTTATTTATTTTTTTATTATTACGTTATGTTAATCACCATACATTACATCATTAGTTTTTGATGTAGTGTTCCATGATTCATTGTTTGTGCATAACACCCAGTGCTCCATTCAATACGTGCCCTCTTTAATACCCATCACCAGGCTAACCCATCCCCCCACCCCCCTCCCCTCTAGAACCCTCAGTTTGTATTGTTTCTGATGACTATTCAGATGTCATTGTATCGTTCAACACCCGCATATCATGTGTCCTTTTTCTCTAGCTTCCTTTAACACTTCTTCTTTACCAGTGACTTTTAGTGATTTCACTATGATGAGCCTCTGTACCATTTTTCTTTCTTTTTTATGCTAGGATTCTTTCAGTTTCTTGGATCTAAATGTTGACAGTTTAACCAAAGTTGCAGCAATTTCTGTCACTATTTTTTCAGTTTTTTTCTGCTATACTGTCTCTTCTTTTTGGAACTCTGATTATATATAAATTAGTGGTAGGGCAAGTCCAGTGATGCTTACTGCATGATGACCAAAGGTGGAAGCCATCATTTCAATCTGAAAAATCTCAATAATGCATATAATCAAGTGTAATACTGCCATTTGCATGTTCATACAGAAGAAAATCATTCAAATGCACAAGTGTCTTTATGGAAAATTAACTGAAATCTCATCACTACAATAAACCTACTCTGCCTCTACAAATTGAACATTTCTGTTTTCTCTCTTGAAACTGTTTACCCTCCTCCCCTTTCATCAATTTTAGCTGCTATCCTTTTCATAAATTTCAGTTAAACTATTTTGTTTCATCACCACCAAATCCACAAATTTACTTTCATTTGTGCTTATATTGTCTTTTTCCACCTTTACAAATGAAGAAGTATACTGCTCTTCAAATTCTGGTCTGTTCATATTTACTTTAAAATTTAGTTTCACTCACCATTTTCAGTTATTTCCATTCCTTTCTGGACACTCTAGAGCAATATATGCTCTAAAACTGTTACCAACTCGAGTCCTTGGACTCTCCAAGTAATAGAATTGACTGGGGCTAAACCGGAATTTCCAGTCAAGGCTTTTACTGGGGCTCATGCTTCATCACATAGGAGACAGCAAAAGGAATGGGTTCTCCATGCTAGCTCTCAAAACAAGGACTGGGAAAGTTTTTAAAGAGCTAAGGCAGGAAAGGAGTGACCTATAAGCACTAAGGCCAGGGAGAGATACAGGAAGTTGGTCAATAGGTCACCTTGTACGGTGGACAGAACATGCACTGCATGTCTCATTAGCATGTTAAATCTTCACCCCTGGGCATGATTATTATTATTATAATGAGGGAAAAAGTCAGTGAAAGGTCAACTCGGGCATCCACCTTGGTGTGGACTGGTTTGGTTTGGTGTTTGCCAATCTTTGTAGTTGAGTCCCTCCTTTGGTAAGTATCCTGCTTCTGGATTCCCCCAAAATGAGCTACTCAGGAGACAAAGGGTTTCCACTATCAAGAAATGCTGGATTTGTGGTCAGGGTTGAGGGGATCTGAGTCCAGTTCCTGCTCAGTTTCAAAACCACCCATCTAAGTCAAAACCAAAACATGAGTCAAGAAATCAAAAGAGGAACAATCTTTCTCATTACGTTATTCTGCCATTACTAGCATTTTAATTTTAGAGTAAATATTCACAAGAGATTTGTCTACATTAACTGCCCTTATATCCTTTTTACTTTATTCCAATATCATTTGTAATAGCTTCCACATCAGTGAACTTACATGATTGATCAAGGAAAAAAGAACAGTGCAAAGAAGAGAGAAGACATGAATAAAAATAAACATATGGATTGAAAAGGGAATCTTTTTTGGCTAACTGGATAATTCTAAAATTACAGAATAGGGGCGCCTGGGTGGCTCAGTCGTTAAGCGTCTGCCTTCGGCTCAGGTCATGATCCCAGGGTCCTGGGATCGAGCCCCACATCGGGCTCTCTGCTCCGCGGGAAGGCTGCTTCTCCCTCTCCCACTCCCCCTGCTTGTGTTCCCTCTCTGGCTGTGTCTCTTTCTGTCAAATAAATAAAATCTTTAAAAAAATAAAAAAATAAAAAAAAAATAAAAAAAAAAATAAAATTACAGAATACATTGACATCATTGCTTAAAGGATTTAAACCTTTAATGGACTATATTCTTATACAAACATAAATTGTAGAAGCGGACTAATGAAAAAATTATTTAAATAACTTCAAGTGTAATTCAAATATATTCCCTTTAAAAATCAACAGCCATAGATAGTTCTTTTTGGCAAATGTCAATAAATCCTACCACACATAATATAAATATTCTGAAATAAGAAAAAAATGACTCTCATTCAAGTGGTAAAGAAAGGAAAACTGTAAGTAGGTAAATTTTTTAAAAAAATGCATAAATCCAAAATCTAATATTAGCAAGTTAAATTGCACAATGCTAATAAATATTCTGCTACAATCTAACAATATGTTTTGCAGGAATGTAAAGAAGGCTTAAAATTAAATAATTGACTAATATAATTCAACACAAATTAAAGAAAAAAATTACCTAAATATTGATAATCATTTATAGCTGGGCATAAAATATATATATATATATTTTATGTATATACATATACATATATATATATATATATATATATATATATATACTAAAGGATATGAAAGAAGCCAGAAATAAATATAGATATATATCATGTTTAGGCATGGTAAAAATCAGTTATGTAAAATATCATTTCTCCATGAATTGTTTTTATTTTCTTTTTATTTTATTTATTTTTTAAAAGATTTTATTTATTTAACAGAGAGAGACACAGCGAGAGAGGGAACACAAGTAGGGGGAGTGGAAGAGGGGGAAGCAGGTTTCCCATAGAGCAGGGAGCCTGAGCGTAAGGCAGACGCTTAATGACTGAGCCACCCAGGAACCCCTCCATGAATTGTTTCTAAAGTTCAATTAAACTCCAATAATTTTTTTTTTTTTGGAAATTTGTGTTGCACTCTCTCTCTCTCCTCTTTCATTTTCTTTCTCTGTCCTCCTCCCCCATATATCTGTTTGACTCGTCAAGAAGAGACAGGAAAAGGAAAAATAAATGAGGCAGTGGATCCTTGATCTACTGGATATCAAGACCCTATTATAAAGACAGGATAATTAAAATAGTAGGACACTGGTCAAAAGTTAGGTGAATAGGGGTGCCTGGGTGTCTCAGCCAGTTAAGCACTGACTCTTGATTTCAGCTCAGATCATGATCTCAGGGTTATGGGATCGAGCCCTGTGTTGGACTCCATGTTCAGCACAGAGTCAGCTTGGGATTCTCTCTCTCTCTCTCTTTCTCTGCCCCTCTTCCTCCTCATGCTCTCTCTCTCTCTAATATAAATAAATAAATCTTAAGAAAAAAAGGTGAATAAATAACAATGAGTATAATGTCTAAAATCAGATTACATTCATATACATATGCATGTATATATGTATGTGCATGCATGAGTATATGTGTGTGTGTATATATACATACATATATAAATTTGTGTGTATATTTATTATATTTATTAAATTTTTATTAAATATTTATAAATTTATTATATAAATTTGGTATAGAAAATAAATGGCTTTATTTCAATCCAATACGGAAATTATAGTGTTAATGTTATGAAAAGTTAGATATCCAGTTCAAAAATGGAAAGATGGGTTCCTATATGCCAGTAAGTTCCAATATGATGAAAATTCATGTGACAAACAATTCAAGTGGAAGAGATTTTTATATTTATTTTTTAATACCCGAAGTAAAAAAAAAAAAAGGCAACCTATAAAGGAAAATATGAGGATATATTATTTATATAGAAATATAAAAATTATGAAAAATAATATTACAACCAAAGTTAAAGTACTATACACAAAAAGATATTTCAATGCATAGTAGTATATAAATAATATATATGCATAAGTATGTGTGTGTATAATACACATATAATTGCCAAATTAAAAAGAAAAAGACAACCCCATGACAGTGTGTGTAAAATATATAAACAGTCAATTCAGAAAAAAAGGATGCTTAAAAACAAATAAGTATTTAAAAGTATTCTCATCCTCATAATTTGCGCAGTTAATTATACACATACCTATATGTATATACTTTGTAATGTCACTTTCGGCTATTGCATTAGGAAAAATTAAAAGACATGAAAAAAAATCATATGTTACTGAAGACACACAACAATAAGTAATATCATTCACTGATAGAATATATATATACTATACAACCACTTTGGAGATCATGTTGGCAATATGTAATAAATTTTCTATCAATTCTCTGGAATTACACTTGGTAAAATCTCTCACATGTATGCAAAGAGACATTTACAAGTATTGATGTGCTGATAAATGTTTGGCAAACAGCTCTCCCAGTGTGATACCATCATGGATTTTAGTTATTGTTTTTGTTCATATTAACAAGCAAGAAAAAAGTGACACAACTAAGATGTATAGCAGACCTACCCTCATTTGTCAATCATGTGAGGAACTTCTTTGCTGAATCAGACAATAGTTTTTAACATTGAAAGAACATTTCTTCTCCTTGTGTGCCAGTCACAATATAAAGGCTACACACACCTGTATTTTAATCTGCATTATTAACATTTTTCCCTTTTTGTCTTAATCTAAATATGAAATAAAAGCAGTAAGACATGTCTTATCTGTATTGTTTCTCAATCTCCATGGTATAAGTATACTCAAAATGGCCTAATTCAGTGTAGCAACATAACACCACTGAACATGGAGTTGGGAGAGATGTGTGGTAACAAACCATTACATAGAATTTTTACTGTGCACATACTATAAATATGAAAAAAAAACCTCCTGGATCACAGTTAATAGCTAAATACAATGCAAAAAATAAAGAGCTGATGAGTTTAGGACATCTATTGCCTTTGTTTCTAATATAAACATTTAATTGTAAGATTATATAATTCAATGTTTTAAATTGTTGTGTTTAATAATTGTTTGCAAAATTTCTGAAATGTCTACAACTGACTTTTATGAGTTGTTAGGGGCCCGCTCCGGCATACCCCTAGATGTAAGGTTATCACTACAAAGTTTTCTGTGAATGTAAGACATTAGAAATAAATCACCTAAAAATAAATGGAGATCAGTCATTAAGCGTCTGCCTTCAGCTCAGGTCATGGTCCCAGGGTCCTGGGATCGAGCCCTGCATAGGTCTCCCTGCTCCGCGGGAGGCCTGCTTCTCCCTCTCCCACTCCCCCTGCTTGTGTTCCCTCTCTCTCTGTGTCTCTCTCTGTCAAATAAATAAATAAAATCTTTAAAAAAAATAAAAAAATAATTGGAGATCAGATGACAATTAGTAAGACAGATGCTATGAAGTAGTATAAATTATCTATCTTGAGTAAATTCATCACTTCAATGCCCACTTTTTAGTATAGATGTGAATATTGCGACACCAGACTAGTACAAAGAACTTTCTCACTGAGGTTGACTGTTTTTCCATTATTTTCTTGGAGTCAGAGAAAGAAATTAATAAAGTTATTATACTTACTGAAGACAATTATCATATGGTTTCACTCATTTGTGGAACACAAGGAATAGCGTGGAGGACCATAGGGGAAGGGAGGGAAAACTGAATGGGAAGAAGTCAGAGAGGGAGACAAACCATGAGAGACTCTGGACTCAGGGAAACAAACTGAGGGTTTCGGGGGGGGGGAGGGGGATGGGATAGCTGGGTGATGGGCATTAAGGAGGGCATGTGTTGTGATGAGCATTGGGTGTTATACACAACTAATGAATCATTGAACACTACATCAAAAACTAATGATGTACTATATGTTGGCTAACTGAACATAATAAAAAAAAAACAAAACACTTTCAAAGTGCACAACACAGGAACAAATACTTTACAGAACAGAATCCAGCCACTAGTGAATTAAACTCCATTTTACTACCTCAAATATTAATAAATCTACTAATTGTGTCAGAAATCTACCAGTGATAAATAGATTTCAATTAGAAATCACTCCTTAAGTTATGGATCCAGGATTGATTCAAATATTCAAAATTATATGGCACAGTTACCAGATTATGCCATTATCAGTCTCTTATTATGAGGGTTTTCTACTGAAGTGTAAAGCCAAAAACAAAAACAAAAAAGTGAGAGCTGTAATCTAACCTTATAATCTAACCTATGACTTAAGGTATGAATTACAGATTAATGATTGAGAACTAGAGCAATCAATAATTTTATTATCAATATACATTTATTTATTTACTTTTAATGGTATCTTCAACTAGTGATCACATTGTTTGCACAATCTTTATATCTTACAAGTTTGAGAATATCTTCTCTGGTGTCATGTTTTTTGAATTCTTATGCAAGTTTGTTATTCATCATCACCTACTCACATAGGTTCTGGTTCCCAAAACTGATGCTAATATCTAGTGGCTAAATATAATATATACATAACAAACATGCAGTGCAAACTTTTATGGTGGGATATCCTAAGGAATATGGTTATAAAGATACCCTTATACAATTCTTCAGCCATTAGCACATAGTAGGATTTGAATGAGTCCCAAACTTTTACTAATTTGAGTTGATCAGTACCAAATCCAAGAAATCATCATTGATTCTTCTTTCTTGCACAACCCACATCCCACCCATCAAGAAGTCTTTTTTCATATATCCAAAGCATGTCCAAATCTAACCACTTCTTGATATGCCCAGTACTATTCTAGGTAATACTATCTTTTGTTTTTTTCAAGAGCTTTCTTGGGTCTACTTTCTTTTTCTTTTACCATCATCATCCCCTACCTGGATCCCAGACACAATCACAACTATCCAAGGGCAGCCCATCATAAATATAATGAAATAATAATAGTTTCTCATCACCTAACAGGCCATCTGTGATTGGTCGCTCAACTGCCTATCTGCATACTACTTTTCATTTCTGCTCCTTCTCATGCAGTACATCCAGCATAACTGTTTTCTGCCCTTCAAATGCTCCCAACTCTTCTCCCCTTATGCCTATTAGCTATTGCCACTGAGTGAAATGATGTCTTCTACAAAATATTTAAGAGTCTGCTGCCTTATCATTCATGTCTCAGCTTAATGTTTAATAAATGTTTGTTTTATAAATGTACCTGGTTGGCTGTACAGATTCAATTGATGAATAACAATTGCTTAGTACATATTTTAGGATCCTAATCTTTACACCCGTTCTGACAGAGCTGGACAGATGATTACAATCCAGAATGGGAGTATTAGTACCAAGAGTCGTAATTACCTTGGGAGTTGTAAAATTTAAATGGGAAAACATATAAAATTACAATAAAAGAATAATCATCAATAATTGTCTCTTTCCTCTTTAAACCTCCTCTCAGATGATGTACAGAAGATGAAATAATGCTGAGGTCGTTAGAATTCAGAAATGTATCCTCACTTTCATATATAAGGTTTGGAATGTGTCCATGATAAAGAGGACTAAATGTTCAGACTTGTGATCATACCAACTAGCACTCCTTCTTGCCCTAGTCCTGAATTAAGGTGAAGAAAGTGTAAAATGGAAACATTTCTTAATTAGATTAATGAAGACACTTGTGATTCTTTGCAAGCATATTTATTAAGCACCTACTATGCTCCAGGCACAATTCTAGATGAAAGAAATGCTAAATAGAGTATAAGTGGCATGATTACTGATTAATAACTTCAAATTTTATATCTCGAAATCTCTGGATGTATTCATAAAAGTGATAAAAATCAAAGTGTTATTCAATGAGATTCTGGTTGTAAATGTACTATACAAAAAGCATGAAACCTAAATAAAACAAAAGAGCTATGTCAGCCTGCAATCCATTAAAATGATCTAGTTTTATTAAAGGTGTGTCTCTTTATATGTAATAGAGGTTATCCTGGGTTGCACACAGCATTTCTCTCTGCGAAATCACTATGGAAACTGCCACAATAGATTATAAACTCCATGACCCTCCATTATAACACTTTTATTTTGTGTGTAGTTTTCTCCTTCTTGCACACCTTTCACTGCAGCATTATCAGGAAGAATTCACATATCCCTATAAACCTATTAAAGAAAATAATTAAAGTAAGTTCAATTTTAGAGGAAAAAAAGCCTTTGAACTCTGTGGCTGATTAAATTCTGGACAATTTTCTTTCCATTTTAAGTTTTAAAGACATGGGTTATTTTTCTTTGAAATTCTGCTGTTTTTGAGAACAATCAATAAAATTTTTTCCTTGGCCCAAGGTGTCATCCATGAGTGAATGAATGAGAGTTAAGGAGTACGCAGAACAAGACAGCACAACACCAGTAAACAATTGACTTAGGTCATGACTTTGTAATGGAGGATTATTAATTAGCAATATAAGCAAAGGTTTTGTATATTATTTTCCATTAAAATTTTTTAACAAACCTTCCAAATGGAGTTTAAGTAGAGAATGATTGCCTGAACCACTTTCTCTAACTTGAAAATCCGATAAATTCAAAAGCAGTATTTCTATTCCATGCATGCTTTATATTCTAAATTGTATGTATAATATAATCTTTCTTAAAATGTCAGTTGGTTTTAAAGTCACTATTGCTCCATCTCACATTTTCAGCTTTACTCCTCTGTGTGTGTATGTTTTAAATGAGATTTTTTTATAGAAATGTGGTATTTCTGTAGTTTAACATTTTTACGGTTTATATTCCATCATCTTAAACTCTAACATGAGTCACTATTTTAAGATTGTATGTTGATAAATTTTCAAATGTAAATCTTTAAATTGATAATTCAATGTCAGTAACCTGTGATATGTTAAGTATCTTTATGAGCCAAATGATAGATATGGGAAAATTCATATCTGATAAATTTTAAAACCTGTTCTCTTAATCATGGTACATTACCATACTTTAGACAGACCTTGTTTTCTGCACTGAATTAAAATAATTAAATAATTATCTCTCCCCCTCAAAGAATATTTTTAATGGGAAAATAATGTCTGAATTGAGGACAGACATACAGATCAGTCCCTACATGTCCATTGCTAGTGATCCCGATGTCTGTATTTCGGGAAATGCATGTAAATTAATACCCAATTTTACAATATTTTAAGATATCATAATAACTTGGGAATATATGGCTTAATTTTCAGTTAACACAATATTGGTGCTCTAACTGTAATAGAAATTATATAACCCTAATCTACATAGGTTATTCTTGTTAAAAGGAGGCCACATACTTCACCTCAGATAATCTCCCTTAAGAGACTGCAATTGTTTTCATGATATTTAAAACTTTCTAAGGGACTACTCCAACTGGGAATTTTATGAATTTTTCTATATATCCTTTTTTTAAAGACTTGTATTTTACAGAAAAAAAATCAATATTTATCACGCTTGTCAAAATAAGGACTAAATATAAAACTCAGAATAAAATTTGAAACAATACTCAAAAGAGTACATAAAATTTTGTCACTCGTAGTGGAGGCTTTGTTGGAAGTGACTGTAAATTCAACCTAGCATATCACTGAAATATAGCTAATGTATTAAAGTGTTCTAATTTTCTCAATTAGAGTGGATTACTTTCTTAATTTTGGAATTGGGCAATGTCAACTAATGTGTTACAGGAACACGTTCACGGTTGTCTTGGCAAATAGGAGATGGCGTGATTTAATTACAGCTCATTGCTTTTATCTTCATGTTAATAAACAAATATTTTATTTAAAAATCGTTGATACCAAGCAACAAATAACTGAATAATATACACACTTACATCTTCCTTTGAAAATTCATAAATAAGTTTTAACAAGAAAAAGAAACCTACAATAGACATAAACGTATGTGGTTGTATATGTTATAAGGGCGATTTCAAACTAATACTGTCTCTAGCTAACAGGAAGCCAACAGGAAGAATAGCACCTCCGGTTGATATTCTGATTGATTTCTGATTTATTTAACTTTTCAGCAAAATCTCTGATTTCTGCCTCTACTGATCATTATTTGTTTATTCATGATTTTTTTTATTGCCTTATTACCATTGTGTGGCAAACAGCAAATAATCAATAAAAGTTTGCTGACTAAATAAATACATTGTAATCAGTACCTGTTGCAAGTAATTAAACTCCTATCAAGATTCTCCTACATGCTGCAACTAATAATAACAAGTGACGTTATAACATTATCGACCATTGAAGGAAAGCATCAGTCACATAATTTACATATCTTCAATGAAGGTAAATTGAAATTTTATTGAAAGAGATTTTAGAGATCTCCAGTATGTGCCTTCTATACGTGCCTCTACGCTTAGCCTTTACCCTAGCAGAGCCAGGTATTGCCTGCCCTGTTTTCCAGATGACTCTGGACTCTCTGTCCAGAGTTGATCAAACCCAGGGGTGGGAACACAGAGCCAAAGCAGGCCAATTGGATTCCTGGAAATGAGATTTTGGAATTGGGATATAAAAAACTTAGTTGTTTGTGAGGAACCAGAAGAGTAGGTAGACCAAGGAGCTAAGGCTGCCATCTAGGGAAAGAAATATGACTCATCATCTGAAAGCAGATGAGGGAGTGGAGCCTGAAGTCTTCAGAGAGAAGAAGATGAAACAAGGCAGAGAAGCAGAGCATCTAGCCCATGTGGCCCCAGGCAGAAGAGAGACAGAGATAATGAGTTTTCACTTCCCAGAAGGCCCCACCAATACTTCTGTTTTTAAATTTGGGGAAATTCTAATACATTTTTCAGATAATTTCCCCCTTTTTAGTGTTAATGCATGATTATTTTTTCTTTTAAATAAAGTGAACCAAATTAAACATTTAGAAAATGCAATGTGAACAGATTTTTCAATAAATCGTCCTGGTTAAGTTAAATTGTCTAACTCAAGGTAAGATCTGAACACTGTGAAAATAGAACTGTACCGAATTCTGTTGCATCAGGCTTTTTCAGTGCAGTGCTGAAAACCATGCACTTTTACAATCTCGGCGCATTTGGAATTATTTAGAGCATAGCCACCTTTTGTTTGGCAAGAATACAAGGTAAAGGCTTCCCGGGAGAACTTACTCTTGGAATGTGCTGCATCCATTGTCAAAAGATACTAAGATCTGTGAATAAAATGTCATCAACACTAGTCTTATCCTAATTCCTCATCTACCCTCGGTAAACAGCCTAAACTCCTGCAACATTGGATATTCTTATACCCTTCTCCAGTCACCTGACAGAAGTCACATTAGAAATCAAATGTGTATTTTTTATTTCTACTCATGTTCCCTCCCAAGCATTTTAAAAACTTAATACCATAGGAAGCCAGAATCATGGTTTTATATAAAATATGAAATACCACTTGATTGAAGCAAAATATATTCTATTTTGTCGTACTTAAAGTGGTTTTCAGTGTTCCTGCTGTTCGTAAGGCCTCCCTTCGAAGAGGGCCACTCCCCATCTTTGGTCCCTGAGCGCGTAGCAGATCACTAAGAGGGTAAACCGTAACTTAGCTAACTACGCAGGAGACCCCCATATCATGCATGAGCACACTGTTGAAATCAGGAATATATTGCTTTTGTCGCGACCATAAGTCTGAGGAAATTGCTTTAAAGCTGTGTTTCCTGATTTGATTACCCCAAATTTCACACTGCTGTGCACAAGTATCTGGAGAACAATTGTATGCATTTATCATCTCCATTTAAAAACTATTAGGTATCTTTGAAACATTTGAACCCTTTCACTGAAAAATGCTATGCAAGGTATGGCCCAGGGCAATGATGTGCTGATATATAATTATTCTGCTGAAATTCATGCTGAAAAACAGTATCCAACTTTGAGGAACACGGATTTATTCTTCTTTCCAATCTCACAGCCTCTGCATCTAAGACTTCATCGACTGAAGTGTGCAATTGTACAACACTATTTTAAGCATTTTAGAAATTCCAAACTGGGGGGTGGGGGGGGAAGCAACTTCACAGGCCCAAGGTCAAACGTTTGGTTAGGACAGAACAGGGATTTGTAAGGAAGCAGTTGCTAGAGAGGTCCCCGCCAGCAATGCTAAAAATGTGGGCTTGAAAAAGACCAATGGGAGTCACTGAGGAATATTCAGAAGAATTTACTTTTCGATTATGCTTTCCTTTATAATTTTAATAAAATCTAATAATGATTAGGTTATCTTACTGAGTCCAAGTTTTCCCTGCTTCGGCTTTTTCTTTCTGCCAATGACCGGAAAGGAATACATCTGTTTATTAAAACAACACAACTTAACAACTATAGCTTCTTACAGGCCAGGACCAGGAGAAGCAGGCAATGGGGTCTGAGAGGAGCCAATTCAAGTTTAAATCACCAAATTCCCAGGCCTTGGAGTCCCTAAGGATCAGGGAAAAAGATTTTTAAGCTTTACGGCTTTTTTGGAGGGCCCCAGAATGCATATATATATTCATATCACCAAAGACCAAAACAGCTCGTGATTTTGCAATATCCAAGGAAAATGGGCCAGTATATGCAAGTAACAGGTGCATTCCCTTTGAATCTAATAGATAACAACAGCATTCCAGAAATCTCTACTATTAATATATGATGTGAATAAAACAAGGCCCTCTCTAAATGTGTGTGTGCGTTGTGTGTGTGTGTGTGTGTGTGTGTGTGTGTAGGTAAAAACACAAATAAGCCTAGCTGTATATATGTTAGGAGGTAATAAATTTTTCTTTATAAAAATTCCTCATATAGAGGAAAAAAGAATGTAAAGGAATAGATTATGATGGGTGGTTTTTAGACATCATTGCTAGTGAAAACTTTAAGGGGGACTCTGTGCAGGTGTGAGTAGGAGTGAGCATGTGAGATATGCACATTTGGAGGAAGAGTGATCTAGAACAAAAACCTTAAAATAAACAGGAATCATTCAAGGAAGTTTCTATGCAAATTATTTCCAGTAAACTGTTAAGAAATACTTTTTCCAGATCTAGGGAAAAAAAAAAAACAACAAATTTGAGGTCTTGGGGCCCATCATCTGAGCCTTAATGGCAGTGGAAATAGCATGGAAATAATTGCTTTTCCTTCAAAATGGAAAAAAAAAAAACCCACAATTATTTCAATCATTTTTATTACTTTTGGGATAGCATAAGCAATAAAAGAGAAGTTTGAGTTTGAAAAAAGGGGCATTTGAGTGTAATCTCATGTTGATCTTGTAATGATTTTTTACTGAGAAAAAATTTTTAAATGTATCAGTTGCCCTTGAATACAATGAAAATGTTCTTAATTTACATGTGGAAATACCAGTTTTTTTTTTCTCATTTGTTTGATCTGATATTCCATATGTATTAGTTTACTAGAGTCGCCATAACCAAGTACCACATACTGAGTGGTTTAAACAATAAAAATGTATTCACTCTCAGTTCTGGAAGCCAGAAGTTCAAGGTCAATGTATAGGTAGGGTTGGTTTCTTCTAAGGATCGCTCTCCTTGGCTTATAGATGGTCTCGTCTTTTCCCCATGTCTCACACGAGCTTCCCTCTGTGAGCTCCTGTGTCCTAATCTCTTCCTGTGAGGACACCAGGCATATTGCTGTAGGGCCCACCCCAATGACCTCATTTAATCTTAATTATCTCTTTAAAGACCTAAACTCCAAATATAGTCACATTCTGAGGTATCAGGGGTTAGGATTTCAGCCTATAAACTCGGGGTGGGGGGGCCACAATTCAGCCAATAACACCATAGTATTTTTTCCCATAGTGCATTTTCATCTGCAAATTCAAAATTTTTTTAGGTCTAGAAAATATTCTAAAATTATACAAGAATATCAACTTCAATAGTTCTAATACACATTTTTATATTATTATGTAGATACTTGTGTATACAATTCTTCCCTGTTCTTTGAAATCTAAACTATTCACAGGAATAGAAAATATCCTGTAATGGTTTGGTGTAATCAGTATTATTTAATCCATGACAGTGACCCCTGTGTGTGTTCTGTCTTACACAGATTTTTATGCATACACACGTGAATACACATGTGTATAAAATGCTTGTAAGCTGTACTAGACAACCAAAGGGGTAAAGAAAAATATTCATATTTCATGAACAGATTGCAAAGTATTGTTCTGTTCTTAGTCCTGGTGTGCTCTTCAAAATCTCATTCTCTCCCAGTAGCGTAGATGGTATATATGAAAGAGACTTCGTATCAGTGAAATTGTGTTCCACCATTTCAAGAAGAAAACAAGCAGGATCTCTTTTTAACTATCTTCTATTTAGATGCTGATTCCCTTTACCTAGAAAACCTTCTTTCTAATTAAAACTCTAAAAGAAACCAGAAGGGAAATTATAATCACGGTAGGAAACATGAAAAGAGAACCAGGCAGGGTAGGGGTCAATTTTAATCACCTATCTTAGTGACTATTTCTTGTAGTCACAGATCCCTGGGTAAAACTGTCTCACTCTCTCCCTCTGACATTTCACCTACCCCTGTATTTGAGTTTTGCCTACATTATGTTCTGTATGGGTCAGATTACATGCTTTAAAGTTATATTATCAGCAAAAAGCATTATGTGATAAAGTCTTTGAATTATTTTACCTTCCTGGGCTCAGTTATTTTGTCAAAATACTTACAGAATTGTTTTAGAAATAATTATCCAAATACTTTTAAGCTAAAATGGGAAAAAAAATAATTATTGGAAAAAAGTTGAAGAAATACAAGAAAAAGACAGCCGCTTGCAGGACAAGACAGGGAGACAAAATCTCTGGAATGAAGATAAAATATGGGCTATTTTATCTCCAGCCTTTGCCCCAGGCGCTATCTGACAAGGTAGGGAGAGGTTATGGCAATCGGCAAGAGAAAGTCCCCAAATCTCCTTTCTCTTTCTACTTCATATTTCTTAAACGTTAAACCATGGAGATATTAGAACCCTACAGTGACTGAATTTCAGAAACTTGGAATGCCTGTGAAGTCTCTTCTTATCAGGGGACAAATGCAGGGTCAGCAGGTTCGTGCTGCAAATTTTCAAGGGAAAGAAACCCAAATATTTTATGCTATTAAAAATCTATCACTTTTTTTTTTTAAGATTTTATTTATTTATTTGAGAGAGAGAGAATGAGAGAGAGAGCATGAGATGGGGGAGGGTCAGAGGGAGAAGCAGACTCCCCGCCGAGCAGGGAGCCCGATGCAGGACTCGATCCCGGGACTCCAGGATCATGACCTGAGCCGAAGGCAGTCGCTTAACCAACTGAGCCACCCAGGCGCCCAAAAATCTATCATTTTTTAACCTTTCACTTTTGGTGTAATTTGGTGAGACCACATGTAATCTGATCTGATTGCAACAGAGTGTAAAATTGCATTTTTCGTCTCCCTTTGTTATCAAAAAAGTTGTTACATGTTTGAGGGAGCCAGGAGGGAAGCTGAGGCAGGGAGGAAGGGTGGGGTTGAGGCGCGGAGGGCTAGGTTTACCAGATTCAGAGTCCTGTACTCTGTCCCACAACTCTCTTATCCACACTCACCCCCATTTCACTTCTCTTGCCTCCGCGCGAGAGAGAGCTGTTGTGCAGTGACCAGAGGTTACACGACTGTCTAACCACCATTAATTTACAACTCTAGTCCTCAAATTGTCTTTCATACTTTATTGTTCGCACACGGTCATTATTGTTTCAAGAGCTAATGATGCTATAAAAAATATCTATGGCTTAACGAAGGGCACTATCTAAATGAAACCGTCGCAAACAACTATGAAATATTGTAATGTCAGAGCAGGCTCAGCAACTGAGGATCTGAGAATAGACACTGCATGCTTTTTGGTGTTTTATTATAAATGGACTCATTCTTTTGAGGCTTTGTAGCAGTTATTTCCAAGCCTAGTCTTTCCCCACGGTGAGATGAGAATCAGGCTGGGTGAGTAATTGTTTTGTTTGGGTTGTTACAGACCTTCTCTAAGTCAGAAAAATGGATGTGATGACCTCAGGAAATTCCTCAGGTCTTATTGTCCTAGGAAACCAAATATATTGCAAGCAGCCAAACCTATAGCAAAATATTAGCATTGTAAATATACACATTTTCTATACACACTGTGTTCATGTTGTTTTATATAAGGAAACACTAGATTATTAGCTAATCTAATTTTCTCGTAACATAAAATTTTCTATTTTGCTAGCATGCACATCTTAGATTCATGCATTCAACAGTGTGGAAATACCAATGTGATATTTTTTCAAAATTAAAAAAGTCATATAATCATTTTTATACAACTAAATGCCATCCTCCATTTTTCTCCCAGAGGACAATAAACAGCAACACACTTACCTGATGTGGATCATACTGTTTGTTTACACACAGCAGATGCTGACGTAGTTGTAAAGTGGAAGGTAAGAATTAAAATGCATCACCACATGTTAGAAATGTTGCTGAGGCCGTCCTGCTAAAATAAAATCTAATATTTTAACGAACCATATGCTACATTCGAGTAAAATAAAAGTATGCTTAAACAAAGGAAAACATTTATTTACTTTATTTATTAAAGGGTTTAGGTAATTATTTTTAATAACCTTTGCCTGCCCATTGAGAATAAAGAGATGAATCTAGAAATCTCAACACACATCTATAATGGTTCCCATCTTGTCCAGTCTAAATCCTTTTTCCTGGGTTTTCTGCTTATCATTTTTCTTCATCTTTATGGCAGCATTCTCCCACAAAGAGAAAAAAAGAATTTCAGGAATCATTTTGTCTTTTAACCTCTGAACAATGGGAAATTAGCCAGTGTAGCAGACCTCCCTCTCTCTGTCTCTCTGTCCGCCCCCCCCCAGCATGTATATTTGTCTATCTTTCTCTCTTTCACTGAATAAGCTCTAATGTCAAAGGGATTTCTCACCTACATTCTCCAAAATGTATGACAATCTACATACAATATTTGAAATGCCTATAATGTGCACTCTCAAAATATATGAAATGGGAATCTGTTTTCCAAAGCCAGAAATACATAGTAAAAGGAGCTCCGGAACTAATGATGACAATAAATATTAAAATCCCTTCTGTAGTTTGAAGCCGGACTTGAGCCCTGGTACCTGCAGCAGGTGGGTGCCTGCAGTGTGGTGCAATGGTGTGGGAGATGGTTGGAGGAAACCTGGCTAAGCTTTTGACTTGCTACCCCACTTTTGTTGGCCTGCCTGTAAGAAAAGACGGTAACAACAGCTCAAACTACTCAGTGAGCTTGTAAATACCAGTACAGACAGACAGCAGCTCCCAGGCACTTTCTCTTCCATCTATAGCTCCTCCAGATACCGAGTCCTCAGCATTATCATTTACAAAAACGGTCTCCTCCAAATCCTTCCCGTCCCGAAGATGTTAAGTTGGAATACCCTCTTCTGAGGCTTTCCCTTTTTTTCTGGGATCTTTGTTCCTCAAGTACTGTTTGAACTCAGTCTTTTTTATGTCTGAAGATGGATTTTATTTTTTATAATTTATCTGTTTTTCCTCCCAGTTATTCTTGACTACCTATAGCAGGCTAAATAATGCCCCCCTCCCAAAACAGAAATCTCCACATCCAAATCCCAAAACCAGTGACTGTGATAACTTATATGGCAAAAATTACTTTGTGCATGTGATTATATTAAGGATCTTAAGATGTGGGGATTGCCATGGATTATACGGTTGGATCACTATAATCGCTAGGGACTTTATGAGGAGAAGGCAATGTGACCACAGAAATAGTGACTGGAGTGATGTAGCCAAAAATGAACACAGCCACCAGGAGCCAGAAGAGGCAAGGGATGGAATCTTGCCTGCAGCCTTCAGAAGGAACCAACCTGACTGACACCTTGACTTTCACAAAATCAGTGAATGTACTTTCGGACCTCTGCCCTCCAGAACCGTAGGAGGATATATCTGTATTGTTTTAAGCCACCAAGTCTCTGGCAATTTGTCATAGCAGCATTTTAAAACTAATATGCTATCCTTGGAGGTCTGTATGATCTTGGGGAAAGAGGAAAACCCTACCTCACAAACTCATAATGCCAATTACCAATCACATCAAAGCAAGCACAGGATCCCCTGCAGCGGAGTAATAGGAGATGGGGGATGATGGCAGAGACCAAAAATTATCAGCAAATATGCATGTCAGAAAGGGTAGATCCCCATCCTTAGTGAAAGCCTGAGCAAACAAGTCTGAACATGACCAGGGAATTCTGGAGAAATTCTCGAAGTTTCCAGTTGGGTTATACACATAAAAATTTAGTAGAGACTAAAAAACCAAATGGTAGCATAACGGTCAAGTCCTTGAGAGTGAAAAGAGATCTAGCAAACATATGATCTCAGAAGGGCAGGGGCTTACTCTGAAGAAAAGATAATGCAAATTTATTTGAGCACTAGTTAAAGGAAAGGAACGGATCTAATGGAAGGGTTTGGTGTAGATCTACGAGGAAAACAGAATATGTGTCTAAGATGGAAGATACAGAAATGGCTCACTGAGAAGACAAAGCACAGCCAGACAAAACTAAACCTTTGATGCCAGAAAAAAAATCCGCAGTCAGACGCGTTATCCATTGCGCCACTGGCCCCAGAAAAAAAATCCATCTCTTTATGAATGGACACAACTGAAGATTACTCTAAAATAATATACAGTTGTTACAGGAAACGAAAAGATGAAAATAAAGTGAATAAGATCTAAAGGACAATAAAATGACAAAAAATATTTGAAAAGTTTAACCTAACACTTTATTTGAAACTTTAAAATGGACAATTTATTTATTTATTTATTTATTTATTTATTTATATATTTATTTAAATATAAATATAAATATATTTAAATATATATATATTTATTTATTTATTTTTAAAGATTTTATTTATTTGACAGAGAGAGACACAGCGAGAGAGGGAATACAAGCAGGGAGAGTGGGAGAGGGAGAAGCAGACTCCCCGCTGAGCAGGGAGCCCGACGAGGGGCTTGATCCCAGGACCCTGGGATCATGACCTGAGCTGAAGGGAGACGCTTAACCAACTGAGCTACCCAGGCGCCCCTAGACAACTTATTTAGAATAAAAAAACAGTGAGGAAAAATTTCAAAAATAATATTATTTATTATTATTAATAGAAAAATACAGAATATGAAATAAGACCTAACCAAATTTATAAATTGTAAATATATATTAAATTTTAAAATATGTAAATACTATAAATATAATAAATATATATAAATTATATATTTTATATATATATATAATATAATTGGGTTCCAAAAGAAAAAAAAGCAGAAGACACTTGACTGAAAATAATACCATCCATCCCACCCTACATCTGCCAACATGTTACTTTTTACGAATTTATTACCCCAGCCCAAATTGTTTAGAATTCCTTACTAACTGAAGCTTCCAATTTTATTTTTCCTATCAATTCCTCACAGATTTATTGTCTCTTTGTCTAAAAAATATAAAAACTGCCGGACTTGATCATTTCTTTAGATCTCCATTCCATTATTGGGCCTTCATGCACAGGTAATAAAACTGTTTTTTTCTCCTGTTAATCCATCTCATATAAATTTAATTCTTAGTATACCTTCAAGAACTTGAGGGTAGAGAAGAGGTTTTCCTCCCCTTCAGTAACAACATTTATATACTCAATACTTTAAGATCATCAAAAAGGAAAACGTGAGTCAGCCTTTATTCAGTTATATTAATTTCAAGTTTAAGGCCACGGGAAAATAGTTACAGAGATGAACAGAGTCAGGGAATATTTCTTCCCTTGATATTTCCAAGAATACCTATCAGGGAATAAGTTCCACTCACTAAAAAATGAATAAAAAACGGCATGATATCTGAGAGTGAAAATGAATATTTTATATACAGAACTAATATTTTTAAATGTGGATAAACTTCACAAAATAATAAATATAATTTTTGCCCTGACAATATAGAAATAATACAATTAAAATATTTGAGAAGGTGAAGATTAATAAGCATACTTAAGATTAGAAAGTTCCACCATGACTGAGTGGCTCAGTCAATTAAGCATCTGCCTTCGGCTCGGGTCATGATCCCAGGGTCCTGGGATCGAGTCCCACGTCGGGCTCCTTGCTTAGCAGGGAGCCTGTTTCTCCTTCTGCCTCTGCCTGCCACCTTCCCGGCTTGTGCTCTCTCTCTCTTTGTCAAATAAATGAAATCTTAAAAAAAAAAAAAAAGTTACACCCTAAGATAATACCAGATTGTTGTTGTATGAAAAAGAAGGAAGGAGGGAATAATAACTTCAGTATTGTTCTTGACAGGGAATCAAAAGTCAGTATCTAAAGAAAGAAGGAACCATAGTATTTTAAAAGATATTAGTAAACAAGTAAGCTAGAAAATATTTATTATAAATCCTCATAGATGTTAAAATATAACAAGATGACAAAAGAAAGTGGACCATATAGTGGAAAAATTTCACAGAGTAAACATAATGAAAACTTATTCACAGTGAAGTGCTAATATTTGTGTCATTGAAATCTTTGACTCCAGGAAGAATCTGTGGAACACTGATAAATATAATAATAAATATTGCAGAAATTAGACCAAATATCTTGGATATATCAGTAAGTATATATGAGCTTAACTCACATATGAAAAAAAAAATAATCTGCCCTCACAAAGAACAGGTCCGACTCCATATTCCATCAAAAGGACCACAGGATTGGGGCCCCTGAGTGGCTTGGTTGGTTAAGTGTCTGACTCTTGATTTCGTCTCAGGTCATGATCTCAGGGTCGTGAAACTGAGCCCCACATGGGGCTCTGCACTCAGCAGGGAGTCTGCTGGAGATTCTCTCTCTCCCTCTCCCTCTCCTTCCGCCCTGCTTGCACTCATGCGCTCTGTCTCTAAAATAAATAAATAAATCTTTAAAAAAAAAAAAAAAAAAGAAGGACCACAGGATCAAACTGATTTCAAAATAATAAAATAAAAAGATGACTGCATTTATACCAGGCAGATACAAATATTTTTTTAAAAATCAAGGTTAAAATATTGTTGAGATTAAAGATCAAATACCAATCAAAAAATATTAAATGTGATAAAGAACTTTATAATTCTAAATATTACAACAGTGAATATTAGGTATGGATATAAAATACAAAGTGTTTTAATATACATGCACCAAATAATAAAGTGGCTATTTTTGTAAATTTGAGACTAAAGAATGCAAAAAAAAAAAAAATACGAATACAGATTTTGGTAATAAGAGAACTTAGAAAAATCTTCCCCACATTTGGATACATCATTGGACCAAACCAAACAAACAGAAGGCTGATTACTACACAAACAATAAGAAGAAATAAGGTAGATCTTCTATAAATGTATGTAAAAATTTATATCTCCAAAATAAAGAGTGCACCTTATTTTTAGAAGAATGTGTTACAATGATGAAAACTTACCATACAAGAAGTCACAAAGAAAATACTAATAAATTCCAAAATACTACTAATAACAAGTATATTTTCTAGTTATGAAGGAGGGAGAGAAATCTCAAACTATACAAGCACAAAAGCAAGACAATAATATAAATGTTATAAGATCAGACTTTCAGGAAATAAAAAAAGAAAATTATCAATAAACACGAAACTCTTGGGTAAATAAAGAAATGCAAAATAAATCTACAGGACTTCTAGAAAATAATTATAATGCAAACAAACTATCAGAATCTGTTATTAACAGCTAAAGAGGTATTTTGAGAAAATTTATTGCATTGAATACTTATATCAAAATACTAAAGGAACTAAACATCTAATTTTTTATACTTTTTTAGCCTTATTGACATATCATTGACAAATAAAATTGTATATTTAAGGGTGTACAGTGTGATTACTTGATATACGTATACATTGTGAAATCATCACCACAATTTAGCTAATTAACATATCTATCACCTTACAGAGTTACTTTATTTTTGTTTGTTTCGTTTTTATTTAAGTTACATCCAGTTTAAAAAGGGAGACAGAACAGCAGAACAAACATTACCATTATCATCATCATTTTCCTCATCATCCTCCTTATCATCATCATCATCATCATCATCATTGCCATGTTTCCATGCATACTGTTAGAAGTTTTAGAAGATCAAATGAGATAAATTCTGAGATACAAAATTTTTACAGTTGGAAATGTTTTAAATGCATAAAATGCTGTGTTCCTATAACTTGAAGTTTCCTTTTTCTCAGGTTTTCTTTCATTTATTCCACTCTTTAGTTTCTCTTGCTCACTCAATTTTGAGCAGTTTCCAATATACAAAAATGTAAGCCAATTTGTGTCCTGTCCAACAGGTTTGCACTGTTATCAGTCTCACTTTGATGCGTTGAGCAAGTGCTAATAATAGCATTGTTAAAATTCTTCTTTTTTTTTAAATTTATTTATTTATTTGACAGAGAGAGAGAGAGCACAAGCAGGGGGAGCGGCAGGCAGAGGGAGAAGCAGACTCCCCACTGAGCAGGGAGCCCGATACGGGACTCGATCCCAGGACCCTGGGATCATGACCTGAGCTGAAGGCAGACACTTAACTGACTGAGCCACCCAGGCATCCCTAATAACATTGTTAAAATATTTATATTGTCATTTAGCCTTGAATAAGAATTAGTGGAAATGATAAAATTATTAAGTATGCCAGTCCTCATAACCGTATAAAGTTTTTTATATTATCATAAATAAAATGGTAATTTAATAGTATTCGAATGAAATAGAATGTGATTCCATGTCTGTAACTCAGGGTTCTAGGCTTGTCTCTGAAAAGTAGCTCTGCAACATGAACACAACAATTCATTTTAGCTTATTCATTCCTATTTGCCCTTTTTTGTAACCTAGAAAGGATGAATACGTGAGGGGTGCCTCTAAGAAAACTGAAATAAATAATACAATTTAGAATTTGTAGTTGCCTTTGGCTTCATCCAACTTCCATTCTTGACCCTTACACCTTTTTTTTTTTTTAAGATTTATTTATTTTAGAGACAGAGAGAGTGTGTGTGTATGCAGGAGTGCGGGTGGGAGGTGGGGGGGGGAAGCAGACCCCCGCTGAGACACAGGGCCTGATCCCAGGACCTTGAGATCATGACCTGAGCCGAAACTAAGAGTTGGACACTTAACCGACTGAGCCACCCAGGTGCCCAGACCCTTACACCTTTTCTATTTGCAGACAATCCCCCTCCCCTTCGCCCACTGGTTTCACCATTAGTACACTCATTAGTGCTGTTCTCTAGTCATGATCCAGGGGGATACTTACAATCATCACATTCCTACTTGATGTGCCCTTAGAGGTACTTTCCAACTAAATAAATTACTCATAAAATGTAATGATGGGACAGCATGTCTTAGTGTGTTTTATGAATCTAGACTTGAGTTGTCCAATAAAGTCACCATTAGCTGCAAGTAACTTTAAAATTCGATTAAAACTAAATAACATTAAAACTCAGTTCCTCAGTCACACTGGTTACATTTCAAATATTGAATAGCCACTTGTGAAGAGTGGCTACCCTTTGGGTTTTGGAAAACAGAGATAAGGAACACTTCAATCATTGAAGAAATGTCTGTTGAACAATGCTACTCTAGATTCACAATAGTCTCTTTGGAAATAAGGGCCATACGATAAATAAAATATATTTGGAAAATGCTGTGTATTTCATTATTCTACTGGAGACCTGTAAGATTATTTTTTTAATTTTAGTCATTTTAAACCCAGTATTTCCCAGATTAAGTGAATCAGAAATTCATTTTTACTTCTTGTGTAGACTCAGGAAAAATGGGTGTTCCATGTAACACACTTGGAGGGAACATGATAAAGCAATTTAAGAAATGATTTAGGGGCTTCTGGGTGGCTCATTCGTGAAGTGTCTGACTCTTGATTTTGGCTCAGGTCATGATCTCATGGTCATGATCTCAGGGTGGTGAGATTGAGCCCCACATTGGCCTTGGCACTCAGCTAGGAGTCTACTTGAGATTATCTGTCTCCCTCTCTCTCTGCCCCTCCCCCCCTTGCTCACATGTGTTCGCTCTCTCTCTTTCAATAAATGACTTGAATCATGTATGATGAGATTCTTGTATATAAAGAGATTTAGCTTATAATCATACATTTAATATTTTTTTAAATATTTACCAACATATGTTCTGTAGTACATAAGTAGACTAATGGAAACTCTGTGCTTAGTTAAAAGCTAATTCAAAAATGCAAGGCCTCTTTTTGTTTGTTTTTCATGGGATAATTTTTTAAAATTTCACGTTTTAATTTGTACATAAAAGTGAAGGCTTATTGGTTATTAAAGTTACTAAAGTTAGTTTTGGCACGCACTAATATTAACTCATGGCTGAAGGTTCTAGTATAGCACTTTAAAAAGTGGCCCACAAAGAAATTATTTAAAAGGTCACATAAGTTCTATTATATATGTACATAGCAAATGTTAAATTCCCATAGTTTGGGTGAATAGAAATTCATTATCAATACATTATCATTATTGCTTGGAGGTGGTTGGGGTTATGCTTAAACATTAATATTTAATTAACACATTTGTAGGATTACTTTTAGTTATTACATTGGCTGGGCATTTGGTTGTGAAAAATAGCTAATTGTTTTGTCATTTTGATCAGTAATTTGTTCCGTCTCAGTTCTTCAATATGATCAAATTCTTGGGCCATCTTAAGTTGGCCACCATTAAAACAGAGTTTTCAGTCTACTGCCATCCCACCCTGAATGCGCCCAATCTCATCTGCTCTTGGAAGCTAAAACAGAGTTTTCAAATATGTATCTAAAGTTATATCACTAGTGAATGATGGAATCAGGATGCAGGCATGCTTATTTGGAAATATAGTCTATTCTTTGCTTTATTTATGTCTCAATACTGGATTTAGGTATTATAATGATACTTTGATAAATGAATTTTCTGTAGTAGAAAGAAAAGACACATACAACATTTGCAAAAACAAGGGCAAGGGCAGAACCAAAGGGAGCAAAGAGAAGTTTTTATTCTGATGGAGACTGGAAGTGTCAACCCCTCCTTGATGAGGTCAGCATTTCGGGAGACACAGTAAGACAGTCTGTAAATGCATATGTAAAACCAGTCCTTTTGTGGATAAACAAAGCCTGTCAGAAATCAGAAGATAGTAAATCATAGCTGAAGTGTGCCCTTTCTGAGTGATGTAAGAGTCATTGTGAATAGCGAACAGTTTAAAAATAGAAGAAATAACAAATATACAGAACATTTTTAACCTTTTTCACAGGAAAAAAGTTATCTATGATAAGAACTTTGCCTTCACTATCGATCTTCACCTATAGAAATGAAGATGATGTAAAACTAAGCTAAACTGAACATATGCAGTGGAATGCAACCAAGTATGAGACTATGTTTAAAAGACATATGCACAAGAAAAATCCTGGGTGACAAAATACATTATAAAAGGCATTTCTCAATTTATAGCATGAAATATAGCAATATATTGTGTAGGAAATTCTTTCAAGCAGCACATGAAAAGAGATATTGACATCTCCTTTTATTTATTATTATTACTTATTTTTGTTGCATTTCAAAATAATACTACTCTCCTCTAAATAAAAGTATTGCTAAAATTAGGAAAAATAGAAACGAGTAAAGAAAAAAATAACATTTATCCATGTATTGCTTTTAAACTTGCCAAAACCCAGAGATCCTCTATTTTTTCTGGAGGTTTTTTTTTTCTTACCTTATCAAATTGGTAAAGTTGGAGATATTTCAAGTTTTCACTAATTCACTAATTTCATGATCACACATTTATTTATATACTCATTTATGCATGTGTCTGTATATGTGTATATATGAAAGTTTGTATGTATTTGTATATTTGTTTGCTTGTCATTTTTTACCAAACATCTTAACTCTGTCTAGGTATTCAAAGCAATAAGCTGCATTATTTTTGTTGAATATTGAGGCAAATCCTGTCAAATAGTTATCTTTATTTGATGAAAGTAAACACTCTAGTTAAATAAATAATAGCTGCCCACCTAATGATATTATTTTCCTTGAATCCTGATCTGCTCTATCTCAAAACTAAGTCCTACCTCACATTATTAAGGACATTTAATTTATTATATATTGACACCTACTTTTATTTTGCTTTGAAACGTTGTGTGTTTTTCCAATTACATACCTCTTGTCTCTTCAATCAACCTATGAATTCTCAAATTAGTAGCCACATATTCCACTAATTTTGAATGCCTAAAATACAGGTTAAGTGTTTGGCGGTCTTTTTCATTATGAATGCTTACTGAGAATCTATAAAATATAAGTGATACAAAGAGTATATGATACACTCCTGAATTAAAGAGAATTGATGGATACTTTTCAAAACTTGACTCAAATGTCTTGAAAAAAATGTTGCCATAGTCAACAACACTTAAAATTCTTATTTGAACAACTCAGACAGCAGGATCACAGGCTGTGTTAATAGTAAATGTTTTAGTGGGAGTCCCAGAGCATCATTTTAGAGAAAACCCTTTTTGAAGATTAAATTATAATTTTTGACTCTCATAGATGTTTTTTACTTTTTTTTGGGGGGGGGGCTTGTATAACTGTTAGCCTTTTCTTTTTTTCCCATGAAGACAGCAGTATTTTGAACAATTGTAATAAATCTAATGCTTTCTGCTTTCTTCACTCTCAGTTATGTTATAGACCTGAATAAGATGATTGCGGTAGACAGCTTCAGAAATGGCTCCCCATGATCCCTTCTTCCTGGTATTTATGCCATTGTAGCATTTCTCATGAGGTTCACATGGCAAAGAACAGAGTCCAGATTTCATCCAATAACCCAGAGGAACTGAGTCCTCTTTCATCCAACAGGCAGCAAAGAACACAGACCTTCGGTCCAATAACTCAGAGGAACTGAGTCCTATCAACAACAACATGAATAAGTTTGGAAGAAGATCCATCCCTAAATGAGGCATAAGTGACTGAAGTCCCAGGTGATAACCTTGATTACAGATACTGTGTGTCAGAAGTACCAACTAGGCTGCCCCTGGATTCCTAACCCATAATAATTGTGAGATAATGTTTATTGCTTTAAGTGACTAGATTTTAGGATAATTATTATACTGCAATAGATAACAAATGCAATAGTAGACATGGAGAATGCAAAGGAATATCCGCATATGCAAGAATAGGATGATAATAATAATATATATGCACTAACCAGTAATGCATATGCTTGCTTTCCCCAGAAGACACAAAAGAGAATATATTTTTAAATCCTTACTGCAATGCTATTATTACCACTTCTAGAAAATCTAGTATTCAAAAGTATTTTGAAGACTAAAAGAAATCCTACAGATTACCTATCCCAAAGTTTAAAATGGTATGATGCCTTGATAAAGTCACGGGTCACTATTTTCCCTACTTATCTTTGGCCCTCAGTTCCTCTAGCTTCAACACAAGTTCCCATCTTATTTAAGAAACAAAACAAAACAAAACAAAACACATGTATAATCTCTTTTGTGTAGATTCATTTGCTTTTAGCAGCTGTTGGTTGGAAATTGTGGTGATATGCAAAGACATGGTGGTAACTACCAAAGGTAAAATTCAAATTCCTGTCGATGACTTTTTTTTTTTTAATCCAGAATTTCTGTACATGAGCCATGTGCATCTTTAATGACCTTCAAGGATTTTAAAGTTATGGACTCCTCCAAATGTGTAATACACTTCCCGGACTATGGCCCTAGATCATTAAAGACTGAAAGCATCGTGAAGAATAATGTCCTAAAGCACGGTTGTCTTTCTCATTTACTACCACATCTAACTGCCTTAGATTCTGAAAGATGTTGCTTATAAACATTTAACCTTCTTTTCAATGATTAATTGAAGAACATGTTTACTAGGCACTACCATTTTAATTCCCTGTAGTGTACTGGCCCAGTAGCTTTCTATCAGTCCCATAATTCTGGCTAAGGTCAGGGTTTGTATTTCAAGTTGCACGAACATTTATTAATTCACATATCTTAACCACTTTACAACTTAGCTCAAATATTAAAATATAAGCAATTCAAGTAGGAGATCAAGAATCATCTACTGTTTATTTCATAGAGTGGTACCAAATTTAGCCTGTTGACAATGTTTGACTTCCCATGTACTGCAGGTATTCAACAGTGCTGTCATTTCCAAATTAGCTTTTTAAGATAAGCTCTAAAAGTTAACGTTCAGATATTTTTATTTCTTTTAATATTCCTGTGTGCTATTCATATAGCAAACTCGAGGGTGTTTTGCTTATCATTATTTCAATTTGCTGTTCAATCTTTACAAATACTTCCTCCTGAATGTGCAAAACATAAGATCAAGATAAAAATAATGGCTGGAAAACATTTCATTTAAAATGTAATACCCAATGTCAAAGCCAAAATAGTTTAATGTAATATTTCTTGATATATCCATTGTATTAAATATAATTACTACACAGTATATAGATACATTAAAAAGAAAAAAAATCATAAAATAAAACTTTGTAGCTCCAGATTTACATTTTATGTTACTCTACTGGGTACTAGGATCTATCAGTCAAATAAATGCATTTTGAATGTTAATCAAGTTATCATGAAAATATTCAAAACTACGTCAAGCAGCCAAGGGTCAAGTTCAAATTTTATAATAAAAAAAGATATATAGAATTTTCTACCATGTGACATTTATTATCAGTTTCTGGAAAGTGAATGAAATAGGAGGACATACTTAATTCAAGTTAGGGTTTTTCACAAGAGAAAATATAAGGCAATGAAAAGAAAAGGATGAAGTCTTGAATAGAGGGAGTCTTGAGAAAGAAATTAAAGTCTTATTATATGGTCTCTCTAGATTGTAAGGGAGAATAAACATTGAAAATCATTAATTGAGAATAAATAGGGGCAGAATGGGAAGGTAACGAATGCATTAGGGTAAGTAAATATGGGAATTAGTGAGAGCTAGAAGGGCTGTAGTTAAGCTATCTTGATGTTTAATTAATTCAGAGGTAAAGCTGTTCAATATTATGTTAGGCTGCAGGATATAGTTATGAGATGAAATTAATGGAGTGGAGGTGAAAATCACTGGGTTAGAGGAATCAGGGGCCAAGTACGTGATCCCTTCTGTGAGAAATCCACTTATTTGCTGAAGTTTCTCAGATCATGATGTTAACAAAGGTAGAGAACATGAACTGGTACCAGAAGAATGTGAAGATGTATGAGCTCCAAATGGAGTATTTTTCTAAAAACAAAAATGTCATGCTTAGGAAAGAAATAATTTTGAGTAAGAAAAATCATATTGCACTACCATCTGCAACACTTCTTATAGGGAATAGCACAATAAGAAATCTTCAAAAACTGCAAAGAACATAATTACGTAGCAGGGAGAGGTATGTCCAAGGTAGTTTAAGAGGCAAGAAGAAAATATTCCAGAATCAGGTGAAATGTAAAGGACAATGAGTTTATAGGACATGGGGGAAGGATCAGCATCAGGATAGAAGCCACTCTGCTGACTCTGGTATATAAGCATAGCCATCATGGGTGGAGGTGCATGAGAAGACAGACACCCAGTGGAATTTGAGTTTGGATGAATGTGATGGATGAGTAAATAAAACAGTATGGTGGAAATAACTGGATGTCATCTCTAAGTGGCACCCAGGTGTGAAAATACTTCCAAGCTGAAACAATTAAAGACAATGACTGGTTTCAGATTTAGATAATATTCTGTTTACAGTTATTAGCTTATAGTCATGTAATTTGTAGTCATTAGTTTAAAATCAAAATAGAATGCTGCTGTGTCGGGTGTAGAAATTATCAGGAAATCATTTTTCCTCCTTAAAATATGAGAATAAGCCAAATGAACCACAAAATCATAGTATTTTTCAAAACCCATCAAAGAGCTGGGGATGTAAAGAAATGTAAATGAATTTCCAGAAAGTGACTAGCCTTTTTTTTTTAAAGATTTATTTGCTTGAGAGACAGAGAGAGAGAGAGCGTGCACAAGCGCACACACGTGGGCACACCTGGGTTGGGGGTGGGGCAAAGGGAGAGGGAGAAGAAGAGAAACAGACTTCCCACTGAGCTGGGAGCCAGCCAGGGCTGGCTCTCAGGACCCTAAAATCATGACCTGAGCCAAAATCAGGAGTCGGATGCTCAACTGACTGAGCCACCCAGGTGCCCCTACCTATTTTTAAGGGAGAAAATACCCTCATTGCTTTCAGCACTTGCCAAAGGGAAAAAAAAAAAAGAAAGCAGGTTGAGAAGGAACTGCTAGTCTGAGAATTATGGAGAAACTAGACAAAATTTTAACAAATCCTTAACTGTCACTGGGAGGGCTTGGTGGCTAGAATTATGAGGAGTCCAAGTCCCAACTCCAGGGTGCACTCATGCACCCTCTATTTCCCAAGGACTTCACCACTTGCAGGAAAGGTGGGCAGGGCAGAAGACCCAAGAGAGATGTGCCCAGGTGCAGGATGTCTTTCTGATTGCAGGGCATCAGCACAAGCTGATTGAAGGCAAGGGCAAGGAGAGCAATGAGAGAGATGCCCTGGAGCTCCTGACGGTAACAGTCTGGGCTGGGCAGAAGGAAGAACAGAACTGAAAAATCTTTCGCAGGGATGAAGGATGCACCAGAGCCACCCTCTACCACTTACCTCCAAAAGAGTAGAGTGGGAGACCAAGCCTTTATCTTTAATTAAAAGCTATTTAACTATGTTATTTTGTTTTCAGACATAACAGAATTTTTAGCCTATACTTATATTCTTGACTTCTACATTTCTTACACTTATTGAATTAAAAAAAATATTGTCTATGTGAACATTTTTTTGGTAATAGATTGATAATTGTGGCTTCCATGGTAGACTAATACATAATGACTTTGTTGTACACATTTCATGTATACTATGTAAGAATGTATTTATGGTTTACCTGTTTAACACTCAACAAATAGTCTAAGCTTGTTAATTACACAATTCAGGTCTTCTTTATTTTTGTTTTTATCTGTCTCATGAATCTAGCAGCTTTTGAAAATGATGTGTGAATTTGTTCAAGTGCTACTGTTGTTGAACTGGTTATTTATTTATTTATTTATTTATTTTATGATTTTATTTATTTATTTGATGGAGAGAGGGAGAGAGAGAGAGCATGCACAAGCAGGGGGAGTGGCAGGCAGAGGGAGAAGCAGACTTCCTGTTGAACAAGAAGCCCAATGTGGGGCTTGATCCCAGGATCCTGGATCATGACCTAAGCCAAAGGCAGACACTTAACCAACTGAGCCACCTGAACTGGTTATTTGTTGGTTTTATCTACTGGAATAAAAGCTTCATAACCACAGAGAGTTTTAACTTATTGATCAATGTCTTCAAAGTGCCTAGAAGAAGGCTTAACACAAAGTAGCCTTCAATAAATGTTTGCTGATTTCAAATTGATATAAATTTACATTATGTATTTTTATATATTCATGTATATTTTCATGATCATTACAGGGTTTTTGTTTGTTTTTTTGAGAGAGAGAGAGACAGCGTGAGTTAGGGTGGGCAGGTGCCGATGGAGAGGAAGAGAGAGAATCTTAGGCAGGCTCCACGACCAGCGTGGAGCCCGACTCAGGGCTGGATTTCATCACCCTGAGATCATGACCTGAGCCAAAATCAAGAGTCAGATGTTTTAACTGACTGAGTGACCCAGGTGATCCAATCATTACAAAGTTTGATGAGTTACTCTTTTGAGTATTGTATTATTGTGTCAGTGTATTGACACAACATTTCTCAATATAAATGATTAATTTATTGTTTAGAATAATATGTTGTTTGATTTTGAAATTGTGATTCCTGCTTGCTTTTTGTTCAAAGTGGTGATACATTACGGGGGTGGGCCATGAGGATGGTCTGTCCTGAATATAGACAATAGGAGAGTGCATTGTTTGTAGAGATGTAACAACAATAATACACTGGTTAAAATTCAGTCTGCTTTCAATTATCATGATGAACTGGCAATTATGAACAATGTCAGTGATAAAGCACTCCTGCTTGCCAGGGTACATGGTTCTCATTGCCCCCATCCTTGAAGGCCTGATCTTCCAACACCTGCTTACTTTCAAAATGCCTTTATTTAATCTGTTTTCTTTCAGGGAAGATGGATTGGATCTTTTTTTTTATGAATTAAGTACTTTATTTATAAAAATTGTCATAGTTCATAATAATACATATGGATGAACTGTGAAAAGTTTAATAAACCTATGTAACTATAGCATAAAACAAGATAAAGAATACTAACAACAACCCAGAAAATACCAAGAAATGTCCATCACAGCTGATAATCATCACCCAGAAGAAAGTGCTGATTTGATTTCTATCCCCATGAACTAATTTTATCACCTTTTAATACTAATATGAGTGGAAACTTACTGTATATACTTCTGTGTTATCTTCTTTCAGATAATGTTTGTGAAATTCATCCTTGATGATGCATACACTTGTAATTCATTCATTTCATTAATATGTAGTATTGACTCCATGATGATAATACATTTATCCATCATACTATAGATAGTTTTGTTGTTTCCAGTTTGCCTTTTTTTTTTAAGTAGGCTCCACATCTAGCATGGAGCCCAATGTGGGGCTCGAACTCATGATCCTGAGATCAAGACCTGAGCTGAGACCAAGAGTCAGATACATAACTAACTGAGCCACCCAGATGCCCCCAGTTTGCCTTTTTATTAATAATACTGCTATGAACATTCTCAGATATATCTTTTGGTATAAATACATACACAATTTCCTTGGGCATATAATTGCTGAGTCACACATCAGTTTTAGTAAATACTTCCAAATAGCGTTCAAACTGAGTTTGTCACCAGCAAGACCCCAGGACCTGACCTTTACTGCCACCTGCATGTACCCACTGACCTTTGTCCCACATTTTCCTTAAGTTCTTCCTTCCAGTTTATCTTTTAACTCAGGCAAAAGACCCAATGGGCAAAGCATGTGATGATGGAAACCGAAACTACCCCCTCAAGCAGTAACAACTGCTCTGAGGAAGAGCTCTGGCCAGTCCAGACCACCCAGACCAGTGTGAGCTCAACCACTGACTCGCATCACCACAGATGGACCCTGGACTGTTATCTCTTCCTCATTGTAATGCTAAAGTCTCCACCAGAGGAGGAGCATAAACCTCATTAACATAACATACAATGTATATATAGGCATGTTTCCTCAAAAGGCATGGATGACCTTAGGCCTACCTCTACATGAAATGACAAAACTCCCTTTTCTGAATATTCACTCCAACCTTAAATAAAAGCAACCCATTCACCCTTGCTCTAAAAGTCACAGCTTTGATCTCCTTATTTGCCTCAAATAAAGTTTCTTTTGTGTGACAACTCCACCTGGTGTAGTCTGTATCTGTAATTCGCCAAGGAGTAAACTCATGTTAATAAATTACATAATTAATAATAATTAAATTATCAATTTAATTAATATATTATATGATTAATAATTAAATTATTAGTTAACTTAATTAATTTACATTCTTACCAGCTATTTCTGACAAAGCTATTTGCCTTACAACATTGTCATCATTATTCTCAATCTTTCTTTTTAATATTTGCTATGTTAATTGTATGTTGGCATTGTAGTTTTAATTTATGTTTCTTGGATGATTAATGATGTGCGAGACTCTTGTGTCTGAAATAAACACTAGTTATGCCAATAGATGGTCATGTTTCTTCTGCTATTTTTGAATGTATTGGGTGAATCTTGTCAGAGCTTAAACTGGGTTTGGGTTTTATTGTTATGGGGACCTTCAATGGACCAGTAGCTTTCAATTTCACCAGAGTTAACTAATACTGAGGGTATGGGCTGGTATGCTGGAGAGTTTTACTCCAGGGTCCTCATCTACCATAAGTCATGGGTTTTCTCGTGCTCCTGAGCCTGGAGGGAAGGAAAAATTTTATGTAAGGCAGAGAACAAGAAACCTGGGATTATATTACTAGAGTTGGACTTCATGGAAAGTCAGGGATAACACATAAACAGACTTCACAGATGAGAATGCAATTGCAATTGTCCACACAAGCTTTTCAAAGCAGCCATGCCATGCCTCCTCAATCCTCCTCCGCCATTATGTCTAGACTTTTATAATGAACACCAACCTTCCTCCTCTTCTACTTACACCCTGGTCCACATCCTCGCTTCACTTTACTCAAAATTCCTGTGTAGCTCTTATTTTGATTTATTCATAAATTAGTATTTCACATTGCCCTCTAGAACCCTGAGGCTTTGGATATTTCCATATGTTTTTTGAAATGTGTTTCCTCTACCAACTGATTAAACACTGCACTATGCACATTCAGTGCCAGTTCCCCAAAGTGTAAAAGCGAGAGGTCCTTTCAGTGATTATCGTGTTCATCCTGTAATTCTCCCAAGCCAGAAAAAGAAATCATGGACTTATGATAAGCAATATACAACAGAAAAAAGAACAGAATAAAGAAAGAGGGAAAAAACAGAAAAAAATCAAAAGTCT
Organism: Halichoerus grypus; assembly: GCF_964656455.1. Lineage (NCBI taxonomy): Eukaryota > Metazoa > Chordata > Mammalia > Carnivora > Phocidae > Halichoerus > Halichoerus grypus. The sequence goes on from NC_135718.1 coordinate 133,776,418, forward strand.
GAAAACTATAGAAATTTTAGTGAACTGTTCTGAATCTTTAGAATGCTAGAAGAAGTGGTCTCCATGAAGTGGAAACACAAAGCCAAAAACCTAAATCAGGCTGAGGTATGTTTCCCACTAGATGGGGTTAAAAATATATGGATAACATTAGAAAAGCATTGCCAAGAACCTAAAAAGTCAGAAAGATTAAAATCCCCATTAGAGTCAGTAATGACTTCAGCTCCCCCTGATCTTCTCTTGCAGTACATCATTTCAGTCCCAGTTGCTACTGATATTCCCCAAAATGAGAGTTTGTTTGACTCAGGTTATCTTTCTCAGGAGGCCTCACCATAAATTCAGGCCAGTCTGTGGATTAAATGCTCTTCCCTCAGCCATTCACCCTCATTTTATTCACCATGGCCAAAGAGAGTGGATTTATGAGTCTAAAAACCATATCTACTGCTGCCCCTTCAGAGGAGCTTCCTGTGACTTTATTCTCTTAAAAATGGGCTGAGAGAAGACATTACATTAGCATTTGCAATAACATCACAAAGCATTATTCATGTAGTAGTTTGTTTATCTTGGAAATGTCTAGGAATATGAGCTTCTTCAGATTTGAGATGAAAAAAAATTGAGAACAAAAGAGTGAAACATTTGCTTTCAATCATATCCTCCTTAGCAGAAATATTAGAAATAAGCATCCTCTCACCGGGAAATGACAGTTTAGCCTCATTTTCTCCTGCTTTTCTTTATAACCTTAATGAAAAGTTATGATACACATGACTGGATAAAATATTTTAAACCATCATTGCCCAAAGGTTAAACATAGCAGAATCAAACCTGCTCATTAGATTTCAGTGTGATAACAGTATCGTTAAAACCTATCCTCCTCAGATTATAAAATTCAGTCCTTATGACTTATGTTCAGTACTCTGACAGACAAAAAGTGACCGAGGAAAAAATTTCTTAGAGTTGGTAAGAAGACATGTTTATCTGTCCATACCTCTTAGCCTTCTTTTCTGTCTTGTATATGGTTTTTTATGTCGTTGTTTTTCTTTCCTTTTTTAAGGTGTCAAGATACCTCCCAATGACTATAGCTATGGTTCATCAGTTTTTATTGCTCTATATAATCTATTGTGGTTATACCACAATTTATTCATTTATTCTAACGTTGTGTCCAATTTCTGCCAATTCTAAAAGATGATTTCTATGTATATTGCCATGCATGTTTTCTGGAATAGATACGCACTTCTTTTTCTAGGGTTTACAGCTGGAAGTAGAATTGCTAAATTATGGGATATGCATATGGTGAACTTTCGTAGGAATTGTCAACCTGTTCTCCAAAACTTGTGCCTGATTTGCATGACATCCAGCAGTGTAGAAGAGTTCTCACAGATCCACACCCTCACCAGTACCGATAGGACAGATTTTAGTGTTAGCCAACCAACCCATGATGTGGGAACATCACAGTATGGCTTTGATTTGCTTTTGCCTGGTTACTAAAGACGTTGAGTGCTTTTTCACACATTCATTGTCCATTTGGAGTCCATCTTTTGTAAAGTTCCCATTTATTCGTTTGCTTTTTTAAGTTTATCTCATTGATTTGTGAAGTTCTTAATATATAGTCACCATTCTTTAGATTATCTTTTCACAACGTTTAAGAGTTCCTAATTTTTTTTTTTTTTTTTTTTTAAAGATTTTATTTATTTATTTGACAGAGAGAGACACAGCGAGAGAGGGAACACAAGCAGGGGGAGTGGAAGAGGGAGAAGCAGGCTTCCCGCTGAGCAGGGAGCCCGATGCGGGGCTCGATCCCAGGACCCTGGGATCATGACCTGAGCCGAAGGCAGACGCTTAACGACTGAGCCACCCAGGCGCCCCAAGAGTTCCTAATTTTAATGTATATCCAATATGTCCATGTTTTCCTTGCATTAGTTCTTTTGTGTTTTGTCTTGGAAATTATTCTCTTCCCCAAGGTCATGAAGATCATTTCCTATATTATCTTCTAAAGGCTTTATATATTTGACTTTCACATTTTATGCCTTCAATCTACCTGTCATTGATTCCCTTTTAATTGTGTGAGGCCCAATTTCATTTCTTTTCCCCTTATATGGATAGACAGATTTCCTACCATGGATTATTAAAAATCCTTTCCTCCCACTACCTGGAAGGCCACTATGTACATACCGAGTTTCTGTATATATGTAGGTCTATTCCTGGACTTGCTCTTCTGTCCCAATTATCATGTTATCAATTCCTACAATAATACCATGTTTTTTTTCTGTAAGTGTTTATATCTTCTCCTTCAGCAGCATTTTGACTATGGTCATGCAGTTGAATTTCCATATAAATTTTAGAATCAATAAATAAAAACTATTTGTTACTTTTGTTTTAAAATAAAATGTATATACATGCATTAATGTATATTCAACCATCCTACTAATCTCTTGCTAATTCTAATAATTAGTAATTATTAATTTAATTGCTTTGGATGTTTTTATGCATGAAATCATATAACTTGTGATTATTAACAGTTTTTGTTTCTTCTTATCTAATTATGGCTTTTTTTTTTTTCCTCACTGAGATTTTTGGGCTTAACTATCACAAGATCTGGTTTTCTTAGCTAATAGAATACATGACACTTATTAGATCTATTTAGATTTTGGAAGTCCCATAGAATATTTGGTTTTAACCCATGAATTCAATAGTAGAGAATAAGAAAAAGCTTAGCTGCTCCTGGCCATTGTTCACAGTGTTGTGTGAATGCTGCTGCTGATCCAGCAGATCCCATAGAGGATTGATATTTCTCTGTTGGATCAGGATTCTGGTCAGAGCCTGCAGAAATCTTCAATCAGAGAAGCACATCACAGACCACCAGCTTATGAAAGAAAGCTATGCTAAGAACCATTCTTCTTGTGAAAAATAGTCTCTGCTTCCTATACTTGTACAGCAGGACTCCTTCAAGTAGAAATGGTATAAATGAGGGAGGACTGACTATATGTCCTAAAGCCACTAATATTTTGTACACATCTATGGACCCATGGAGAGATTATAATGAGCACTCAACTCAGGAAATCAAATTCAGGTCTGATTTACAGTGTGTTTCGTCTCATTGACTGGCGCCTGCTAACAGTGAAATGTTACCCCATTTTACCTACACACTCAAGGATGGACCTGAAGGCTGGTGGAAAAAATCAATCCCTCATGTGGACAGGACTTTGAACAGTATATCTAGAAGTATACTTTTCCTAAAGAAAATAAGTACCAGAGGTACAAATCTGCAATGATTTGTGGGCAACAGCTAACCACACGGCAAGAAGATAAGGGCAATTAAAACAAACAACAAACAAACAAACAAAACAAAACAAAAGAGTTGCTGTATTCCTCATAAAGAAATTTGGGGAAGAATTTTATGTATAGAATTTCGGGGTGAGACTCAAGTGAGAACATATTTGTTTCCTATGTGAATGCTGACAAAACAGTAATGTACTGCAGAAGAGACACTCAATAATCAGAGGGACAAGCTTACCCATCCTGGTCAGCTTCTTTCACTAACTACCATAAAACCTGATCAATAGACTCACAAAGCAGCCAGGATAGCGATCATCCCTCTATCAAACAGCAAGGACTTCACCTCACTGAGGCTAAATTCATCACTGCCATTGATGGGGCACAGTCTCATAACTGCAAAGAACACTGTTATTACCTGATATAACACCATTTCCTTGGAGGATTGGGAAATCACCCAGTGAAATTTTGATTGTTTGACCACCTTCTTTTCTAAATAAGCAACCTTTTTCTCTTGATAAAAATTATGCTGGATACGGATATGTCATCTCTGGCCATAAGACTTCTCTAAGAACTACCAATTACAGATTTACCAAATGTCTAATTCATGGTTATGATATGCATAACATTGTTGTTGTTGTTGTTGTTTTTTAAGATTTTATTTATTTGTCAGAGAGAGAGAGAGAGAGAGAGAGCACAAGAGAACAAGCAGGGGGAGCGGCAGGCAGAGGGAGAAGCAGGCTCCCTGCTGAGGAAGGAGCCCGATGCAGGACTTGATCGCAGGACCCGATCGCAGGACCCTGGGATCGTGACTGAGCTGAAGGCAGAAGCTTAACTGACTGAGCCACCCAGGCGTTGCACACAACATTGTTTTTGAATAAACAATTCATTTTACAATAACAAGAAAAACAAGATTAATATTGAAGATGGAATGGCTCATGTCTAGGGAATCTATCTTACAATTTTTCTCAACTAGAATAAACTGTTTTCATGAAAGTTGAAGGGACCTTTTAAAGAATTAACAATGGCATTGCTATAAGCTGTAAGCATCTTGTCCTATAGGATGTGCTATATGGAAGCATCTATTTGTAGGTACTGGAATAAGCAATTACAGTGGATATGGATATGCCTTCCCTAGGTAATATCTGATACTGTTTCTTCCACGGCCACAACATACTGTTCTGGCGTTCAAGATCTGTAAATGGTATTTCCTAATAATTCACTAATAAGTTTTTGTTTTCAATCACCTGAAGTCTGCTCTTCTGGTTTGGAAATTGAATTCACTCAGAAAACAAAACACCATTTCCATACAGTCAGCACACCACTTTAGAACCCTATGCCATTAAATCAACAAGGAGAGATGTTTATTGCCCTGAGGTATTTAATTCTGATTATCAAGATGAAGTAGGTAGGCAGGAGTGTGTTTTGTAAACAGAGGATCCTCAGGTAAATTGCTCAACTCCTTCATAACCTGGAATAATAGAAAAAGCAGAAACACTAATGGCTCAAAGTACCAAGTAATAAAAGTTAAAGTGCTGAGATGCTGGCTGAAGGAAAAGGCCACATGGAATATGGGGTGAAAGAAGAATAAGCTGAGTATCGACTGTAGCCCTGAGAACTGAAATGTAGACGTCAGTAACTGAGTGTGGCCTCTCTTCCTTTCAAATACCTCCATGGTTATACATATAGCTACATTTCCTTATGAATTTCTTAATACAGTGACTATGAATATTTTCTCCTTGGCCTTATTATGGGTAGAGGCTTGCTCTTCCTTTTCCCTAATACTTCATATATGGTGTATTTTCTGATAGTTGACTTATAAATTGGTTTTCTGTTTACAGAAAATCAAGGCAGAATTTTGACCAAATAAGCAGAGAATGGATATCACTCTGAGATGAATATCATGACTGATGGTGCACTGGAAATCCTCCTTGGCTTTGTCTTACAGGGAAGACAGACATTCATTATGTATAGAAAGCGATGAGTGGAATTTGAGTAGCCAAACAGATGGAGTCTGATGGATATGTTGATTGATACTCACAACCTTTCTTTTACCTTGTATTTCTAGGGTTGGAAACCTAAATATTGTAGCTAGAGTTCTGAACGTAAAGTAGGTATTACATTCATAAGCTGGAAGTGAGGCAGATCCATATTTCTGGAGTATTTGGGGCAGATTAAGTTTGCTCTGAAAACAATGAGGGTTAGCAGAAGCTGGGCTCCATGTCTTAATGTCTAATTACCAGCCTCATGTTCCAAGAAAATGATGACTGTGGCAACACTGTTAGAAGGGGCAGAGACTGCTTCCCAAACTCTGGGGGACAGAAGCAGTGTCCTGGCTTCTTGATCCTAGCTGTAGTGGTAAGACATTAAGGCCAAAACTTAGTGGTAACCGTGTGACTTCAACTGTTCTATTTTATCCAAAAATTGTGCAAGCATCTTCTTGGTCCTTCTGTTTTGCACAGAATCTTGATTGATACATTGATTTTGTTTATTACTGTTGCTCATTTGTCATATAAAACATACACACTCACACACATGCATATATGTTCAGAACTTATTTAGAAATTGTATGTGAGGTTTTTTTTTTAATTTGTCTTGTATCAATTTTTTAGTATACTGCATCTATTATAACCTTCCCTATAGTAGGCAGAAAGGCTAGTTCATGGTATAATTAAAAAAAAAAAAACATGACATCCTTTTCTGGCCAAGATGCAGTAACCGGGGCAAAATTTACTATCCTATTCTCAAACGACTAAAAGACTGGGCAAAATATATGAAACAGTGGCTCTCAAGACATCGGACATCAGGCAGTGAAGGAGAATGATTGCTGAGAAAATGGGAAACAAACATAGTAAATCCAATTATTTCCCCAGTTTCCTGCCTGAAGACATTTCCAGGCTGTGGCTCAAGGCTCAGACAGCAGGAACCCAAGCAGACCCAGAAAGTCTCCCTGATTTGATAAGACAGAGAAAGGAACCCAGGCAGGCAGAGTGTGATGGTCAGAACTGCAGGAAAATATATCAGATAGAAGACTACTACACAGGAGGAGAACCCCAGATATCTTCAGGCAATCCCTTTAAGAATTCAGTTACGTATTGATCAGGAAACTACCCAAGGGTGTGGAAAGACCTACCGACAGGATTAGAGCAAAACAATCTCTGGAGCTCACAAGTGCCAGAAAACTGCCTGCTCTCACCAACCATATTGGAAAATCTCTTCACTTGTGGGGCATCAGGTAGAATATTCAGAAAGTCTTGCCTCGGTAGTAGAGAGAACTTAACCCTAGACTAAATGCTCTTCTATTCCTGCCTACAACAGTATTCAGTAGTATTAAGACAAGACTGAAAAGGAGCAAACCATTTTCAAGATTTTATGATAATCCTGAACAAAGCTCAAAAATATTTGAGGGATAAAAAAAAATGATCCATCACACAGGGGAAGGAAAAAGTCACTCTTTCTGGTGTCAGATACACCATCTAGAGTCATGCAAAGGTGTGGGAAAACATGATCTATTACGAGGGAAAAAAACAATCATTAGGGAATAGTAAATTAAAAACACAACTACGTATCATTAGACCTACTAACATGTGAAAAATTAAAATGATTAACCATACCAAATGCTGGTTAAGTATATGGTATAACTAGAAATCTTATACACCATTGGTCAGAGTGTTAAATGTAGCAAACGTTTTGGAAAATTAGTTTGTCAGTTTCTTAAAAATTTAAACAGACACTTACCATATGAACCAGCCATGAATCTCAAAATAATTATGTTGAATTAAGTAATTATACTGAGTGAAAAAAGCCAGGTAAGAGGAAGCACACGTTGTATGATTTCATTTTTATAATCATTCTAGAAAATAAAATTTTCTGTAGTAACAGAAGCTAAAACAGTGGCTTTCTGGGGATGGAAGGGGGTCATGCAGGGACAAGAGGGAGAATTTACAAAGAAACTGTTGGGAATGAGATATGTTCTTTATCGTGATTATAGTGATGATTTCATGGGTATATAAAATATAACAAAACATCAAATTGTTTTTTTTTTTTTTTAAGATTTTATTTATTTAGTTGACAGAGAGAGACACAGTGAGAGAGGGAACACAAGCAAGGGGAGTGGAAGAGGGAGAAGCAGGCTTCCAACAGAGCAGGGAGCCCGATGCGGAGCTCGATCCCAGGACCCTGGGATCATGACCTAAGCCGAAGGCAGACACTTAACAACTGAGCCACCCAGGCACCCCAAAACATCAAATTGTACACTTGCCATACATAGAGTTTATTGTGTTAGTTATACTTCAGTAAAGCTGCATGAAAAAAAACACTTAAAACTTCACTGCCTTAAAACAAGAAAATGTATTTATATATACATACATGTGTGTGTATAGTACAAGCTACATACCTATTAGTTGTCCACAGGAAAAAATAAAATAAAACAGAGTAATGCAACTGCACATGCTAATATTCATGAAAATATTACAGCGGTGGTGCTGAAATCAGAGGTAGCCTGTCCGTATGGGTCATGGAACACTCAAGGATTCCAGACAACTGAGCTTGCACCATATATAACGTTTCATATTAGCATAGCAGAGAGAAAATAATGTGCCAAATATGATATTTTGTCATATTTCATTGGCTGAAACAAGCCATGGGCCAGAGCTAGCTTCAAATAGGAAGAGAAATTAAGTGCTTGCGAAGACCATTAATAGCCACTGGAATCCATCGAATACCAAATTCACTTTCTATTTGCTTATAAAATGCACTTAAGCCCTTTGCAGGGGAAATAACTCAATAATTCACACAGTCATATCATCAGGATCAAGGTCCAATAGTTTTTCATAATGCATTGTAATTTCTTCACCATGATGTAACATAAGGTAATTTTATATTCTGGATGCACCTTTTCTTTATCTGGAGATTGCATAACTAAAAAGAAAAGTTATCTATCCTGTGACATATCCTCTATCCTGGTGAACCTTGTACAGCATAATTCCAGATATCAGTCTTTGGTCCATAGAAACACTGTAATCCCTTTGGGTATAGAATGTTCTTTGATGGGTGGAATATCTGAAATTAAGATTCAATATTATGTGCTGCCATAACATCAGAAGCTTGGAGGGCCAAAAATGGCCTAATCACATGCTCCCCTCCCTAACTTTCTCCTGTGAATAAGGTCCTATAGCCAAACAGCCTCTAGGTACAGTGCCTGCCTTCCGTATAGCAAGCTTCAGTTCCTTGCCAGCCCCAAACATTATTCAAAAACATATAATCACATTCTCTTGAGAATTAGAAAGTATTCCATCTTTTGTTACTATAAAATCTGCCTCCTGCAACCCCTCCTTGTTCATTCTTGTCTTAAGTACAAACCTCATGTAACCTCGGACGGCATGGTGTCTTCCTCCTCTGTAATTTCATATGTGACTAATAAAGTGGCAATCATATTTATGTATATATACAGTTTAATATATATGTATATATATAAAATAAAAATATTTATCACATATATAATATATAATTGTATAATTATGTATTACATATTTATCTATTATAATATATAATTATTATATGTGACAAACTGCCATGACTTCAACTGTCTAGTATCATGTGTTGTGTATATGACCATTCCCAAACCCTACATTGGAAATGCCTCATTCACCAACAGGTTGAACAGGAGACGGTCCAAACAATTAGTCTCTGATCCTGCTAGTTTAGAACTCCCTTGTCCATTTTTCTCTATGTTCTCTTCTGTTCTGGTGATTGCCAGGGATTGGGAAGTGGGGGAAATGGAGAGATGTACGTCAAAGAGTACAGACTTCCAGTTATTAGATGAATATGTTCTTGGGATTTAATGTGCACTATGGTGATTCTAGTTAAAAATACTGTATTGCTATACAGTTGAAAGTTGCTAAGAGAAGTGTTCTCACCAGAAAAGAAAGAAAGAAAGAAGAAAGAAAGAAAAAAAGAAAGAAAGAAAGAAAGAAAGAAAGAAAGAAAGAAAGAAAGAAAGAAAGAAAGAAAGAAAGAAAGAAAGAAAGAAAACTATGTGAGGTGATGGAGATGTTAACTAACCTTATTGTGATAATTGTTTTAAAACGCATATGTATATCAAATCATTACATTGTACAGCTTAAACTTTCACAATGTTACATGTCAACTATATTTCAATAAATCTAAAAAAAATAAGGAACAGTTATAAGTGGATGTTGAATTATGGAGTGAGGAAGTGGGCAAACACTAGGGAGACCGAACCTACTCAGTGGTAGAATAAGGATTTTATTTTCTGGATGAACACCTCTGAGTCAAAAGCTAGAGATATTATCTTATTTACTTCAACAGACAGGTATTGGCTTGTTTTTTTATTTTCCTTAAGCATAGGTAGGTCCCTAGTAATTTCTCTTGTCCCATCACTCTTATTCCTGCAATTTTTTTCACCAATTGTAAACAATAACGTTCTTGTCAGGCATAAATTTAATGCTTCTTATGTTTTCTCTTTTTTTGGCACTCCATATGTAATTAGTAGAACTCTAGGAAATGCAGCTTTGTAAGGACTGAGCCAGAAACCATTTAAATGAGAAGTTCCCACATAGAACAATCATAATGTCTCCCCCCCAAGCTGCTCTCAGGATGGCTTCCTTGGTTCTAAGATTTGCAAGTTTTACTATTATATGCTGGGGCATTGGTCTGTTCTCATTGATCTTGGGAGGGGTCCTCTCTGCCTCTTGAACATGAATGCTTGTTTCCTTCCCAGATTGGGGAAGTTCTCGGCTACGATTTGCTCAAATATACCTTCTAGTCCTCTCTCTCTCTCCACCCCCTCAGGGATCCCAATAATTCTGACACTGGAATGTTTCATGGCATTGTTAATCTCTCTAAATCTGTTCTCTTGGGTTTTTAGCTGTTTATCCCAGGCCTCCTCGATTTCCTTCCTTTCTACCAGCGGTTCCTCAAGATGTTAAAAATAGAACTACCCTATGACCCAGCAATAGCACTACCAAGTATTTACCCCAAAGATACAGATGTAGTGAAAAGAAGGGGCATATGCACCCCAATGTTAATAGCAGCAATGTCCACAATAGCCAAACTGTGGAAGGAGCTGAGATGCCCTTCAACAGATAAATGGATAAAGAAGATGTGGTATATATATAGAATGGAATATTATTCAGCCATCAGAAAGGATGAATATCCACCATTTGCACTGACATGGATGGAACTGGAGGGGATTATGCTAAGTGAAATAAGTCAAGCAGAGAAAGACAATTATCATATGGTTTCACTCGTATGTGGAACATAAACAATAGCAAGGAGGACCATAGGGGAAGGGAGGGAAATCTGAAGGGGAAGAAATCAGAGAGGGAAACAAACCATGAGAGACTATGAACCCCGGGAAACAAACTGAGGGTTTCAGAGGGGAGGGGGGTGGAGGGATGGAATAACAGGGTGATGGGTATTAAGGTGGGCACATGTCGTGATGAGCACTGGGTGTTATAGGCAACTAATGAATCACTGAACACTACATCAGAAACGAACGATGTACTATACAGTGGCCAACTGAACATAATGAAAAAAAATTATGGTTAAAAGCAAAAAAAAAAAAAAAAAGAACAATCATAATGGTTAAAATCATCAAGCTTCAATACTTAGATGTGTTCCACTAATATACTTTGAAATATTTATCTATTTCATTTGAGCAGAGCCAATAATGGACTCACTGCCTAATATGTCAAATGCAATTTTGCAAAAGTACCTCACAAGGATACAGACATAGAATAATGTAAAGTTCCATTTTCCTGGTTCATTTTTAATGATATCATGATGTTCACTGAAGTACCAGAAAATAAACTTATTTCCACAATTGCATAAATTGTTTACACCTAGACTTAATTGCAGTATAAATTATAAATTAGAATCTCCAAATCATACTCATTGTATCTTCGAAGCAGAGCTCCACATAAAATGTTACCAAGATCAAAGTGGTATAACATTAAAGAATATTGTTAGTCTTTCTTCATAAGATCAAAGAAGGGACGATTTCAAATGCTGAAAAAGAAATTTATTCACCCCCTTAGGAGATCATATGTCAGGTTTAAGGTTAGAAGAAGAAGTAAATTAATACTGATTAATACTGGTGTGGAATTGGTGGGAGATTGTCAAGCTACAAGGCACTAAAATCTAGTACTGTAAGTAAAGATAAACTTTCAAGTTAATGTTACAAATCTAGGGATATTTAAAAATCTCCACATAAATTGAAAGATTACAACTTGTAATATGAGAAAATGTCATGATTAATTCTATTAATGCCTGTATTTATGTGTTCAGTTAACTCATCTAAGACCTCATTCCTTGATCAAAATATTGAGCAAATATAGATGATCTGAATAAGAAATGTGAGTTACACACGGTTTTGAAGTTCAAACACACATCTTGTGTTGACAAAAAATAATTGCTGTACAAACAATAAATCACTATCTGTGAAAAAATAATGAAATTACAACAATGAATGTGGCATAATTTTTCTGTAACAAAAGACAAATCCCAATGATTCATGAACTATTATATATTAGATGGTTCATATATAGCCACTCCCCTACTATAAGTCTATCTCCTTATCTATACTTAAAATAAGCATAACAGATAGGATCATTGTGCAGCCAGGGTTTGGATATCCTTATTTAATATGGCAGCCACAGTAAATGACAAATTTTTGAAGGTCATCTCAAATTCTCCAACTCTTACTGACAGAATGAACATTTTTGGTTGTCTCTTCCACTAGTCAATATTTATTTCACCAGATCTTTGGAGTTTTGTAAGGATACATAGCCCACTGAGTATTTGGGGAAATTATATCATTGGAATTGTCCAACAAATAGCTCCACGAAGTGATTATCCTTGGTCTTAGATGACACCAAGAGCTCAATTCAGACCTAAAAAGAATAATAAAGGAGTCTCACCAAAGTTGTAATTGATTTTCTACAGCCATAGGAATGTTTTCTCTGGGTGTTTCTATGGTGGATATATTCTTACACCTTGATAATTCTAGTACAAGACTATTTTTCTTAATTCATCCATTGCTTAAAAAAACAGATCATTATTGGCAAGATTAATGTATATCATAGCTTTATATCACTTTTTAGATTGGTTGTGCTAATGAAAGCTGGGAAGAACTAGGTTATATAGTTAGGGTGATGATTTTCTCTATCAAATCCTGGACTTAGACAAGTTATTATTATTGGTAAAGTGAACAAGATACACTAGTTGAGAAATATGTAAATGTAAAACTGTGAAAAAGGAAAGTTATGACCAAATTGATAATTTAAAAATGTATGTGACATACAGATGGTTTGACCAAAAATTGGCTACTTCATATGGAAATTTGCTTGTGATGAGGATTTTCTGATTTTACAAATTAATGATATAGGAAGTGTGCATATAAAGATGTTGTAGGGCCCAAGACAAAATTCGGTTAATTGTGGTTTTACAAACTGGTTCTCAGTTTAACAGACCTCCAACAATTAGCTCTTAGGGACTACTTGGATTAGACACTTATTGGGTCTATGCCCCTGCTTTTCCTTGTGGAAGAGTTTCTCATAAATTCAGTTGGAGGCGTGCCTGGTTGGCTCAGCCATTTAAATGTCTGCCTTGGGTTCAGGTCATGATCTCAGGGTCATGGGATCGAGTTCTGCTTCATCGTCAGGCTTCCGGCTCAGCAGGGAGTCTGCTTGTCCCTCTGCCCCTCCCCCTGCTCATGCTCTCTCTTTCTCTCTCTCAAATAAATAATAAGTAAAATCTTCTAAAAAAGTCAGTTACAATAAGACAGTTAAGAGCAAAACAAAAACGCATGGACTATGTCCTCATACATGTAGTAGCCATCAAACTATGGCTAATGAGCCTAACAGGTCACATGACTTTTTGTGTATGGCCCTTCAGCCAAGGAAGACTTGTACATTTATAAATGTTTGCAAAAATCACAAAAGAAGAATTTGCCATAGGGATTGTATGTAGCCAAAAAAAAAGCCTAAAGTATTTATTATGTGGTCCCTTACAATAAATTTTGCAAACCGATGATATAGATAAGCAATAGCAATAGCTATTAGCTATTATTATTATTATTATTAACTATTAACTAATTTTGCTGATAGCAAAAGCAAGAGAAAAGCAAATTAATATCAAAATATTTACTAAATTTTATACTTCCAAAAAAAAAAAAATGTCCTTATACAAAGGCCTAAGCCCAGTTATTTACCAAATAATACACCTTCAAATCAAAACTCAAGATACTTAATACAAAAACCTGGGCTTGAGTACCTTATGCTAAGAACGAGGTCGAATTATTTATCATGTGGTACACCTTAAAATGAAAAGATCTAATTAGTTTATACTACAAACAACTGTGTCCAATTATATTGTACTGTGACATAGACCCAAAGACCCTATACAAAGATCCATTTTGTTAGACATACTATGCTAAGCAAGCTAAATTCAGCAAGAACTAAATCAAACTACTAAAGCTCAGATTATTATTGAATCCAAATCACCTGGTGACAAAAATGGAAGAAAAAATGGAATTTAGTCTCAAGCAACTGAGCAAGTACACTTCTTGGTGCAAGGACGCTCTAGAAGACTTTCCACCAAGGGTCTTTCATACAGTATGGAGAGGTAGAATTGATTTACGGCTAAACTAGAAAGTCGTTGGGGATTCATGGGTATCTGGGTTTTTTGGATTTTTTTTTTTTTTTGACTGTTGATCGAGGTTAAGACTGAGAGATTTGTGATGTGCTGTTTAAAATCAAAATTCCACAAATAACCCCCAGGGTCAATTTCAACTGAGCTAGCTGACTCTAGATAGTCTGGCCAGGTTACGTGACCAAACGCCTATAAACACTGTGCTGAAAAATTCTTCTTTGGTCTCTTCCAAAACCTGAGATTCTACACATAGATATTGGGGGTCCAATTTGGAAATAGAGGACAGTCCATCGGTATGTTAATTAGGACCCTGGAGAGCTTGCTCTTGAGCTGTTTCTAGGACCTCCTATTGCCTTCCCACACTCTTTTTATCTTGTGGCACGGTATCACTTGCCTTTAAATAAAAGTCTTCTATGAGTATGTCCTGTGGAGGCTGATGAGTCCTCTCAACTATCCAAACTCGGGAGACTTTGCACAAACTCAGGACCACTTCCAGAATTGTCAAAGGATAATGAGACTACAGCTTAATATCTGAAATGAAAATATAAAGCTGAATTTATAACTTCCTATAATGTCATATGCTTACTATATATGGTTAGTTACATGCAGCTCAATCACAGTATTCCAACCGGTGCAGGCTGCTGATTTTCAGAAATGTATGTATGTATGTGTGTGTATGTTTTTAATTGTTTTGTTTTGTTTTTTGGTAAGCATGGAGATCTGTGAGTGGTAGACTTTCAGACGTAAAAGTAGATTGACATTATTTGCAGAAGCATGAGTGATTGATTAGCGTTCAGAGGTGTGTTTATTGCACTGTATTCCTTACTGATTACCTGACTTTCAGAAATGAGAGGATGTCATTGATTTGTGTTCACAGAGATAATTTGCCTTTGAAGGAATATATATCTGTATATGTGTATATATATGTATATACATATCTTGTTAACTTATTAATAAAATATATATATTTTATATTCATTATATAACTTCTATATTTTACTAATAAGTTTTTGACACATAGAATTATATAACGTAAACACTGACAAACTAAGTATGCTTATCCTGCTGTTTATAAAGTTATCATGTTCGTACAACCTCAGATCTTTAAGTATCTTGCTTTAAGAATATTTTACAATTTAAGATATTTTCAAGCCATTCTTTTATCATCTTAAAAAACTTATTCTATCTCTTTTTACTGTTTCAGCAGGCATCACTTGTGCTAATTTATATCTATTGACAATAGCAGTAATTTGAATTGTCTCAAGAATATAAAGAATGCTATTCTCAACAGGAAATAACTGTTTCAACAAAATAAAATGAAGTGAAATAAAATAATAGAATAAAATAAAATGAGGACACTACAAAAACCAGAGGCCTACCTTCTAACCCGTCATTAGCCAGCAGATTCAGTACCATCCTGAGACTATTTCCATATTTCCAGAAATTTACCAAGATGACATTAGGACTAAGAAAGTTCTAATTTCCCTATAAGCTTCAAAACAATTTAGCGCTAAAATTAGTTGAAACTGAGGACACAGAATCTGGACCTAAAGTGTAGTTATGATCTTAAAAATAAGAGGTTAATTTAAAAATATTATAATTAAGGAAAGAAGGGAGGAAGAAGGAATGAAGGGAGGAAAGGAGGGAGCGAGGGAGGAAGAAAAAAGAAACAAGGAAATAAAGAAGCGGATTTATTTACCCAGATGCTATGTAAAATATAAAGGAAAATGTAAAGGAAACACATAATAGTGAGCTATTATCCAAAGATTATCTGTTTTTATGTTATTAAAAATATTTTCAACCAGCTAACTCTCTAGATTTAGCTGCTTAAACTAAGCCCTGAAAATCAGCTTAGCACCACATTTAATACATTGATCAAACTGGCCACATGGAAAAACAACAACCTCTTCTAACCTGCATTGCTTGAGATCTTAAAATATAACAACCATATTGATTTAAGGAGAACAATTTCTGTTACATTTCTAAATTTTATATGGGAAAACAATCCTCCATAGTCTATCTTAAGGCAGGGCTTTCTCCCTCCCCACACCTCTCCACCACCACACACACACATACTTACCCTGCATACACCCTTTTTGAGATATCTTGTTGGGATGTTCATGTAAAGAAATTATCTCTTTGTATCTTAAAATGTATTATACAACAGAGAAAGAACGTTTTGAAAATAGTTTATGTTCTGTTTATTTTATATCACTATGAAGTTGTTTAGCAGAATAAACTTTATTTTTTTTTAAGATTTTATTTATTTATTTGACAGAGAGAGGGAGAGAGCACAAGCAGGGGGAGCAGCAGAGAGAGAGGGAGAAGCAGGCTCTCCACTGAGCAGGGTGCCCCATGCAGGGGTCGATCCCAGGACCCTGGGATCATGACCTGAGCCAAAGGCAGATGCTTAACGACTGAGCCACCAAGGCACCCATAAGCAGAATAAAATTTAAATGAAACTCTCCAGTCAGTAAATTGATGTTATTTTAGATACTGATTATATGTGTGTGATTAGTCAGTACTGTAGTTATTAGATCAACTAAAATGGAAGATATCCTGAGCTTCAAAAACACAAACTCTCTTTAAAATCTCAGTTGCACATAAGGTTAGTTTTTTAAGTCAAAAGAATGGAATTAAAGAACAAAAACAAGAGTTGCCAAAAATTTAAACCTGCATCTTCAGTATTGCTGCAAGATAGAATATTTAAGCATGTGTACTTAGTTTTGCTTATGATAAAAGAGTATAGTTACGCATTATTTATGGCAGAAACCAAAAAATATTTTTTTTCTAAATAAGGAACTTTTAAAACTGTTGGCCACAAAATGATCAGTAGGGTTAAAATGTGATGCCATGATTAATACTTGAAGCGAAATTGGCACCTCAGAGTCTGTCATACATATGCATCAGGTGACACAATAACTGAGTCTGTCATAACAAAATCACAAGAATAGTCCCCCAAAACAGAACAGAACAATGCAAGTGGCAGAATTGAATGACAAACGGATTAATGAACTTATCCAGCAAGCACTCCCACATGGGTGAACACACACACACACGCACACAATCACTTATACTTAAATATTTTCTGTATGGTTCCTATATCAAGAAATACATAATTAAGTAGCATTGGGTTCACACTGGGTAGAAAGACAACTTTGACCTTGGAAACATACTGAGAAAATAAGACATAGACACAAATGCGATTATATAATTCTTTAAAATGTAGAATATGAGGTATCGAATTTGGGTTAAAATAAATAAATTTTATTGCTCAGAGAAATTTTAATTTTGATTGGTATGAGAAAGAAGAATCCAACTTAGATATAGTCTAAATTTCCTATAGATACTTCCATGTGTTTATACTTAATTCTTTCTCCATTTTATTGAAACTAAACTTCTGAGTCATCAAGTTTAAAATTTGCAATTTCCTGTCCTCTCTTAAACCCTATTCCAATGAGTTGAAAATCTTGTTAATTCTTTTTTTTTAGATATTATTTATTTATTTATTTGAGAGAGAGAGAGAGAGAGCATGAGCAGGGGAAGGGGCAGAGGGAGAGGGAGAAGCAGGCTCCCAGCTGAGCAGGGAGCCCAAAGCAGGGCTGGATCCTAGAACCCCTAGATCATGACCTGAGCCAAAGGCAGACACTTAACCGACTGAGCCACCCAGCCGTCCCTTGTTAATTCTGTTTCACGATTCCTTTCCTTCATGACCTCCAGGTTCATTAGTTTAGAAAATTATCAATTTGTTCAGGAGATTATGCTATATGAAAGAAAAATACAGCTGAGTAAAATATGGTCAATGATCGCATTGGACTCAAAACTACATGTGTTCTTTTTGTTAGGAATTTTGATCTGGTTTTCACTAATTCTTTTTACTGTTTGATCCTTTTATTTTCTGATCATATGTACAAAACTCTACGTACATTTATTGCTGCCATGTGCACAGTTCTTTTCTTTTTCCCTTCTAAGAAAAATTGGCCAAAAGTATTCACTTGTATCTTGTATGTTGTATTATGTAATCCTTCTATTGTTATTAGCTGATTTGCATCAGTAAATGACACCAGACTACAAAGCATCATCTATAGGATAGTGAGTGATCTAGTCAGTGGTGGATTAACACAGTCACTTCATCACTTGGAAGACTTAATGCAAGTCAGTGTTTAGTTCTGGAAAATCTGATGCAGAAGAGACAGAAAAAGTTCAGCCTATATGATTGTTAGAATATAGAGCAGTTGTATGCTTAGGGCTTATAATTAATTTTTGGTCAATAGGGTTTATAATGAACACTATATATGTTCAATATTGTATGACTGTACAGCTGTTGAAATTCATTCTTTTTTCTCTTACCTCCCCATGAGTTCTTACAATAAACATCTTTTAATTAAGGAATTCTCTGTGCAAATTAAAACAGACATACATAGCGATTATTGAAGTAATATCCTTTGTAGAAAATTTGGAAAAACAGCATATATACCAGAAGGGTAGAAAAGTAAAAAATAGTGAGTTGGAGATAAGACTGCCTGTGCTTACATTGCAACTACAACTCTTCCTTGGAAGTGTGACCCTGGTCAAGATGTATAATTTACCTGAGGTTCAGTTTCCACATCAATAAAGTCATGAGGCCTTATGATAATGTAACTAACAGGGCCAGATATATATATATATTATAGATATATAGATATAATATATATATATATTATTATTGTTGCTATTATTATATTAATATTATTTTATTACCAATAATTTCTCTTCTAAGAAATTGTTATTTCAATAATTATTTAGGTTGGAAAATAGAGACATATAAACAAATGTGATCATCATATATCATCCATATATTTTGGAGCAAAAGTATCAAAGTATAAATATTTATAGCTTGTTTGAAATCCCAAAATAAAGAGATATTTTTTCTTTTCCTCCTGGTTTCTGGGATTTTTCTCATACTGATTAAAATAATGTGTAAAGAAAAAAACTGAAAGAGGTCAAGCGAGGATATATATATGCAATGCATGGAGAAGGAATGAAAATCAATTTCTTTAAAAAGTAAAATAGGTACAAAAAGAATAAAGAAAGGGAGTCTGTGGACTAAATACTCATACTGAATGAAACTTTGAAGAGGTTAAGAGTCATGATAAGATCTTTTCTTATGAATCAAGCAATGAACTCTATTCAAGAATTACAGTCAAAATAAAATAACTCTATTCAAGAGATATAGGAAAGGCTATACTCAATTTTTAATATTCTTTATGGATATCAGACTTGTGATTTGCCTTCTGTGTTTTGGTTTATTACATATTTTGTTCAATTTGACTCTCTGCTGAGACTAACCAAGTTGAAGCCTTTGCTTAGTTGAAATATAATGATTATATAAACAGAATATTAACATATATGAGTAAAAATATTTTCAGAAACTTTTTATCTTTTCTGTCAAATAATGTCCAACAAAGAAACACAGGGAATAATGTTTTAAGTAAAAATTAAATGTTGAAAAGATATGGAAATATAAACATATCAAAACTGATAAATGGGTTACCACTGGAGAAAAGAGTGCTGGGATACAGTGGGAGAACGGATTTGTGGTAAAAACATCAAAAAATTAAAAAACAAAGGAAATTTTACCCATAGAAAATATGCCAATGAGTATTAGATAAAGATTAGAATTTTTTTTTGAGAGAGAGAGAGAGTGTACACGCGAGTACGCATGCAAGAGTGGGGGGAGGGGCAGAGGAGAGGGACAGAATGAATTTAAGCAGCTCCATGCTCAATGTGGAGCCCAACACAGGGCTCGGTCTCACAACCATGAGATCATGACCAGAGCTGAAATCAAGAGTTGGATGTTTAACCAACTGTGTTACCCAGGCACCCCAAAGATTAGATTTTATAATTAAATCATATGGTGGGGTGCCTGGGTGGCTCAGTCGTTAAGCGTCTGCCTTCAGCTCAGGTCGTGATCCCAGGGTCCTGGGATCGAGCCCTGCATCGGGCTCCCTGCTCCGCGGGAAGCCTGCTTCTCCCTCCCCCATTCCCCCTGCTTGTGTTCCTGCTCTCGTTATCTCTCTCTCTGTCAAATAAATAAATAAATGAAATCTTAAAAAAAAAAATTAAATCATATGGTGGTCGAAAATCACAAAGTCAAAACTTGTGACAACTAAAAAAATATTTAAATATATATAACAAGGGAGAGTAATGTCAGTATCATGGTGGCATAAGACATGTTTTATCCCACACACACTCCATACCCAAAATTCATAATCTATCCAAGAATAAAAATGTATCTGTGGAAACTGTGAGATGCAACATCATACATCAAGGGATTTGGAGGAGTCTTGCCCATATGTGCATCAGGATATAGGCAGACAGACCCTGTTATGGGCTGTGGAGCTGGAAATTGCTTGTAAACCAGCTCTAACCCCTCTCAGCCAATGTCTGGGAGTACCAAAGCAATAGTTTCAATGCAATCCCTATTAAAATTCCAATGACATTTTTCACATAAATTCAAAGAAACAAGTCTATAATTTGAATGGAATCACAAAAGACCCCAAAGAACTAAAGCAATTTGAGAAAGAAGAGCAAAGCTAAAGGTATCATGCTCCCTGACTTCAAACTATAGTACAAAGCTGTAGCAATCAAAACAACATGGTATTTACATATGTGTGCATGTGGGGGGTGGATTATCCCTGCTGTGCCCCAAATGGGTCACACCATTGGGCCTGGGGAATTTAAAAACTGACATAAAGTCAGACACAGACC
This sequence comes from Halichoerus grypus, assembly GCF_964656455.1. Classification (NCBI taxonomy): domain Eukaryota; kingdom Metazoa; phylum Chordata; class Mammalia; order Carnivora; family Phocidae; genus Halichoerus; species Halichoerus grypus. The sequence continues at coordinate 133,797,109 of NC_135718.1, forward strand.
AATAGAACAGAACAGAGAGCACAAAAATAAACCCAGACATACATGGTCAACTAATATTTGACACAGATCCAAAAATACTTAATGAAAAAAAGATAGTCTCTTCAATAAACAGTGTTGAGAAAACCAGATAACCACATGCAGAAAAATTAACTTGAACTCATCCATCTTTACACCTTTCACAAAAATTAACTTAAAACACAAGATCTGAAATCATAAAACTCCTAGAAGAAAACACACAAAAAAAGCTCTTCAACAATGGTCTTAGCAATGACTTTTAGTATGACAACAAAAGCACAAGCAACAAGAGCAAGAATCAACAAGGTGGGAGTCTATTAATCTTAAAATGTTCTGCACAATAAGAGAAACAATAAAAAAATGTGAAGGCAAACTATGGAATGGTAGAAAATATTTGCAAACCATATACCTGATAAGGGGTTAATATCCAAAATATAAAGAACTCATAAAATCAATTATATAATAAACAGTCTGAGTATAAAATGGTCAGAGGAACTGAATAGGCAGTTTTCCAAAGACATATAAACGGCCAACAGGTTCATAAAAAAGATGCTCAATATCACTAATCATACTGAAAATGCAAATCAAAACCATAATGAGATATCACCTCACACATGTTAGAATGGCTATCATTAGGAAGACAGGAGATAACAAGTGTTGGTGAGAATGTAGAGAAAGGGAACACTTATTCACTATCGGTGGAAATATAAATTGGTATAGTCACAGTGGAAAACAGTATGGAGTTTATTTTTAAAAAAATTAAAAATAGAACTACCATATGATACAGTAATCTTACTTCTGGGTATATATTTAAAAGAAATTAAAACAGGATATTGAAGAGATATCTGAATTCTTCAAGATGTAGAAACAATTTAAGTGTCCATCAGTAGATGAATAGATAAAGACAAATACTGTATATGTTTACAATGGAGTATCATTCAGCCATAAGGAAGAAGGAAATCCTATCACTTGTCACAAGACTGATGGACCTTGAGGGCATGATGCTGAGTGAGATATACGTTAGAGGAAGACAAATACTGTATGATATCATTTATATATGGAATCTTAAAAAGCCAAATTTGTGGAAACAGAGCAGAATGGTAATCACCATGGGTCTGAGGGGGTAAGAGAATTGAGAAGATATTGCAAGGGCACAAACTTACAATGAGAAGATAAGTAAGTTCTGGAGATCTAAGGCACGGCATAGTGATTATAGTCAACAGTACTTTATTATATACTTCAAAGTTACTAAAAGATTAGATCTTAAATGTACTCACCATAAAAAAGAAATGGTAATTACATGAGGTGATAGAGGTGTTAGCTGATGCTATGGTGGGAGTCATATTGCAATATATAAATGTATCAAATCAACATGTTATACACCTTAAACTTACATGATTATTATATGTCAATGCTATCTCAATTTTTTTAAAGGAGGCAAAAAAAAAAAAAAAACCAAAAACCCTTTGGAAACATTGTTCAAATAGCTAAACATTCACTGTCATTTCTTCCATGTGTATCTATATCTTCCAAAATGTGCTATTACATGGTAGACCTATTTTATATAGGTTCAAACAATTTTATGGAGTTTGAAACTACATAGGGAAATTTTAGCAGAAAACTATTTAAAAACAGGTAATTTAAAAATAGTAAGTGATGTGAATTAAAAATTGATCTGTCTCATTTCTACTGTCTAGATATTTATCCATATACTCTTTAGAGAGCACCTGTTAAGGACTTTGCCCTATATCCCACATATGTTTTTCAATAGGAAAAAGTTATAATAGCTTTGATTGGAATATCAAGTTTATTAGTATAAAAATAAAATAGCAAATTAAAAAATAAATATATATAACACAAAAGCATTAAGATTTCCTTTTAAGTATTTTTAAGTAAATAAAAGTAATGAAATTCCTGTTTGCCTATATGGAAAATACACAAAAATATTGTTTCAGAGTATAATTTTCACTTTCCCAATTTATAAAATGGCTGGGCTCTATTAATATAATTTACAAGTCAATATAAGAGTTTTAAGTTAAATTTTTTTTTTTAAGATTTTATTTATTTATTTGACACAGAGAGACAGATAACGAGAGCAGGAACACAAGCAGTGGGGAGTGGGAGAGGAAGTAGCAGACTTCCCACTGAGCAGGGAGCCCAATGTGGGGCTTGATCCCAGGACCCTGGGTACATGACCTGAGCTGAAGGCAGATGCTTAATGACTGAGCCACCCAGGATCCCCAAGAGCTTTTAAGTTATCTTACTTAACTTCTAAATAGGTAAGAATTCTGAAGTCTTTAATAAGAACTATAACTCCAATAAAGTTTTTCTATATGTTTAGGGTACATATTTTCCCCATAATATAGCATATGCTCAATAGTTGAGTTTTAGCTAATTTAAAAAAATTCAAAGATCTTACTGAAGTTATTTGTTTCTTAAAAAGATAGGTACGTAGGTAGGCAGATGATAGATAGATAGATAGATAGATAGATAGATAGATAGATAGATAGATAGAAAGAAAATAATCTTTTATAGATATCTGAAATCTGTATTTAAAAGACATACTACCTGTTTTTCCTTAATTATGGTGACTCAGAAAATAATCCAAAAACTTTTTACAGTTACTTATTAGTATATTTACAAATAATGTGTAGATATTTCTAAAAGTAAAAATATAGATTTGTTAGAGAAAAATGAAAACAGCAAACTGAGCACATGACATAATATGAATACAAAAATTGTTCTTTCCTTCCATCCTTCTTTTGTTTTCTTTTTCCACCCCCTCTCTCTAGGTATCTTCAAGTAAATGAATACCCAAGACAAGCCACTAGAGTCTGATTTGGAAAATTATGTCACAGAGAATAAATGCCTTTTAAATAGCACCCTAATGGCCCTGAAGAGTTAATGAACCTGATATTCTCCATGAACCGGATTCATTTTAAAGACACTCTTTTACAGATGAGACGTGTGGCTAATTATATTTGCACATTTGGCTAGCTGCTTAGTCATGCAAAATGAGCAATATTATGGGCCGTGAGTCACCAGCCATCTTGCCATATGGACATAATTTTCTGAATATCTTATATATTTTCAAGACTTAACGACAATAGTATCTTATTGTGGAATAAAATATAAGACTTTTTTTTGAAACTGTTTCTCCCCATTAAATATGCTAGAAGTAACTTTTAACAGAATTTTTAATGAAGATAACTATTTTAAAACATCTCTTTTAATGAAATAAATTTTGAAATGGAATTAAACAGCATACCTGTCCTACTTTTTATATGGAAATATCCAGCAGGAGCTTCAAACAGATCCAGTGGAGGAAATGGAAGATCATCATGAAAGAGGAATCAACAGAGGACAAGATGATTCATATTTTATTTCCCAAAGTGTAATGCAGGTATGAGGTATCTTTTAAAACCATTCTGTGTCACGTTCTACTTGATAGGAAAAATGATCTGAGCAGGATTCATGGTGCCAGTCTCCTCTGTGCATTCATATGATATTTTGAAATAGAGAACTTTTTATGCCTGCTGTTGAATTTATATGGCAAAATTTAATATTCACTTAGTTAATGTGTTATACTTTCCATAAACCAATACTGTGACTGTGAACATTCAACAAGCAAATAAAAAAACTAAAGAGCAACTGATTATCTCAAATAATTAGGGTCATTTGTAAAGACCAAAGGTGAATACCTAAGTCTAAATGAGTGGTATTCTTGGGCAGGTACTGTAATGAATGACACATCACTATTCATTACTATCAGAAAAGAAGTATGCAGCAGTCGGAATTATTTAAAAATTTCTAGGGGTGCCTGGGTGGCTCAGTCATTAGACGTCTGCCTTCAGCTCAGGTCATGATCCCAGGGACTTGGGATCGAGCTCCACATCAGGCTCCCTGCTCAGCGGGAGCCTGCTTCTGCCTCTCCCACTCCCCCTGTTTGTGTTCCTGCTCTTGCTGTGTCTCTCTCTGTCAAATAAATAAATAAAATCTAAAAAAAATTTCTAAGCATTTTTTTCATATTCCATAGATATTTATAGTTCCATGAGCTCTTTAATACACACATGCTGAAGATGAGAAAAATATATTTTTTTAAATCAGTGGCTCTCTTACAATTTTTTTGTTTAGATTATTTAACTTAATGTTTAATATTATTTGGAAAAAAAGTGTTTCATTTGGACAATATGCCATGATTTCTCATGTACATGCATGTGTTCGTTCACATAAATGTGTGTTTACAGTTGTGCATATATGTGTCATTTAGGACTCTTTCCACTTGGACAGATACAAACTCTTTGAAGCATGTAAGATAAGATATTCACTTAATTAAGTTCAAAAAGTCAGGGGAGCTCTTGTATTACGGTATGGCTTGATTCCAATCTCAAACAATATTATATGGATTGTCTTTCTTTCCATCTCTATGATCTGCTTTCAGCTGCCTTCAGTCTCAGAGTCCCAGCAACTCATCTTGTATCAACCTTACTCTGATGGTACCCAACAGACAATAGAGAATGGGTTTATGCACCTCTTTCTAAACAATCACATAAAAGTACTCCCTTGCTTTGGTAAGATAAAGACCCTCGACCATTTCTGAACTGTTTTCATAGCTACAGCAATGTGATGTTTGGCTTTGGCCAGTGGGAGTTGAGGGATTAATCCTAAAATCAGGGATGAAGTCAATCATCTGAAGTATATATCCATATACAAGTGACAAAGGGGGCAGTTCTTCAGAGAAAAATTGATACACGTTCTCCAAAAATATAGTGAATGAATGTTGAGGTCAAAAAATAATACTGTCATTCCTTTTATTTTCTTTTAAGATTTTATTTGTTTATTTGAAAGAAAGAGTGGGGGCAGGGACAGAGGAACAAGTAGACTCCCTGATGAGCACGGAGCCTCACACAGGGGTCAATTCCAGGATCCTGAGATCAGGACCTGAGCCAAAGTCAGACACCTAACCGACTGAGCCATCCAGGTGCCCCAATATTGTCATTCTTAATCATGACACAATACAAATAGTGTACAGTTTGCACCCCAGCCTAGCCCCCTTCTCATTAAATATTTGATGGAACCATTTGGCAGGTTGTGCACATTGGGATCTGTTCTTTCTATCCTTTTATTTGACATCCTGTTTCTCTATTTACCTATTCTTTCCTATATACTATGCTGGTTGACATGTGATGCCATTTGATATTTTATCATTTGTCCAATTATTGATTGGTCAAAAATGACCCACTAATTACAGAAAATTGTTACTCTGTAATTGCTCAACACTCAGAGGACAAATGTATGCAATTTTAAAATCCTATGTTCCTCCTGTTTTTAATATAGTGTCTGCTGATTGGAATTGCATCTTTCTTTTTGTACAACTGATGTTGGATTAGTTTTTTTTAATAACCCTAACTTATGGATAAGAGGAAATCATAGAAGCTGAATGAACTCCTCAGACATTAACCCCATGTTACATTAAGAGAAGAAGGCAAGAAGGGATGGAGGGATGAAGGGATGGAGGAAGGGAGGATAAAAGGATGAAAGAATGGAAGGAAGGACTAACAACAAAATAAGCCAAATAAAAATATTCTTTCTGTTCTCCTCAGCTTCCTGGAGTAGGTAAGAAAAGATACTTGTCTTCAAAGTCTCTAAGGATGCTATACAATAATAAACAATCTTTCATATTTGAGTATCTTATTGACTAGGAACAGATTTATGCTGTTCTACACATCTTAGTTTGGTTTTTTAATTGTAAAATACAGACTTACTTTAGCACAAAAATAAACATGATTATATTTCATATAAAATAATCTAGAATGTGGGGCGCCTGGGTGGCTCAGTTGGTTAAGCGACTGCCTTCGACTCAGGTCATGGTCCTGGAGTCCTGGGATCGAGTCCCACATCAGGCTCCCTGCTCGGCGGGGAGTCTGCTTCTCCCTCTGACCCTCCTCCCTCTCATGCTCTCTGTCTCTCATTCTCTCTCTCTCAAATAAATAAATAAAATCTTTAAAAAAAAAAAAATCTAGAATGTGAAAACCAAAACGGATAGAACTTAGGGGATCATCACTTCCCATCCCTATTACAGAAGTAGTTTTGACATTCATAAAATACTCACATTATATTTTATCTTTCAAACATTTAAGTATATATAAAATGAAGCAATTGTATGTATTGCACTGATGTTATAGTCTAATATAAACAAAAATGTGTGTTCAATGTACTAGAACTTTAGAAAAATACTTGTGTTGATAAAATGAGAAAAAAATGTCTTCAACTATTTTTGCATGTTTAGTCAGAAATGAATTTTAATTAGTTAGGTTGTACCTATAGACCCCCAAATTCTTAAATGTTTACTATCTACAAGATGCTGTATAAGCCCTTTTATAGAACTAAGTCCATTTGACCCTTTCAGCAATTTTTGTTTTTTTAAGTAAAGAAACAAAATGGGGTGGCTCAATTGGTTAAGAGCCTGAATCTTGATTTCCGCTCAGGTCATGATCTCAGGGTCGTGAGATGGAGCCCTGCATCCCGCTTTGCCCAGATGTGGGGCCTGCTTGGGATTCTCTCTCTTCCTCTCCCTCTGCCCCTCCTCCCAATTGCACATACATGAGCTCTCTCTTTAAAACAAACAAACAAAACAACTGTTTAAGCAAGGCACACATTTTAGAGGTATCAGAAACAAGATCAAAACAAAGTTCTGACACCAATGCTTTTCTCTTAACCACCATGAATTATAAGGTTATGGGTACATTTGTGAATTATTGATATTTATATTCTTTATATTATATTATGGCAAAATTTCTAATGAAATCAGTAGTGAAAATTATTTATAGTAAGGTGATTAAGTTCATTCATGTCTCATCATTAGTTCTTAAATGAGATTTATTCTAAATAAGGTTTATTCAAAAATTAAAAACATCCACATAAATGTGAGTTAATAGTCTCTATAGTGAAATACATTTCAGGATTATAACTATAATGTCATCCACCTTATGTAAAGAAAAATGAATTTATTGTCTGCACAAAGTCTGTGATAAAATAAATAACCATGTTGAAGGGGGTAAGCCATGAATCTGCTTTTTTCACTTTTGATAATTCCACTATGTTGTTCAAAGGTTTATTCTGGAAGTTTGGAACTATTCAAGTGGATAATTGAGTTTGGGGGAACTCAAATGATAGATGGAATCGGTGTTAATTAAAGTACTTGCCTGGGGCTTTTATAGTGTTCTCTAAAAGAAAATAACCTCCCCCTAAAGCAGACATTGCCAAGTTTTTTTTCCTAACATCCTCTTCTAAAATGTAGAAAATAAACTATTATTTATTTTCCTTTCTAAAAATGACTCACAGTCTAGAGATATAATATATATCAATCCCTCTCCTTCATTTCCAAGTACATCATGAAATGTGCTATCTCCAGAAAAGAATTAAAAAAAAAAAAATTAGAGTGGACCATCTGAAAATGAGGGGCCATTAAGACTTTAAGTTACGCTTTCAAAAAGCATTGTATTTTTATCTAATTTTAGAAACTTTCAAGGTTAGCCATAGCACTTGACAATATTTAAACATTTTAAATAATGAAATAGATTTCTACCCCCAAACCATACAATGTACTATACCAGAAAAATCAAAAAGGCTAATAACAGTAGTATGCATACAATGCAGATCTGCGGTTCACTGATGGACAATGTAAGTTTTCTAACAAATAACACTTTGAATATTTACTGGAGATGAATTCTAGCTAACTAGACTTGAAATTATTAGAACAAAACAAACTGTTAATAGCTAAGTCTTTCCTTAGTTTATGCCTACAAGTTTGCCAGTAGTGCCTGATGCCCGGGGTTCTGAAATTATTCTGTCCAGGACATTTGGGATTTGTTTCCATTCTATAAACTACTCTATATCTTTTATTTTTTATTTATTTTTTTTTAAAGATTTTATTTTATTTATTTGACAGAGAGAGAGAATGTGAGAGAGGGAACACAAGCAGGGGGAGTGGGAGAGGGAGAAGCAGGCTTCCCGCGGAGCAGGAAGTCCGATGCGAGGCTCGATCCCAGGACCCCAGGATCATGACCTGAGCCGAAGGCAGATGCTTAAGGACTGAGCCACCCAGGCGCCCCTATTCTATATCTTTTAGTAAATCTCTTTTTCCTTTAAATTGTCCAGTCATTTCCATTTCCTGCCACCCAAGAATCTTTTTTTTTTTTATTTTAATTCCAACATAGTTAATATATAGTGCTATATTAGTTTCAGGTGTACAAAATAGTGATTCAACGATTCCATACATCACCCAGTGCTCATCACAAGTGCCCTCCTTAATCCCCATCACCTTTTTCATCCATCCTTCTACTCACCTACCCTCTTGTAACCATCAGTTTATTTTCAATAGTTACAAGTCTGTTGCTTGGCTTATTTCTCACTCTCATTCTCTCTTCCCCCTGCTCAATGGTTTTGTTTCTTAAATTTCATGCCACCCAAGAATCTTAACTGATACACTTCTTTTAGATGTTGTAAATTTGGGGACCAAATTTTTCTGAAATGTTCAGTTTTACTCTGCTCAGTTTGATTATCTCCTTTGGCTCAACTATAACATGTATTCTTACCCTCCGTTGGAGAAAAAAAAAAAAGGCTCAAATGTTTTAAGATTTCTGCATGCATCTTATTTGTTCATGTTTTTGGTCTTGTTGTTAGGAAATTATAAGCCAAAGAATATTGCTATAAATATCACTATGATATGTAGGGCTAACCAAAAAGCTACGACAAAGTATACTAATTATAGTAAAACAAAAGTAGGAGCAGCAAATAAATATAGAGCAAAACTGTCCACATTTGAAAACCATACTATGTCATAACCATAACAGCATGAATAACCAGTGAGAAAGCACTCTTTGCAAAAAGAGTGCCCACAGTTGAAACTTGTGCATTGCATAGTAGGAGCTTTGAAGCTTAGCCAGCCATTGTATGGAATGTATACTGCTTAATACTTACTTCTTAGACATCACCAGGAAATTATGGATGAATTAATATTCTTCTCTGAATACCAAATTTTGGTTTAATTACTCATTTGGTTTACTAGGAAGTACACCTTAGTCTGCAAACATGAAAATCAATGAGGTTGTACCTTATTTTCCATTAGGAACAGAATGTATCCACTGGAATATAAAACGAAAGATACTTTGAGAATTTTTTCTATTAAGAAGATTCCACAGAGAGGCTGTTCACAATACTTGAAGTTAACACTTCCTTAGTTACCCATTTAACTCTGTTTGCTTATTTTCTACTTGTAATGTGTTACCTAAATGGTCCTTCTTGTGTGCAGTATGTTAATTTAACAACTGGAAGATAATTAAGTCACGTCAGCCTATGTGTTTTTCAAATTGGGTTATTCATGGGATATAAAACAAAACAAAGCAAAAAGTGATTCCTTAAAGGAATAAGGTGACTTTATTGAAAAAAAAAAAAAAAAACTGGCTTCAGTGGGGAAAAAAATGCCATGAATGACCTTAAATGTAATAATATACTAATTTATAATATATTTTATATTAAGAAAAAATCAATCTGCATTATCAGTTGATTCCATCAAATGCTATGTGGAATCACAGATTTTTTTCCAACTTTGTGTACAAGCGAATTGAGGTTCAGAAAGGATACATGGCTAAAGGTAACCCAACTAATATAATAGTGAATTAAGAATTTGAATATGGGTTTCTCTATAATTATGTGTTCTCACAAATGTCACATTTTCGGAGGTAGGCAACCTTTGTAGACAGCTATGATAAGGTTGTAAAAGACATGAAGAAGTGAGGGATAGCATAAGTAATAAGAGGAAAATCAATAAATTAAAACAGAAAATGACATTCAGATGAGGGGATATTTGAAGACAATGTTTATAATTTTACCAAGGTCAAATTTGCTTCAATGCCTTATATTCTTTTCAAATTTGGTTTTAATCACCTAGTAGGATCAAAGGTTATTCAAAGAGATCATATGATTAACCAGCCCAGGCTTTTGGGGAAGGAAGTATTAGGAAAGCATTTTAATAGTGGGCTCGATAAAAGGAAGGTCATCAAAGTACATTTATATTTGAACATTAAACAGCACTCCTTTGAAGTGCTTCCTGATGAGATTCCACTTAGTTAAATATTCTTCTAAAATGCTCTCCTAGCATTATATCCAAATGGGGAGAGAGGGTGGGGACCAACTACTGTGGAGTCCCTGAACAGATATACTTCTGTCAGGTTCAGAATCTTTTATTTATTTTTTAGGTTCTATTAAATGGTATATATGTCAGTTCTTTTCATGAAAACAATGATGTTTTATCTATCCCTTAATCTTTATGGAATTGCATGCTCCTTTAAATAAGCAAATGCATCAGAAATGCATTTATTCACCAGCACACAAATTATATTTTAATGGATTTGAATGGGAGATTTGAATTTATTGGTTGGGCCATAAAACAACCACTCAGCTAATTGGGTTAAAACATATCTTCTAATGAATATTTCCTACTTAGAAGTGTTGTGCTTCACGCAATAATGATTAGTGGGCTTCCTGTTGAAAACAACCACATTGATTTCATTTTAACAAAGCTCTACATAAACTATTTCTGTAATTATTTACTTAACTCTTCTTTCTACAATATTTTACATTTTGGTATGGATCAATTAAACTCTTTTTACATAGTTAGCCCTGACACAGACTTTACAGGTAATCTGGACCCTTAAAAAAAGTGACTATAAATCCTCTTCAACCCCATTGTATCAGTACTTCCATTGCAAATCAGTAAGATGTAGGATTTCAGCTTACTTAGTCCTGTATGTAAAGCAGTAAAGCCTTCGTTATTTAACCCTACACAATAGGACTACCTCTGAAGACTGAGGCTGGTGACTCCAGGGGGACCCTTTGAAGATTTTCAAAGCTCTCACTCAGTGTAGTTCTCTCTGGTGCTTGTCTGCCCTGCAAACTGTACCTGCCTTGCTCTTCCCTTTCTCCCAAGTCTTCTCAACTCAGGCGGGTGCCATGCTCCACCAGACTTCCCTCTTCCTCTGTTGGGGCTTAAAAATTCTCTCCAGACAGTATGCTGGGGCACACTGACGTTTCAACTTGTTTGTTTCCCCACTTACAGGGATCAGTGTCCTACATTGCCTTATGTCCAATCTCTCAAAACCATTGCTATGTTTTGTGGGGTCTTTTAATAGCATCAAGCTGAAGGTGACAACTCTGGTCTGTTTCTACATCCCAGCTAAAAGTAGAACTCCATTTGTCAGCTCTTAACAAGAAAATGAAAAATTCTTTAAAATAAATGCTAAAATATACAGGGGGCATAAACACATAAAGTAGGCACAACAATATTCATGTAAGACAAAGAGGCCTTAAAGAAAAAAATAATTATTGATGATAAAAAGGGATACTGCATTAATCATAAAATGAAAAAAAGAACAGGAGGATATAAGAAATTAACTTTTTGGTAGATGGATGTAATTATGTACTCTCAGATATGTAGAGGAAAAAGAAGACAAATAAAATTTTTATATATACACAGTCACTATAAAAAAACTATTCCTGGGGTGCTTGGGTGGCTCAGTTGGTTAAGCGACTGCCTCCGGCTCAGGTCACGATCTCAGGGTCCTGGGATCGAGCACCACATGGGGCTCCCTGCTCTACAGGAAGCCTGCTTCTCCTTCTCCCACTCCCCCTGCTTGTGTTCCCTCTCTCGCTGTCTCTCTCTCTGTCAAATAAACAAAATCTTTAAAAAAAAAAAAAAAAAAAACTATTCCAGGGGCACCTGGGTGGCTCAGATGGTTAAGCGTCTGCCTTCGGCTCAGGTCATGATCTCAGTGTCCTGGGATCAAGCCCTGCGTCGGGCTCCGCGCTCACGGAGAGCCTGCTTCTCCCTCCCTCTCTGCCTGCCGCTCTGCCTACCTGTGCTCTCTCTCTCTCTCTGTCAAATAAATAAATAAAACCTTAAAAAAAAAAAAAAAACTATTCCATAGTTTATTTTACTAATGGGCACATAATGATCAGCAAAACCTTAGAAAGACTGCAATTAATAGACCTTATCTAATAGATATATTGAAAATCTAATATACACACAAAAATAAAATTTTATATTAGTTTCAAGGACATATGAAGCTTAGCCAAAATCTGACCATAGAAGTCTTATTTATTTTAATTATTCATTAGTATATTATTTTATTTATTTACTATTTTTATTTTATTTATTTTTATTTTTTTTGCAGGAGCAACAGGATCACCTGGGAGCTCAGTGGAATGCCCTCTTTCATCATCTATTTTTTTTAAATATTTTATTTATTTATTTTAAAGAGAAAGAGAAAGCACAAGCATGGGGAGGGACAGAGGCAGAGAATTTCTTTTTTTTTTTTTTTTTAAGGTTTTATTTATTTATTTGACAGAGAGAGAGAGCATAAGCAGGGAGAGTGGCAGGCAGAGGGAGAGGGAGAAGCTTACTCCCCGTTGAGCAGGGAGCCCGATGCGGGACTCTATCCCAGGACCCTGCGATCATGACCTGAACCTAAGGCAGACGCTTAACCAACTGAGCCACTCAGGTGCCCCAATGCAGAGAATCTCAAGTGGACTCCGACACTGAGCATGGAGCCCAATGTGGGGCTCGATTCCACGACCCTGAGATCATAACCTGAGCTGAAACCAAGATTCCAATGCTCAACCGACTGAGCCGCCCTAGTGCTCCCCCTCTTTCATCATCCTAATGTAAGTTGCAGTCTAATAAAAGATGTTCTTAGGAGCAAATGTAGTTCCTTAGTCTTAGTTTCTGGCACAGAAATATCTCTGTAACTGGCTAGTCTCAGCAGGTCATTTAATGTTGGTGTCGTGCTATTAGCAATGTCTGAGGTGTGTGTGGGTCTCTGGTATTTATGGAGCTCCCTGAGACAGAGCTTGCATGACTCTAACCAACAACCTGCGTCCTCGTCCTCATATCCTCATTATCACCTTTGCTAATGATAGGATTGGACAATATTCAATATTCAATTGGAAATATTCAATAAATGATGCTTTGATATTGAGTAATCCAGCTAATATACATAAGTATAAATTCCATAACATAAACTTTTGTTTATCGTAACATAAACTTTTCCATTAATTATTACTTATTAATCCTTTTCTGATGTTCGTACAGAAAATATGCATCTCAAGTAATAACATGGAAAAACATTAAAGAGTTATTTGGTTGCAAACTTAAAACGTTAAAGTGTTATATAGAATATAGGACAATATATTTATAGATTTGGTATAGAAAAAGATATCTAACAGAAGACTAATTCAGACATGCCAGAGAACGTATTTTATACTTTGTGCAACATAATATTACTCAAGATTTAGCAATTCCACTAATGAGGAAATATTCTAGAAAAGTATGTGCATATATCTCAAGAAGATAAATTTTTGTATAAAATTATTTATTATGGTAATATTCAAATATCTTAAATGTACATTAAAATGAAAATGAATACTAAATATATATAATTTAAGAATATGTATATATATATGTGTGAATATATATATACTTTTATAAATACCAGAATATAACTTACACAATGTATATAAATATAAATATATGGAAATATATGTTTATATATATTCATTTATTAGAATATGATATAGCAATTAAAGCCTAGGAACAAATACTATATGCATCAAGACTGATAAAATTCAAAAACTATGCTGAGTATAAAAAAAGCATGCAGAAGTAGATACCATTTATTTAATATTTTATCACAAGAAAAACATTTTTCAATCTTTCTATATAAGAATTTCCAAATTCATTATAGGCCTTCCTTCTGGAGAAAGAGGAAGATGAATAGATTGTGGAGGAATACTTAAGAATCTTATTTATATGTAAGTTATTTTCATTTAAAATGACAACAAAATAATAGTTGGAGTAAACCGGACAAAATGATAAGATTTGACAAAGTTGTGCTTTGCATTTACAGCTGTATATCAAATTATTTTGTCTTTTCTATTCATATGAACAATATTTCAAGTAAAATTAATTTAAAGAAAAAAATTTGAAACTTTATCTTTCAGACTGAAAGAATTTCACCCTTTAATTATAGGCAAGAATGATAGGAAGGATTTTAATATGAGGTGTAGCCTCATAAAATTCCTGATCTTAATCTACAAAATTTCCAGAAAGAGACAGAACATATGACTAACAACTAAAAATTACATTGCCAGTGTCCTCATCTGTTAGATGAGTGGGGAATAGCATCTGGAAACTTCTGAGAGATGAGATCACAGCCCCAAAATCTTTTCTTAACCATATCAATCACAAACATAGCATGGAGACAATGTACATTTGCAGATATAAAAAAATTCAGAAAATAAAACAAGTGTTTATCCATTTAAAGAAAGTGCACAAGAGAAGAATCCAACTAAAAAATTCAAGCAGAAGATAAATGTCAATGTAGAAATCAACTGGAATAGTGAATTTCACAACATATCTAAAATATGTTTTTCTAAGCTCTGCTGATGAAAAAAATGGAGAAAAACTCTTAAGAGTACAACAAATCCTGGCTATAGATAATTAAATAAATATACATATGTATTTATAGCTATGTATATGTATAGTGATTATATTTAATATATAGCTATAAACACATATATAATATTTGTTAATTATGAAGTACCTGAAAATTTACAATAAAACTTTTTAAAAAGTTAATGCAGATAATGCATTGGCATTCTTGAAATACAATGGCATCATGCAAGGGATAAACTAACATTCATTCATGACAAAAACTCTCAACAAACTGGGTACAGAGGAAACATACCTCAACATAATAAAGACCATTTATGACAAGCCCACAACTAACACCATACTTAATGGTGAAAGGTTGAAAACCTATCATCTAAGATCAAAAACAAGACAACGATGCCCACTCTCACCACTTTTATTCAATATAGCTGAAAGTTCAAGCCAGAGCAATTAGGCAAGAAAAAATAAATAAAAGTCATCCAAATTGGAAGGGAAGAAGTAAAACTGTTACTATTTACAGATGACATGATATTATATATTGGAAAACCTAAATTCTCCACCAAGAAACTGTTAGAACTAATACAAAAATTCAGTAAAGTTGCAGGATACAAAATCAATATTAAAAAAATCAGTTGCATTTCTATATACTAACAATGAACTATCAGAAAGAGAAAGTAAGAAAAATATACCACTTATAATTACATAAAAAAGAATAAACTACCTAGGAATAATTATAGCCAAGGAAGTGAAAGACCTCTACACTGCAATCTCTAAGATATTAATGAAAGAAATTGAAGAAGACTAAATAGATATTTCATACCCATAAACAGAATAATTAATACTCTTAAAATGTCCATACTACACAAACCAATGTAAAAATTCAATGCAATCTCTTTCAAAATTCCAATGGCATTTTTCACAAAGATAGACAACAAACAATCCTAAAATTTATATGGGACCACAGAAAAGCCCAAATAGCCAAAGCAATCTTGAGAAAGAACAAAGCTGGAGGTATCATGCTTCCAAATCTCAGTTATAAAACTGTAATAATCAAAACAGTTTGGTATTGACATAAAAAAAAAAAAGACACACAGATCAATTAAACAGAATAGACAGCCCAGAAATAAACACATGAATACATGATCAATTAATTTACAACAAAGAAGCCAAAAATATAGAGTGGGGAATGGATAGTTTCTTCAACAAATGCTGTTGGGAAAATTGAGCAGCTACATGAAAAGAACAAAACTGAATCCCTATATTATGTCATCCACAAAAATCAACAGAAAATACAGAAAATAGCTCACCAAATTGAACATAAAATCTGTAAATGTAACACTTCTAGAAGAAAACATGGGGGTAATCTTCAAGACCTCAGTTTTGGCAATGATTTTTCTATTTGAAAAGCAAAGGCAACAAAAGCAAAAATCAACAAGATGGGACTATTTCAAACAAACAAACTTCTTCACAGCAAAGGAAACTGCCAATAAAATGAAAAGGCAACCTATGGAATGGGAAAATATGTTTATAAATCACACATCTGATAAGGGGTCAATATTCAAAATAGAACTCATACAAGTCATTAGCAAAAATACCAAACAGTCCAATTAACAATGGGCAGAGGAACTGAATAGACACTTTTCCAAAGACATCATATAGAGGTCTACATGAGAAAGTGTTCAACATCACTAATCATCAAGGAAATGCAAATAAAAACCACAATGGATACCATCCCTTAACTGTTAGAAAGATTATCATCAAAAACAAAAGATAACAAGTGTTACTGAAGATGTGGATAATAGGGGACCCTTGTGCACTATTAGTAGGAATGTAAATTGCTGCCACGACTATGGAAAACAGTATAGATGTTCCTCAGAAATTAAAAACAGAAGTACCATATGATTCTCTGATTCTACTTCGGGATATATACCCAAATGAAACAAAATCACTATCTCAAGAGATACATCCAAAAGAAATAAGATTACCATCTCAAAGACATATCTGTATCCCTAACAACATGGCCCAATTGTCCATCAACAGATGAATGGATGAAAAAATTATAATATGTATATCACTTATAATAATGGAATTATTCATAATGGAATAATATTGGAATAATTCATAATATTCATAATGGAATATTATCAAGTCATAAAAAGGAAATCATGCCATTTGTGACAATATAAATGGATCTTGAGGGCATTATGTTAAGTGAAATAAATCAAACAAAAAAAAGACAAATACTGTGTGATCTCACCATGAGTTCAACCATGAACTCAGAAATAGAGAGAACATATTGGTGATTTCCAGAGGAGGGGGTGGGATGTGGGGGAAATAGGTGAAGGTACTCAAAAGGTACAAACTTTTGATAAATAAGTTCTGGCAACGTAATGTACAGTAAGGTGACTATAGTTAACACACTGTATTGTACTTTGAAATTTGCTACAAGAATAAATCTTAACAGTTCTCATTACAAAACAGTTCTCATTACAAAACTATTGAGCTGATGGATGTTTACGAAATTTATCATAGTAATCATTTCACAATATATACACATATCAAATCATTATGTTTTACCCTTAAGCTAATTTAATATTATATGTCAATTATATCTCAATAAACATGGAAAAAATAGTTAAAAATTAAAATTTAATATAAATATAGCAGAATTAATTCTTAAAAATAAAGTCAAAATTGTTTTAATAATAGAAATGTCAAATATCCAGGAGCTTCCCTACCAAGTTAGAACTGTCAAACAAATCAAAGGAGAAGAAATAAAACAATTTAAAATATTTTTTAAAAAGCAAGAAATAGGGAGGGGGTGGTGGGATGGGTTAGCCTGGTGATGGGTATTAAAGAGGGCACATACTGCATGGAGCACTGGGTGTTATACGCAAACAATGAATCATGGAACACTACATCAAAAACTAATGATGTATGGTGATTAACATCACATAATAAAAAAAAGCAAGAAATATCCCAATTATATTTAAAATGAGAAAAATTAAGTTAATGAAGTAAATTGTGTGAATATATTAATAATATATAATAATAATTAGCAAGATGCTTGAGAACATGGACAACTTTCTAGAAAATATTAATTAAATCAATGAAGATACAAAAATACAAGTAGATAGATCAAAGAAAAACATTTTTTTTTTTAAAGATTTTATTTATTTACGTGACAGAGAGAGACACGGCGAGAGAGGGAACACAAGCAGGGGTAGAGGGAGAGGGAGAAGCAGGCTTCCCGCGGAGCGGGGAGCCTGATGTGGGGCTCAATCCCAGGACCCTGAGAACATGACCCGAGCTGAAGGCAGTCGCTTAACCGACTGAGCCACCCAGGCGCCCCAAAGAAAAACATTTTAATCATGTGATATATTTTATCATTTGCCTAAATTAATTTGGTTCTAATTAGTCAAAATTTTAAATATATTGTAGCGGTATCCTGCCTAAGATAAACTTTTAAAAGGTCGAGAGAGCAATAATACCTTTTTGCAGTACAATTTCCAACATCTTGACATGATTGCAGATTCAATGAAAATATTAAAACAAATCCAAAAAAGTGTGCTGTTTGATTTTACTTGTTTATATCTATGAAGTTATTTTTCTGTATAAAATATTCATAACATTAAAAAAAATGAGCTCAAATTAAAACAGATGATTTTTTTATCTCCCTTTCAATTTGACCTTTCCTAAATAGTAGTACTTTTGACTTTAGGTAACAAACTAGCATTATTTTACATGACTTAGTATTACTATCAACTATTTTCTAACATAGTTTTGTGTAGTGTTTAAAATATAAGTCCTAAACTTAAACATTTTATTGTTCAAAAATGCAGCTTGAGAGATGCCTGGCTGGCTCAGCTGGTAGAGCATGCAAATCTTAATCTTGGGGTTGTGAGTTCAAGCCCCATGTTGGGTGTGGAGATTATTAAAAAATAAAAAAAAATCTTTAAAAAAAATGCAGCTTGATTTTTTATTAGATACAAGGATAACTTTTCTGTAATATTTGAACTAAAAATACAATCATTGATGTTGTAAGATCCATTTACTGTTAAAGGTTATTCAATTACATAAAACTATTTTATTTATAATCATTTTTCATTTTTGAGTTTTTTAATAACTAAGAAACAAAAAGTGACTCAAAGGATAAACATAAAATGGTCAGATAGAAGTGGACCAATATATATTGAAATACATGTATGCAAAGAGAAAGCTGCCTCTACGTGATATCAATGATACCTAAGTGTGGGATAAAAATCTATAAAATACAGGGGAATTCTGATCAACTCCTAAAATGTTTATAGAATATATAATTGCTTTTTGTTTGAAATTTTCTCATTATGTTTCAGAATTAGTATCGGCCCATTGCACTCAGAGGATTAGAAGTATTTAAATCAGAAGAGATTCTTCTTTTCACAGAGTGAGGGTATTTATTTCCAGTTACATATCAGGGTCCTGCACCTACAGTGATTATCCTTGTGGATAAGAGATTATTTTATCAATGGTTTACACTTGTGTCCTCCCCTTGAGTTTCCAGCTGTCTGCTGTAATCATGGTGTATATGCTCTCGTTGTCTTGTCATTTGAGATGTTTATTTTATGCTTACTGTTCTGTTTTTTTTTTTTTTTTTTTCATGGATGTGCTGCAACTAGTTAAGACCACCTTTTGGAGAAGAAAAGCAAAGGAGCATTGATAAACAATCTAAAACTACTTAAAATCTTAAATAAAACTGTTAATCTTGCTGAACTTTTCTCCAATATACAAACATTGCACTATTTTGGAATAGCCTGTTTATCTGTTTGTCTTATCCAAGTAGACTCAGTATCTTTAGACTGAAAAATCCTTTTATGTGCAAAAATAATGATGGAATTTCCTATAGATTATGGTAATGTCTCTTGGCATTTTTTAGTTATGATTTATTGCTAATTTTATGACTAAATTTTTCATAACAATGAAAGAGTATTAAGTATTATCACACTCTGAAAAGTACTGAAGAAATTTCAACCAATTTTCTATAATCTGTAATATAAGTGCTCTTACCTTCCATTCTTCATCTCTCCTTAAAAAAAGGCAAAATTTTTAACAAAAATAACAAGATAGACTATAAGAATAAATAATACTCATTTTAGCTTCCTAAAGTTATTTTTATTAATTTTTTTAAAGATTAAAATCACACTGAAATATTTTGTCAGATTTTGATTATCTCCTATCCTTTCATTTCTCCTACTTTAGCTCAACAAATCCTTTCCAGATCTTGAGTTGTTATGTTCTATGAAGAAAACATTCCTACCTCTTCCATGTTAGAATGGGTCCAGGGACTAACTGGTATCCTTGATGATATATAGTGCTTTTTTTTGGGAGATTAAGCATTGGTTTCCACAGCTGGCTGAATCAATATTAAAATTGACAGTAGCCTGATCAGCCTTCATGAAATTAAGTTAAAAAAAAACCCACACAACTTCTATCACTGCCACCCTAGATACTTCGATCATGAAGCCACTGAGGAACTATTGGGTTGACTTGGGTAAGAGGTTCACAACTTCAATAAGTAGATTATCTTTCCCCCAGATTAAGAACCGTCATTGTAGAAGGGTTTTGCCTGAGAAATAACATTCGAGAAAAGCATCTGCACACTCAATATCTATTCTGAAAACTTCATCACAATATTTCCTTCAAACATCTTTTTTAAAAATAACCTTCCGGGGTCGCCTGGGTGGCTCAGTCGTTAAGCGTCTGCCTTCGGCTCAGGTCATGATCCCAGGGTCCTGGGATCGAGCCCCGCATCGGGCTCCCTGCTCAGCCAGGAGCCTGCTTCTCCCTCTTCCACTCCCCCTGCTTGTGTTCCCTCTCTAGCTGTCTCTCTCTCTCTGTGTCAAATAAATAAATCTTTAAAAAAAAAAAAATAACCTTCCGATATTTGTTTCAGTCCCTGACCATCCACTAGTTCAAACAATACCTTTAATCACTGCCTCTACATTGGAATGGATCTCTGATTTCTAGAAGAAAGCACCTGTCCTTGCAGGGGAAGTGGACAACTCTATGTGATGAGAGAAACATCACCACAAGTGCTCCCTACCCTACTTTCACCTTTAGTCACTTCTGCGTTCATTTGTAATACTAAAATTGTTCAATTCCTGCTTGTGGAAGCATCCCATGCTGAAGTCCAATACCAAGGTAAGGAATGAATCCAAAAAGGGGAATATTTTCTAGTTACAGGAACTGCGATTTGTTCCAAATCCTAAGGAGCCTCTTGTGTAATTAAGGACTTGCAAAGGCTTATAATGTATTCCAGTCAAAAACATCCATGAACCCCCACCCTGCCTTCTGGCTATAAATTCCCACTTTTCCTTATTGTATTTGGAGTGGAACCCAATCTCTCTCCCATACTGCAAAACCCCATTGTGGTATACCTCCTGAATAAAGTCTGCCCTATCGTTCCCTAACAGGTGCCAAGAATAATGTTCTTATACTAACAAGACATCTCATTTTTCTCAAATGTCACCAGTAAGATCTTGATTTCCTATTCTTTCCCCATCAGATCTCCAAGTCTGAAACAAACAAACACAAACTTGTCAAGTTTACATCAAATATGTATTGTAATTCTCCAACTCATAATATTAGCAATGGCTCATTAATTTCAGCTTCAGCCCTAAGGGTTTTGTTTGTTTTTGATATAAGAGGTTTTTAAAGTAAAAGAAATTGTTTTTTTTTTTGCCCCTGCCTTAAGATGAAAAATCTAAAATATAAACCTATTCTTTTTCCATGGTAAATAGAAGCAGATAGCCACAGCCTTTATATTCCTTATGATCCCCAACTCATGCCAGTCTATTATTTCCTATTGCTTCAATAGGCATTTTATTTGAGATGACCACAGTTGATTACTTACCAGTGATTGAACACTGAATGCTATGGCTTACTACATCTCTTTCCTAAAACTAGATCCTCACTGCCTGCAAAACTAACAGGTAGGAAACTTATACAGATAGATATAGATACCTATTCCTTAAATGTTTATTATCTCAATTACTATACTGTTCAGTGTTCCTAATTGAACATAACAGAAATCACTCTTGCTAGTTTTCATATAAGGGAATTTAATGAAGGAAGTGCACACACACACGCATGAACATAATATATATATACATAACCTTCCAGGATCATTGAGAGGGCTGAAATCTTTCTAGTCTGTCTCCAGAAATAAGATTTCACAACACAGAACAAAACTGTGCTTCCCAATTCTGCAATCTGGTATCCTGAGTCAGGAAGCTCCTGTTATAATTTCAGACATCAGAACCATGCTGATTTCCCTATAATCAATAACACCAAAATGAATGCCTTCTTGAATGCTCTTATCTCTGAATAATTTAGCTGTAAAACAAAGCCTGCACAAATGCATCCAACTAACAGAGCTTAAAATAGTATCTTAATCCCAAATATCAAAGAATGCAAGCTTCTACACTTTAGAAATAGTTTGGGAGGAAACTGAACAAATTAATAAAGATCAGTCACACTTACTTACTTGTGGTTTTAGATGTAAGGAATAGTTTTCCAGGTCCCAAATACTGTAACAATTTATATTTACACTAGCAATGTGTTAATATTCTCTTTTCCCACATTTTGTGTGATATATTTTATTGTATAATGTTCAAAATTCTAGTGGCTATAAATTGATGCTAAACTAATCAACTGTTTTGCCACATACTTCTCTTATAGATAACTTTCAGCAAAATTTTTGTTATTTATGAAAGTTTAAAAATCCATTTGTCAAAACTCATTGATTAATACAGATATTAAAAAGATACCACTGTGTGTGGATTTTTTAAAATGTATAATTTATGAAATTGTTATGCTATTTCTTGCTGCTTTCTTAATTTGAATCTATTAAGTAGGTAATTTTTCTTTATAGTTTTGTTTTAATTTCTCTAGTAGTTAAAAATTATTTACTCCTTCTATTTAGACTTGGCAGACTAGGTTGAAATGAGAAGACATCGTTCCTTTTTATTTTCGAAGACATGAAGACTTTGGTTAAAATACAACTATAAACACATAAGTGCAATTAACATCAAAAGAAAAAGTCTTGCAATTTCAGAATAAAAGGCCAATGGAGGACAATGAAGAATGTTGTTTAAGAATGTGAACACTGGAGATAAACTCTATAGTTTTAAAATCTGGCTCTTCTGCTAATCAGCTGTGTGATGATGGGACAACTACTTAGCCTCTCTGTGTCTGGTTAGTTATAAAATGACAATAGTATTTCCTGAATTCGGTGAACACTTCCAGTTTCTAAGCATTTATAGTAAATGCTTTGTAGGGTGTGTTATTCCTCTATCTTTCTGAGAAACTGACCACTCTCAACAAGTTCAACCACTGGATAATGTGGAGGACACAAATGCTGTATGTCCATGAAAGGACTTAATTTTCCTTCTTGGCACATAGAAGATATATTTCCTAACCTGGATGTGTCCCATTCTCTCTGTCCTGCTCTACATGACTGGCAATTAGAAATGCTACGCTACTGGGGATACGCAATGGAAAAAGCATGAATCCTTGAATTTATTATTTGGAGAAGAGCCACCAAAGAGAGCCATCTGACAAATGATATTCACATCAGACTTGCTGTAAGTGGGAAATACAGCTTTATTTTTTAGTCACTTAGATTTTTGGGTTTCATGTCATAGCAGATGGTGTTTTTTTATAGACAGGGAGATGTGCAGACCTGAAACTCGGTGTCAGAACTGATCGAAGAAGGGAGCGAGAGAGAGAGGGGCACCTGACTCTACTGGCCAAAAATCATGTGCTGGGCTAATCTGATTTTTCTGTAAGAAATTTAGAAATGAGACACTGATAATCTAAATCACTCAGCACAACCCAAAATAACTCTTTGTGTAGATGCACCTGAAAAAAGAGTTCAAAAACTCCTTCAACTGAGATTCCTAAAACTGAAGTCCCTCCCATTATCTTTATAATACAAATATCTTTTAAAAAGTTTAACTAACATCGGTTTGAATGGATTTCTATCCGTAGTACCTAATTTTCCATAAGGTGGGGGGAGGCTGTATTCCTCTGGATTCTGTTATCAGGCCTCTCGCCATCTGTCTGCATAATCCTTCTGAGACTCAGAATTCTTAGTCACAAGAAGAGCTGGATCCAGCTGCTTTAAAGAGACAATGAGTCCATTACGTTCACAGAGCAGGCTGGCAACGAACGCCCTGAGGCAAAGCAGCCAGGAACACTGCCCTGAACCCCACGCAGAACTGGTAATAAACCACTGCCATACTCACCAAGCACTAGAACTGTCTGCCACTGTCAGTCCTGGGATGGAAACTAAAGTTCACAGCAACAATCAGCGGCCCCCCACTGCTGGAAGGTGTTCTGACCTCCATGTTCCTGGTATTATTAGCTTACAAGAAAAATGCTCCTCAAATATATATTGACTTCTTCTGTAATAGCACTACTCCTGGATTTTATCTGGCACAGAAACAACTTTGTCCTGGAAAACTGGGGAAAAAATGTGGCTAAGTTCTGACAAATAGGATAAGAAGCGATGCTTGCCCCTACAAAGCAACATGCATTTCCTTTTCTGTGCTTTCTCTTTCCTGTTGGCTAGAGTATGTTAAGTAGAGAAGTTTTGTTTGACTCAGCGGAAAAACAGCCTAAAAACACAGGAAGACAACTTTTTTCTCCTCTTTTAGTTCTAACTTCCAGAAATCAAGAGCGCGTATACTTATTTGTTGGAAAGTTTTTTTATACCAAAACGCTAGCTGTAATAGTTTTGGGAAAAAAATGTAATAATAATAAAAAAGGGTACCCTAGAATAAAGGTGGACTGGAGGACATTCAATCAGCAACAATTTCCACATAATAGAGACTTATTCACAAGCCTATGCCCTAGGGAATTGCGTTAGAAGCTGAATAACCAATAATTTTAACTTACATGTAGTTAAATATGTGAAAAAAATATTCAGATGCTGGACTAAAAATCCCCAAATATCTTAAATACCTCTTCTAAACAGTATTTCCTACATCTGAGTCTATAATCATCATTAAATTTATGAAGATTCTTAAATCTAGCTCCGTAGCTGTCTTCTATATCCTTGATCAACATTTCCGATTGGTAATTAAAAAAAAAATGACCTGTGCATCTTATTGACATTCCAAATTCTGTATCATTGCTCTTATAAAATTATTTCCTGATTCTTGTCACTCATAGGTGTTTATCATCAGCACTTTGCTTAAAATACAGTGGTCATAGACAAGATTAATGACATGAATGAACAGATATTGGCAAAGCTTCTTTTGCAATAGTAATATTTTTAATATTTCTACTATTTTATATTTCTAGTATGTTTTTAAAAGATTGAATATTTTGGGGGCACCTAGGTGGCTCAGTCGGTTAAACCTTCCACTCATGGCTTCAGCTCAGGTCATAATCTCAGGGTCGTGGGATTGAGCCCCACGTCGGGCTCCATGATCAGTGCAGAGTTGGCTCGATATTCCTTCTCCCTCTCTCTCTGTCCCTCCCCTCGCTCATGCTCTCAATTTCTCTCTCTCTCTAAAAATAAATAAATAAAGTCTTAAAAAATGACAGTATTTTTGAAGGAAAAGTACTATTTTTGTAATGATTTGGGCCTTGGATTTTTTTAAAAACAAGATGATGAAGCATCTTAATAAATCGAAATATTTTTCACATTTTACAAATATAAACATGTATAACTTTATATTTTTCTCTTTTGGGGGGATATTTTTATTACATGAATATCCAAATTCAAGTCCTGTTTTTAAGGTACTTTTATTATTTTAATTAACTTCATTTTTTTAAGTTCAATGTATATTGTGATAGGAATTTATCAACATGATAAACTTAACTTTCATTAAAATATATTCATCAAATGTATTTCTGATTCCATAAATGGTATAAACATATGAAAATGAGATGGAGGTTGGGACTTTGATTTGGACTTAAAATCTACATTGTATTGGCTTAATATACTCAACTGCATACTGTACAAAAGAAAAATATCCTCATGAGACCAAGATTTATGCAGATTTCGGAAAGAAGAAATACAGAAACATTCTTCTGATAAATTCTGGCACCATAAGTGTCATTAATATATTTATATATATTCATATATATGTATTAATTCATGTATATCACAAAACACTGAAATTTATGATAGATATTTGTGAAGATTCTGGGGACTTGTGGAGTAGTTCAATATCTTACTAAATATTAGATTTAAATTTATTTTGTCCACCCATCTATTGGGAATTTATAACCATTCAGAGTCAACACAGTGTCACATTTTGTTCTCTTTTTTCTCCTTTTAACCTCTTTTCTGCTATTTAGCCTTTCCTTCCTGTCTTGTATGGAGAACCCCAGTATGAATATAATAATATCAATAATATATTGAAATCATGCAGACATACACAGACATTCTAGGCACTATGCATTACAGGTAAAGCCTAACTTAATTTTCATCCAAACCCTATGGTATAGGTTCCTATTATCTTTATATTGTAGATGGATGAACTGTGTATTAGAAAATTTAACAAATCTTTTGTACCTAAAATATGGTTCCAAACTTCTGTCCTCTCTTTTCAGAGATGTTGTTTGTGTAGGAATTAGAAAAGCCTCTAGAGTCCTGGCCTTTGTGATGAATATGATTGTCATAAACCTGGCTGCCCTCATACATTTGAAATACTGTCTTCGACCCTACATTGAAATTTAAAAATTGTCTATTTATGCTCCTGTAGGTTCTAACAGACTCCCTAGATTGTAAACACAAGAGGGCAGGAGTATATTTCCCTTGTTTATCATTTTGCAATCAAGGTCTTTCAGTGTCAATATCAGTCATTACACATAACAATGAATATTTATTGAATGAATAAATACATGGTTGTATAATTAAAATATCTCAAAGGAAATGAGATACTGAAAACAATATGGATTCAACTGATTTCTGACTCTAGGAATTTGGTTTCAATGTCAAAATCATTTGATCTATAAGCTTTGGTGGATTGAAAAATTCAAAAGTAAGGTGGATCATTAAACACCCTGCTAATATGAAGCCCATACACAAATCATAAGGAATCTATACTATTATCATGATTGGGAGTTAAAATGAGTATATACTACACTCATCCATGTTGAAGGCTCTTTTTTCTGTTGTTCAAAATAACATTTTGGGGCACCTGGGTATTTGAGTTGGTTGAGCATTTGACTTTTGATTTCAGCTCAGGTCACTATCTCAGGGTTGTGAGATAGAGCCCCGCAGCAGGCTTCATGCTCAGTAGGGAGTATGCTTGAGATTCTCTCTTTCTTTTTTCTTTTTGGTTAAGATTTTATTTATTCATTTGAGAGAGAGAGCACAAGCAGGGGGAGAGGCAGAGGGAGAGAGAGAAGCAGACTCCTCACTGAGCTGGGAGCCTGACATGGGGCTTGATCCTAGGAACTGGAGATCATGACCTCAGTGAAGGGCAGATGCTTAACCATCTGAGCCACCCAGGCACCCCTTGAGATTCTCTCTTTCCCTCTCCCTCTGCCCCTCCGCCCCAAGTGTGCTCTCCGTCTCTCTCAATATAAATAAATCTTTAAAAAAAAATACGCTAATATCAATGAATAATATTTCCATTTCAGAAGCATAATAAGTATGGACACAAATATTCCATAATAATAAATTATTTCAAGAAATTTATATAGAAATAAAATGATCAGTACTCAAGTAGATTTAAAACAATATTTTATGAATTGTATTATGTTGCAGTGAACACTTCCAGATGACAATATCTTTAAGACTATATATCACATTCTTATTAGCTTATGTTTTTAGTATTCTTTAAACATTGCACATTGAGGGGCGCCTGGGTGGCTCAGTTGGTTAAGCGACTGCCTTCGGCTCGGGTCATGATCCCAGGGTCCTGGGATCAAGCCCCGCATCGGGCTCCCTGCTCCGCAGGAAGCCTGCTTCTCCCTCTCCCACTCCCCCTGCTTGTGTTCCCTCTCTTGCTATGTCTCTCTCTGTCAAATAAATAAATAAAATCTTTAAAAAAAAAAAAATAAATAAACATTGCACATTGAATTTCCATTTAGGGAATTAGCTAATTTGAATTTATTCAAATTTGATTTTACCTATTTCATTCTTTAACGGAGACAGTCATATGACACTAAGTTATTAAGTAATCATCCAATATTAATATTCATAAAGGAAAGGATCAAAGATCAGAAAAGTCTTGTTTCCATTATTTTCTCCTAATTCATAACTATTCAGAAGGATATTGAAGTAACTTCTAATTGATAAAAAGATACTTGGTTTCCCAGTGATTAATCTCATAGTTTCTCTCCAAGTTTGTTTCTTCTCAGTTTTTATGTCAGCTTCTCTGCCCTGTTTCCTAGGTTTTGGTGACCTTTGGATTTTTGGCCTCAGCCCAATGCCTTTTTTCTCTGTTTTCATTGGGGTAGGTAATCTGCTCACATATGTTATAATATGGGCAATATTCAAATCTATATTTCTAGCTTAGTGGAGGATCTACTTTAAAATAATGCTTACATATTTCAGGCACATGTAAAACCTTAATTATTCTTTTTTTAAAGAATTTATTTATTTATTTATTTATTTATTTATTTAGCATGAGAGTTGGGGGGAGGGGCAGAGGGAAAGGAAGAAAGAGAATCTCATGCAGACTCCACACTGAGTGTGGAACCCCACGCAGGGCTCGTTCCCACAACCCCGAGATCATGACCTAAGCTGAAACCAAGAGTCAGACACTCAAACAACTGAGCCACTTGGGTGCCCTGTAAAACGTAATTATTCTTAATTATTTGCAACCTCATGGAAAATTTATCACTTCTCCTCTATTAGATTTTTATCAGCTTTTATATCATCTTCATGACATAAATCTGAATGTCATTAAGCTTCCTCTTCTTTTTTTAACTCAATGGTTTTCAACTTTTATCACCTCTCTAAGTAGTAAAGTACATGAGAACACATCCCATTGTAACAAAGATAGAAATACTACTGGTTTTTAGTAGACTAAAGCCAGACATCCTAAAATCCTGCAATATACTAGATAATAATAAACAAAGGATTATTGCTTCAAAAATGTCAATATTACCCATTGCAAAAGTAATGTGTTATCCACAGGGTGTCAATCTAAAATCCTCCTTCTTTTACTGCTGCGATATTTCTTATATTTATTATTTCTTATTTTTGATCCCTAATACCAATTGCTGTTTCAATATCTCAGGAGATCTTGGCTATTCTACTGCAGTGTTTTCTGAAATGTTACATGAATTAAATTATTCATATGTATACTGAACAAATTTAAGTTCCTTGAATGTGCCAGACATTGTTCTAGGCACTGGGGATAGAGTAATGAATAAGTCAGACAAACTACATTCTTTTAAATAACCTCATTCTTGTGAGAGGAGACACATGACATGAAAGTAGACAAATTCAAAAACAAAAGCCAGAAAGTAAAAAATAATATGCAAAAATAAAACTACGATGTGGTAGGAAGTAGCTGGGAAAGCAGGAGAAACTTTGGGTAGGATGGTGAAGGAAAGGGAAGAACAATTATAACACCATTTGTTTTGAAGAGATACAAATGATTATATGGAACAAATAAGAGATAATTGCAGATCAACTAGAGAGAAAAGATGGAGACTGAAATGTGATGAGGTTGGCTGTTTAGGTGGGAGGTGGAGACACAGGCCATTATAAAGAGGGCAACTATACATTCCAGCATGCCCCAAATGAGGTTGTAACTGTTGCTTTGGTGTAATTATCAACAGCGCCCCCTGTCACCCTCAGAAACTTTCACGCAAGGAATTTTACAATCATTCTACTTGCAGAATATGTCCAAAGATTGGCATATAACATACATGATAAGTTAATTGAGAATTTTTTGAAAGTTTTTAACAATGGACTGGCATCATCTAATTTAAGTAACAACAATAACAACAACACTGGCTGCTATGTGGAACTGTATTGGTGAGGAATGAAGAAAAGGAAAGGTGGGAAAGATCAGAAGATGAAAAACCAAATGGAAGTATATTGCAGCAGTTCCAATGAGAGCTCAAATGGAATGGACACGGGTTATGATGGTGTGTATGGAGCCGAATGAATAGAATCAAAATCTGTGTAGGAGGTAACTACTGTCTACAGTTATTTGTCTAGAGTCTTCCTCCATGCAAGTGCACCTGGCAACCATGTATCAGCTATAGCAACCTTTCTCACAATCCAAATATATCCAACCTCTGCCCTTTTTCCATTCCATCGGGATCTTGGCATTGGCAGCAACATAAACTCTAGAGTTCAGCTGAGTGTAAAAGAGAACTAATGCTTGGATATCTCTGTGCTTTTTAAAGTGCATTTCTAGCTTTCACTTTACCATTACTAACACTGACTTCCCTTTTTTGACATACTCCATTGTGTAACACACTTACTTTCCTTTGTCAGTTTTTCTTTTTACCTTCAAATATTTAAACTCTTTCCTCATCTATTCATTCTTTGGACTTATCTCAAGTATTATCAACTCTAACTTGCCTTTTCTGAACTCCTAGTTCACCAATTCATAAATAGCAGTTTGGTTAAAAATACAGAGCAAGTCTTATCTTCCATCCTCATTGATTCCCTTGTATTAGAATTATTATGTAATTACAGACTTTTAGAATTATATAATAATGATCATAATAACTCTGAGAAACCTAGGTCAAATAAAGTAGTAGATGGCATGGAAAGAATTTTAATATATCTATACCACACAATTATTTGAATTCATTTCAAGTTATAAGTCAAAATTTATATAACATTCTATCACCACAAAATATAATTAATGATCTATCAACTGATAACTAGCCCCTTATCAATTCTGTTGAAATCAATGGAAAAGAAACCAGTCTGATATGTAACAGAATTTGTCCCTATCATTAAATGCATCTACTTTTATAATCTTTGCCAAAGGTTTTCATAAGTTATTTACATGACTAGTAATTATATATATTATGCCTTTGTGTGGAGAGCTTTAATTTTATCAAATTTACCAAAACAATTTTGGTAAAATAAGAATTATAATGGCATTACACATGTTATTACAGTTTTCAAGTGAAGTGGCTTTTTAAAAAAAAATTATGTTCATAGTGTCTAAACATTAACATTAGTTTATTATGAATATTCGATAAACAGTAAAAAAAAAATTTATTTACATATTTTAGAGAGAGAGAGAGTGCGCGAGCAGGGAAGGACGGGGGGTAAATCTTCAAGCAGGTTCTGCAGAGAGTGTGGTGCCCTACACAGGGCTCGATCTCATGACCCATGAGATCACGACTTGAGCTGAAACCAAGAGTTGGATGCTTAACTGACTGAGCCACCCAGGTGCCCCAAATGAAATGCTTTTTAATCTCTCGTGTTTAAATGGTTCTTGTCAAAGTCTTAAAATTAAATTTTATATCAATTTTCTATTTTATTATTTTTTATAACAAAATCAGCTGTCATTGTCAAACCAACCAGCCAAATCAGATTCATTTCTCCAGAAAACGTTTTTCATTTTTCAATTCAAATAACATATTAACATACACCTAAGAAATATTTTTAAAACCAAGATATAAATTGTGAAATACAATTTTTAAGTCATAACCAACATCATTCGCAGGTAATATAAATATAAAATAAAAATTCATGTTTAAAATGAATCAAAATGAATCATTTGCAGGTAATAAAATTAACTTTTTCATGTTTAAGATGATATAAGTTTCTTGTTATCTAAATTGCAATAAGGTAGCCTAATATGTTGTTAAAAATTATGTTACTTATGAAGTAAGATGTATGATAGAATAAATTATATTATTTTCAAGTTATGTATGGGTATACAGCAGTCTGATTTTGACATCTAAGTAATAAATAAGAATATGAATAAAATAAGAAATAAATCCATTCATTTTGTTTGTTTTCACCATCATTTCCCTTGCATCTAGTGAAAAAGAAAATTATATACTGCTAAAATCAAATGAGCTAACAGCTACTCAGTAATAGTAAGTAGAAAATGCAACATATTCTAAGAAAAAAATAAAATGAGAAATGGCCATATTTGGAGCAAATACTTCATGATATTATACCTATCTCATTGGATTATGACCAATGTATCTAAAAGAAATCACATTTGTTTATTCAGTGCATCCTGAAAATTTTGGCTATCCTGGGAAGCGCTCTAGTGACATTTAAAAGATTTGGCATCATAAACAAATTTAGCTTTTTTTTTTTCCCACAGCTTTCCTTTTCAGCCACTCACTCATCCTAATGATTAGTTGTGAGAAAGCTTAAAAATATTGTTTACCTTTAAACACTGCTTAATTATTTTTTCTTTTGATATTTTCTTTGATTTGTTTTTAAAATTCTCTTCCTAAGGAGCCATTTATTATTTGACAAAAACTGGTGAAAGATGGAAGAGGACAAATCACTTTTGCTAACTTCTCTATGATATATTTGAATTTAAAATATCTCAACAAGTGCCAAAATACTCTACTTTTAAAGCCTCATTAACTCAAACAAAAATATGTATGAAAAAAGCAAGGATGTTTATGCTATAATAAATCATAAAAGGGGTTTCCACAAGAACCAATAATTCTAATTGACACTTTCTTTTGCATCCCAGGTGGTTTTACCCAGGAACAATACATCAGAATAAAATTCAAGATAGCAAGAGGATGTATTTCTATTTTAAGTAGGAGTTTTAGGGAAAGGTATGTGAGAAAGGAGAAATTATGAACATATATAGGTCAATCCACAGGCAGATCAGTTTTAGTAAAGTAACCATAGGGAAATTACAGATGTGGGAATTTATTTTTATAACATTATCTATGCTCCCACTGTTAACCTTGGAAAGGCTTCCTCTGAGCACATTCTAAAGACTGTGATATTGGAAGTTTCAGCTAGGATAATTAGCGTATTATTATACTGATCTGAAACATTAATAGGTATTAGTTAATTTATAGTTATGATCAATATAAATACTGTGGTCAGGAGGGCCTGGTAAGTGTATTCAAAAACCTTATTCATTAGCAAAAGTTACTAACTTACCAGAATAGGTAGATTTTTGAGGTTCCCTTATAAAATGTTTGATAAGGGCGCCTGGGTGGCTCAGTTGGTTAAGCGACTGCCTTCAGCTCAGGTCATGATCCCAGGGTCCTGGGATCAAGTCCCACATCGGGCTCCCTGCTCTGCGGGAAGCCTGCTTCTCCCTCTCCCACTCCCCCTGCTTGTGTTCCCTCTCTCGCTATGTCTCTCTCTGTCAAATAAATAAATAAAATCTTTAAAAAAAAAAAAAAAAAAAAAGGGCGCCTGGGTGGCTCAGTTGGTTAAGCGACTGCCTTCGGCTCAGGTCATGATCCCAGGGCCCTGGGATCGAGTCCCACATCGGGCTCCCTGCTCTGCGGGAAGCCTGATTCTCCCTCTCCCACTCCCCCTGCTTGTGTTCCCTCTCTCACTATGTCTCTCTCTGTCAAATAAATAAATAAAATCTTAAAAAAAAAAATGTTTGATAATTATTTAATTGAGGTGAAGTATACAATTTAGTACACTGTATGTAACAATTACATTTATTTAATAATTTAATAAATAATACTTAATAAATAATTTTGATCATTTGTTATATTTCAGTTTTTACACTGAATTCTATTAATAACGTGGTGGCAAATTGCTAACTCCATCTTCAAGTAGACCATAGTATATTAGCAGAAGCTAGCTAAATAGACAAAATCAATGCAGAATGTGGGTCACTAAGATAGAATTAACAGAAAGGTCACTGGAAGGATAAATATCCCAATTTTGGACAGGAAAGAAGTTTCCTGAAGAAAATAGATAGAATGAAATCTCTGGATTATTAGTTAAGAATTAGTGTAAACAAGAGAAATGCATAAGAGCATGCTAAGAAATAAAGATCACCTATCATCACATTGATATTTTATACAGTCATACACAGAGTGTTGATCTGAATCATTTAAACACAGTTCTTTTAATAGGTAATACCTATTCCCTAAATATTTCCCTAATCTTGTTATTTGGCATTCTGCTTACTATGTATTTCTATATTGAAAATTTTATAAATATAAACTAATTGCCAATGAGACAGATGATGTAATATAATGAGATAGTATTCTCAAATACAAAAGAGATCATCACAACTATAATTACTACTATAAACTAGTAAATGACTGTATAAAGTGGTTAACTAGTCATGCAGAAAATATATTAATTGCAATTGTGTGTATGCATGCCTACATGGGTGTATGTATGTGTGGGTGTGGACATAAGTCAGCATGGGAGTGATATGGAGAATTCCACCTATCCAAATTAGGTGTTAAATTGGGAAAAATTACAAAAGTAATTGAGTAATTTAAAATTTAAAATTATTCAAGGGATGGATGGTGCACTAAGTTGTGAAACTAAATCCTAAATAAAAGGTGTTTGTTCAAAGTTCATTGTTGATGTGGCAGAAAGAGCAGAGAACATGACTATAAGAAATAGCTCCAGGGGCGCCTGGGTGGCTCAGTTGGTTAAGCGACTGCCTTCGGCTCAGGTCATGATCCTGGAGTCCCTGGATGGAGTCCCGCATCGGGCTCCCTGCTCGGCGGGGAGCCTGCTTCTCCCTCTGACCCTCCCCCCTCTCATGTGCTCTCTCTCTCTCATTCTCTCTGTCTCAAATAAATAAATAAAATCTTTAAAAAAAAAAAAAAAAAAAAAAAGAAATAGCTCCATAGGATGAAAGTTCAGGTAAATCAGTGATAGTCTATGGTACACTGGTCCCAATTTTCAATCTTTAATATGTGACTGATTTGTAGCTTTCCTAATAATTTTTTCTCCCGGTAAGTTTAAAACAATAAAAACGGTAAAACTACTTCATGAAGTGTGTGAATGACTTTATTTTAGAAATAAATAAGTTCTAGGGGCACCTGGGTGGCTCAGTCGTTAAGCGTCTGCCTTCGGCTCAGGTCATGATCCCAGGGTCTTGGGATCGAGCCCCGCATTGGGCTCCCTGCTCAGCAAGGAGCCTGCTTCTCCCTCTCCCACTCCCCCTACTTGTGTTCCCTCTCTCGCTTTGTCTCTCTCTGTCAAATAAATAAATAAAATCTTTCAAAAAAAAAAAGAAAGAAAGAAGTTCTAGAAGTAAGATGTTGAAATATTTCAACACACTATTAATGTGTTTCCAGCCTAGAAAGAAGTCGTTTTATTTCAGTATACTTATTGTGTTTATTATTGAAGATTAATCTTTTTTTATTTTTTTAATTTTATTATGTTATGTTAATCACCATATATTACATCATTAGTTTTTGATGTAGTGTTCCATGATTCATTGTTTGCATATAACACCCAGTGCTCCATTCAGTACGTGCCCTCTTTAATACCCATCACGAGGCTAACCCATCCACCCACCCCCCTCTCCTCTAGAACTTCCAGTTTGTTTCTCAGAGTCCATAGTCTCTCATGGCTTGTCTCCTCCTCCAATTTCCCCCCCTTCATTTTTCCCTTCCTGCTATCTTCTTTTTTTAACATATAACGTATTATTTGTTTCAGAGGTACAGGTCTGTGATTCAATAGTCTTACACAATTCATCTTTAAGAGAATATGAAATATGAGAATACCCAGAATATTAGGCATAATTTTAACTTGAAAGAGGCAATCAGAACTAAGTGTGTGAGATTAGGTTGCATAGTATAATCAGGTTTAAGGTTTGTAAATGATATTGGAATATTTAAGAGGACTTAATTTACTATATTTATTATTTTAACTTATTATATTTATAAGATTTCTTTAAATGCATAGAAATGGTTTGCTTGATAAATCTTAATATTCTATGAGGCATTAAAGTGCTTTAGAATATCATGTTAACTGTAGAAACAGAATAAAATGTTATTGTAATTTAATTAGCTAAATTTGTAAATGGAAAATGATTTAGAGGAATTTAATATTCTAACTTGTTCAATGGCATATACATTAAAAGGGGGATAACATATGATTTGCAAATTTAAATTGTAAGCTTAAAAAAACTGAGGTTTTCATTTTTATAAGGTTAATAAATTAAATTCCAATACACATATATAACCAAACTGTAATAGTCCTAAACACACACATACTCACTCACATACATACTCATACAACATTCAAATATTAAAAATTCAAAATGACACATATCAGCTGAGTGACCTGAGACAATCTTAACCTCATTAATTTCCCTTTGATATTAAATAAGGACAATAATAGTACCTATCTCATAGAGTTGATTTGAGCAAGCAGAACACCAAATGATATAACGGGAAAAAAAATTCAGAAGTTGCTTGACTTCAGAAACATGCTCCAAAATGATAACTGTAACTAAAACAATGAGATCACATTGCAATCTACTAAATTCGGGTTTTTCTTCCCTTAGTATGAGGTATTTCTTATTTCATATGGTGACCTTCAAAGTGAGAAGTTACGTTATTTTACAGTTTTCTCTTTTCCTGCTGGATAGTGATTATTATTTAGAAATGCCATTTTCCAGAAATATATAGAAACGATGATTTATGTAACTCAAGGTATTTTTCATGTGTCCATAAATAATTACTGAATATCTAATGTTTGCTAGGATCCAGCTGAGTGCTGAGAATTCAAGGTGAACAAGAAGCCACATAGTAGATCAATGTTTTCATTTTGTTTTTGTTTTTGATAGAGAGAGGAAGAGCGCTCAGCAGGGAGCCTGACCTGAGGCTTAATCTCATGACCCTGAGTTATGACCTGAGCCAAAATCAAGAATCCCACGTTTAACCAACTGAGCCACCCAGGTGCCCCAAGATAAATGCTTTTTTAAAAAAATAAAATAGTACTTAACATTCATTGGAAGCTAAGGCAAGGTCCTGAGTTCCTGTGTACTATATACCTCATTTCTCTTTCATTGCATTCTTACGAAGCTTTGAGAGTTTCAGGTTCTTGCTGAGGGCCTTGCAGATAGAAACTAGTGGAACTGACAGTCAAAACCTTACTCACCATTATTATTGTGTTAAAATGGCCCCATGTGCTGATATGGATACTAAACTTTTGTGTAAATTAGTCTGACTCAAATTTCAATATAGTATATTTCCATGCATTTTATGATTTTTAGATACATAACCTTTTAATTTTTAACAGCTTTTATTGAGAAAGTATAACTGATATAAAAAGAACTGCACATATTTGATGTGTACAATTTGATGGATTTAGACATGCACAAAAATCCGTAACACCATCACAGTAGAGGGGATAGATGTATCTAACACAGTTTCCTTGTATGTTTTTGTTTTTTTTGTTTTTGTTTTTGCAGTAAGAGCACTAAACATGAAGTATACCCTCTAAATGAATTTTGAAATGCACAATACTGTATTGTTTACTATAGGCAAGGTTATACGGCATATCTGTAGAAATTATTCGATTTGCATAACAAAATTTTTACCCATTGAACAATAACTTCCTATTTCCCCCACCCCTCTTCCTTTTTATAAGTATTAGTAAAATTAATTGACAATTACAGAACAAGATTAAGAAAAATTAGGAGATAATCAATGGGTGTGTTCCAGGTCCTAACCAGCCTTTGCTAGTCTGAAATGGAATTCTTGAGCTTAAAAATATCACTTTCTTTTTATTATAACACACTAAGTATATATGATCCACTAAGAGTGTGATTTTGCAATTAAATAACAACATGAACCCTTTGCCACTTTTGAGTTTTAGGCAACTTAGCATTCAAAGTCATTTTGGAGAAATTATAAAAGGTCATTTCCCTACAGACTTCACAGCAATTCATTTCTAGCTCAGTCCATTGAAGTGAGCATCTCCAAAATCTGAACTTTTTGGGGGGTATCATCAAAAGAAAATAACAACATATCTAATATTCCTTATTAGAAACCTTGTTCTCCCAAACACGGGAAAAAGGACAGACTCACAGTTACATCTAACTTCCATCTGTGACAGTTTGGCTTGGTAGACGAGAGCCAGAAATGTTGTCTTTACAAAGAACAGAAATGACACACTCGACAGGACAGTGTGAGAGACTGACTACCCTGTCATCTGTACACTTACATGTTTTCCAGGACCAACTATGAAAGCTAGGTGGTTTTTAGTTACCATTTTACAGCATCTTTTACTTTTTGAATCTCTTTTATGTGTCTTCTTCTAGCATCTTGCTTTCTTTTCTCTTCGGCTTTTTTTTTTTTTTTTTTTTTTTTGGTGTTTATGTTCTTCTAAACTTATAAACAATTAATGGATCCATGAGATTGTTTTTTCTTATGAACATTTTAAATACATAGGAGGAAAGAGAGAGGAAAGGCAGAACACTGCAGACCAGCATAATCAAGTCCTGTTTCTTTGCCAGTTACGGGAGTGAAAATAATGGAGAAGAGGAAAAATATGTGACTCCTTTTCTATCTAGTAACATTAGTTCCTAAAAGGGATGATGATTTGAAGGTATGTGAGTGTACTTGTGTGTGTGTTGTGTGTGTGTGTTTGACTATTTGTGTGTGTTGCTGTTATCAATAGATAGAAGGGTGAAAAAAGAGAAAGGAAAATCCACAGGAAAAATTTTCCCAAACTTTGAAATTTTTTCAGGATAAAATTATGAGCCAGGTTTCATTTCTGAACTATAGAGTCACTAAGCTAGGCAGAGAAACGAGGAACAAAATGGAAGTCGATGTGTGATAAAATCTTCATTAACACTGAGAATGCAAGGAGATCTTTGCATCTTTGATTTTTGAGAGCAAAGTAATTCCTCAGATCATTTTTAAGCAGAGCTTCAATTAGGACACTTCATGAGTATTTCTAGAATTTCTAGAATTTAATTCTTCAGCAAAGCCTTAAGAAGTGATAAGACAAATGCTCACATTGTTTACAAATTATACTTTCTCTTTTACAACAGCTTTATCGAGGTATAATTGATATACAAAAATCTCCACATGCTTAGTGTATACAACTTGATGGATTTGGACATAAGCATACACTATGATAGAATCACCACAATCGAAATATAAACATATTCATTGCCTCCACAAGTTTATTTGTGCCCTTTTTATTATTCTTTGTGTGTGTGGTAAGAACTCTTCACATGAGATCTACTCTCTAACAAAATTTTAAGTGTGCAATACTATGTCCTTAACTATAGCTACTGTGTTATATAGAAGATCTGCAGAGTTTATTTAAGCACCTTTGCATATACTTGTTGGCCATTTTTCTGTTCAAGTCCTTTACCCATTTTTAATTGGGTTATTTGTCTTACCTTTTTTTTTTTTTTTTTGCTGTTGAGTTATAGAATTTTCTTATGTATTTTTGATAGGAACACCATTTTAGATAAATTATTTGCAAATATTTTCTCCTGCTCCATAGGTTGACTTTCAGTCTTGATTATTTCCTTTGCTGTGATGTGCAGATGCTTTTTAATGTAATGTAGTCCTATGTGTCTATTTTACCTTTTGTTGCCTCGTTTCATTGCCATATCCAAGGTACCATTGCCAAGACCAATGTCAACCTGTTAGTCCATGTTTTCTTCTAGAAATTTTATGGTTTTAAGTCTTTCCTTTAAGTTTGTCACCCATTTTGATTGATCTTTGTATATGCTGTAAGATAGGGGCTCAATTTCAGTCTTTTGCATGTGGATATTCAGTTTCTCATTACCATTTTTTGAAAAGACTGTCTTTTCACCATTCTGTATTCTTGGCACCCTGTCGAAGATTATTTGACTGTATATGTGTGGGTTTATTTCTGGGATTTCTATTCTGTTCCATTACTCTTTGTCTGTTTCTATGCCTATACCATATTGTATTAGTTACTATACCTTTGTAATACATTTTACAATCAGGACATATGATGGATTCAGCTTTGTTCTTTCCAAGATTGCTTTAGTTTTTCTGGTTCTTTTTTTTTTATTATTATTATGTTATGTTAGTCACCATACAATACATCATTGATTTTTGATGTGGTGATCCACGATCCATTGTTTTCATATAACACCCAGTGCTCCATGCAGTATGTGCCCTCCTTAATACCCATCACCAGGCTAACCAATCCCCCCTCTCCCCTCCCCTCTAAAACCCTGTTTGTTTCTCAGAGTCCATAGTCTCTCATGGTTCATCTCTCCCTCCAATTCCCCCCCCATTTTTCCCTTCCTTCTCCTAATGTCCTCCATGCTATTCCTTATGTTCCACAAATAAGTGAAACCATATGATATTTGACTTTCTCTGCTTGACTTATTTCACTTAGCATAATCTCCTCCAGTCCCATCCATGTGGATGTAAAAGTTGGGTATTCATCCTTTCTGATGGCTGAGTAATATTCCATTGTATATATGGACCACATCTTCTTTATCCATTCACCTGTTGAAGGGCATCTCGGCTCTTTCCACAGTTTGGCTATTGTGGATCATTGCTGCTATGAATACTGGGGTGCATATGGCCCTTCTTTTCACTACATCTATGTCTTTGGGGTAAATACCCAGGAGTGCAATTGCTGGGTCATACGGTAGCTCTATTTTTAAATTTTTGAGGAACTTCCACAGTTTTCCAAAGTGGCTGTACCAACTTGCATTCCCACCAATAGTGTAAGAGGGTTCCCCTTTCTCCACAACCTCTCCAACATTTGTTGTTTCTTTCCCTGTCCATTTTTGCCATTCTACCTGGTGTAAGGTGGTATCTCAATGTGGTTTTGATTTGGATTTCCCTGATGGCTAATGATGATGAACATTTTTTCATGTGTCTGTTAGCCATTTGTATGTCTTCTTCAGAGAAGTGTCTTTTCATATCTCCTGCCCACTTTTTGACTTGATTATTTGTTTTTTGGGTGTTGAGTTTGAGAAGTTCTTTATAGATCTTGGATACCAGCCCTTTATCTGTAGTGTCATTTGCAAATATCTTCTCCCATTCTGTGGGTTGCCTCTTTGTTTTGTTGACTGTTTCCTTTGCTATGCAGAAGATTTTATCTTGACGAAGTCCCAAAAGTTCATTTTTGCTTTTGTTTCCCTAGCCTTTGGAGATGTATCTTGAAAGAAGTTGCTGTGGCCGATGTCAAAGAGGTTACTGCCTATGTTCTCCTCTAGGATTTTGATGGATTTCTGTCTCACATAGATGTCTTTCATCCACTTTGAGTTTATCTTTGTGAATGGTGTTAGAGAATGGTCGAGTTTCATTCTTCTGCATGTGGCTGTCCAATTTTCCCAGCACCATTTACTGAAGAGACTGTCTTTTTTCCATCGCATGTTTTTTCCTGCTTTGTCAAAGATTATTTGACCATAGAGTTGAGGGTCCATATCTGAGTTCTCTATTCTGTTCCATTGGTCTATATGTCTGTTTTTGTGCCAGTACCATGCTGTCTTGGTGATCACAGCTTTGTAATATAGCTTGAAATCGGGCAACGTGATGCCCCCAGCTGTTTTTCTTTTTCAGCATTTTCTTGGCGATTCAGGGTCTTTTCTGATTCCATACAAATTTTAGGATTGTTTGTTCCAGCACTTTGAAAAATGTCATTGGAATTTTAATCAGGATGGCATTGAAGGTATAGATTGCTCTGGGTAGCATAGACATTTTAACAATGTTTATTCTTCTGATCCATGAGCATGGAATGTTTTTCCATCTTTTTGTGTCTTCTTCAATTTCTTTCATGAGTGTTCTGTAGTTGCTAGAGTATAGATCCTTTACCTCTTTGGTTAGGTTTATTCCGAGGTATCTTATGGTTTTTGGTGCTATTGTAAATGGAATCGTTTCTCTAATTTCTCTTTCTACAGTTGCGTTGTTAGTGTATAAGAAAGCAACTGATTTATGTGCATTGATTTTGTATCCTGCCACATTACTGAATTGCTGTATGAGTTCTAGTAATTTGGGGGTGGAGTCTTTTAGGTTTTCCACATAAAGTATCATGTCGTCTGCGAAAAGAGAGTTTGACTTCTTCTTTGCAAATTTGAATACCTTTTATTTCTTTTTGTTGTCTGATTGCTGTTGCTAGGACTTCTAGTACTATGTTGAACAGTAGTGGCAAGAGTGGGCATCCTTGACGTGTTCCTGATCTTAAGGGAAAGGCTCTCAGCTTTTCCCCACTGAGGATGATATTCACTGTGGGTTTTTCATAGATGGATTTTATGAACTTGAGGAATGTTCCCTCTATCCCTATACTCTGAAGAGTTTTAATCAGGAAACGATGTTGTATTTTGTCAAATGCTTTTTCTGCATCAATTGAGAAGACCATATGGTTCTTCTCCCTCCTCTTATTAATGTGTTCTATCACATTGATTGATTTGCGAATGTTGAACCATCCTTGCATCCCGGGGATAAATCCCACTTGGTCGTGGTGGATGATCCTTTTAATGTATTGTTGGATCCTATTAGCTAGGATTTTGTTGAGGATTTTGGAATCCATATTCATCAGGGATATTGGTTTTTCTGGTTCTTTTGTGTTTCCACATGAATTTTAAAGAATTTTTTTCCGTATCTTTAAAAAATGCCATTGGGATTTTAGAATCTGTAGATTGTTTTGGGTAGTATAAACATTTACTAATATTAAGCCTTCCAATCCATGAACATGAGATGTCTTTCCATTTATATGCATATTAATGAATTTCTTTCATCTATGATTTGTAGTTTTCAGTGAATAAGTATTTTATCTCTTTGGTAAAGTTTATTTTTAAGTATTTTATTTTTTCAATGCTATTTTAAATGGAATTTTCTTAATTTCTGTTTCAGGTAGTTCAGTGTTAGGGTATAGATATGCAACTAATTTGTTGTTGGTAGTGATTTTATATTCCTTTTATTTGTTCTTTATTTGTTTATTAGTTTCTTTATTAGTTCTAATAGTTTTCTTGGTGGAGGGTTTACCATTTTTTATATATTAGATCATATCTAGTACCAAAGGTAATTTTACTTCTTCCTTTTCAATTTTAATGCATTTGATTTCTTTTTCTTGTCTAATTGCTCTGGCTAGGACTTCCAGTAGTATGTTAAAATAAAAGTGGCAAGAGTGGGCATCCTTGTATTTCTCCTGACCTTGGCAAAAAAACAAAATCAGTTTTTTACTGTTGAACATGTTAGCTGAGGGCTTGTCATATATGACATTATGTTGGGGTACATTCCTTCTATACTTATTTTGTTGAGTGTTGTCATCATGAAAGGATGTTGAAATCTTTTTCTGTATCAATTAAGATAATCATACTGTTTTTATCCTTTCTGATAATATGCTTATCACATTTATTGATTTACAGAAGTTGAACCATCTTGCATCCCAAGAAGAAATCCAACTTGTTCATGGTATATGATCCTTTTAATAGGCTGTTGAATTTGGTTTGCAAGTATTTTGTTAAGGACTTTTGCATCTATGTTCATATGAAATAATGGCCTATAATTTTCTTTTCTTGTGGTGTCTTTGTCTGGTTTTGGTATCTGGTAATGCTGGCCCATAAGGTGAGTTGGAAAAATTCCCTCTTCTTCAAATTTTTTGAACAATTTGAGAAGGATTGGTGTTAATTCTTTTCCTATGTTTGACCAGAGAAGCCATCTGGTCCCAGGCTTTTCTTTTTTGGGAGGTTTTTGATTATTGATTCAATCTCTTTACTCATTATTGGTCTGTTCAAATATTCTATTTCTTCATGGTTCAATCTTGGTAGATTGTATGTTTCTAGGAATTTATCCATTTCTTCTAGGCTATTCAATTTGTTGGCATACAGTTTTTACAATGAAATCATATCAAATATGTTTTCCAAACACAAAGCTATGAAACTGGAAATCAGTAATTATTAATCAAAAGGAAACAAAAATGGAAAATTAATAAATATGTGGAAACCAAGTGATACATTCCTAAACAACAAATAGTCAAAGAAAAAATCAAAAGTAAAATAAAAAAACATCTTGATACAAATGAAAATGAAAATACAACATGCTAAAACATAGGATGCAGCAAAAGCAGGAAGAATTCATAACAATAAACACCTACATTAAAAAAGAATAACAATCTCAAATAAACTAATTTTACATATTAAGGAATTAGGAAAAAAAGGTGAACAAATTAAGATCACAGTTAGCAAAAGGAAGAGAATAATACTGAGAAGATCAGA
Source organism: Halichoerus grypus (assembly GCF_964656455.1). Taxonomy (NCBI): domain Eukaryota; kingdom Metazoa; phylum Chordata; class Mammalia; order Carnivora; family Phocidae; genus Halichoerus; species Halichoerus grypus. The sequence continues at coordinate 133,840,723 of NC_135718.1, forward strand.
AATTAATGAAATAGAGAACAGAAAAACAATAGAAAAAAATCAACAAAAGTTGTATTTTGAAGACAAAATTGACAAGACTTTAGCTGTCCTTTAAGAAAGAAACAGAGAGAAATTTCAAAACGAAAAGAGAACAAATTATACAATTAATACCACAGAAATAAAAAAGATCACAAGGGACTTTTGTTTTTTTCTCTTTTGTTTTATATAAAGTAGAACATTTCATTTCAAAGGAAACATAATAAATTGAGAATTTTTTCAATGAAAATTCTTTTGGCAAAAAATAATTTTATGTGATATCAAGCCAATTACTGTTTATATATTTTCCTTTTTTAAACTGTAAAAACCAAAAATATACTGAATTGAAGCAATCATAAAATTCTAAAAGATGCTGTTCATAAATACAAATAGCCGGAAAAGGAAAAAAAAAACGTAAATGATATCATAAAATCTAGACATATACATAGAGAGAAATTGTAGCATTAATTTTCTTTCAAACTGCCTAAAAATGGAACTGGTATGAATCAGAGTGTTTTTTCTTTACATTTTTTTAAGTAGAAATGCAGTTTGTTAAGCATTTCAACTAAGCAGTAGAAATCTCAATCATTTAAATTGTTCAAGACTCTTGAACATTAGGAAAAAAAAAACAGAGCAGCATTAGAATCTGAATGCTTAGTCGTTTTCTTTTGCAAAAATCATTGCCAAAATGTTCCCATGGGAACAAACCCAACTCTTTAAATATAAAATGTGTCTTTTTCAATTACCCTATTGTACCATCTAAATTCAGGTAGTAGCAGAAAAAAATAAAGTTTTCTGCAATGAAACAACACACTTTGATGACTTTTGAGGTTAGTCACTGATTTTTAAATATACCATACAACTGGCATTTCTCTTTTGTTTAGATTAATCTTATACCAAATGATGAATATTCACACTACCCTGCCATTTCAGTTGAGATAAAGCTCACACAGAAGAAAATGAAAATGGTCTACATTGAGTGCCTGTATTATATATGTAAATGTATGTATATGTGTATATGTATATATTTGATTACATTATATGATAGATCATTAAAGTCTCCAAATATAGAAGAGTTTTGTTTTTGTTTTTGTTTCCATAGAAGAGTTTTGTACAAAGTTCTTTAACTCTAACAGGCCATGTAGTTAATTACATTGTTCTTTTCTAAGAAAGCTCTGAGTGGCAGGGACACCCAACATCCTCTTTGCATGTACCTGTTGGCCATTTATATGTCTTCTTTGGAAAAATGTCTATTCAGGTCCTCTGTCCATTTATTAACTAGGCTGTTTTTTGCTTTTGAGCTGTTTGTTTGTGTATTTTGGATATTATTCCTTCATTAAATATGTGGTTTACAAATATTTTCACTCATTCCATAGGTTGCCCTTTCATTTTGCTGATGATCTCCTTGGATGTGCAGAAGCTTTTTAGTTTGCATTCTTACTTGTTTGTTTTTGATTTTGTAGCCTCTGCTTTTTGGTAACAAATCCAAAAAAATCATTGCCAAGACCAATCTCAAGGCTTAACCTTGTAAGTTTTCTTCTAGGATTTATACATTTGTAGGTCTTATGTTCAAGTCTTCAATCATTTTGAGTTGATTTTACTGTATGGTATAAGATGGGGAATCCAGTTTCATTCTTTTGCATGTGGCAGTTCAGTTATCCCAGAACCATATCTTGAAGACCTCTCCTTTTTTCACTGCATATTGTTGGCTCTTTGGTTTAAATTAATTGAATATATACATATATATGTTATTTCTCAGCTCTATTCTGTTTCATTGGCCTTTGTGTCTGTTTTTATGACAATAACATACTATTTTGATTATTACGGTTTTATAATATAATTTGAAATCAGAATGTGGGGGGTGGTGTCTGGGTGGCTCACTTGATTAAGCATCTGACTCTTGATTTTTGGCTTAGGTCATGATCTCAGGGTCCTGGGATCAAGCCACACATTGGACTCCACACAAAGCAGGGTGTCTGCTTGAGGATTCTCTCTCTCCCCCTCCTCTTTCCCCTCCCCCTGCTCAAGCTCTCCTTTTCTCTCTCTCTAAAAAAACATAAATTAATTTAAAAAAAGAAATCAGATAGTGTGATGTCTCCAGCTTTTTTCTCTCTCAGGATTGCTTTAGCCATATAGGTCTTTTTGGTTCCACAGAAACTTTAGGATTTTCTTTTCTATTTCTGAGAAAAATGCCTTTGGAATTTTCATAAAGATTACATTGAATCTGTAGATCACTTTGGGTAGTATGGGCATTTTAACAATATTAATTCTCCCAATCCAATAACAGGAAATCTTTTCATTTAATTGTGTCCTTAACTTCTTCATCAATTTTTTATAGTTTTTAGTGCATGTATCTTTTACCTCCTTGGTTAAATTTATTCCTAAGTTTTTTGTTTTTGTTTTTTTGATGCTATAATAAATGGGGTGTTTTCTTAATCTATTTTTTTCAGATAGTTTATTGTTAATGTCTAGAAATGCAACGAAGTTGTATGTTATTTGGTATCCTGCAACTTTTCTGAATTTGTTTATTAGTTCTAATAGTTTTTTGGTGGTCTTTAGAGTTTCCTAATATAAAGTCATGTCATTTGCTAACAGAGGTAGTTTTACTCCTTCATGATTTTTTTTTCTTGCCTAATTGCTTTGCCTATCACTTCCATTACTCTGTTGAATAGAGTGGCAAGAGTGGGTGTCCTTATCTGATCAAGCAGAAAAGCTTTCAGTTTTATTACTGAGTATGATATTAGTTGTGTGTCTCTCATATGTGCTCTTTATTATGTTGAGCTACAGTCCTTCTCTACCTAATCTGAGTTTTAATCATGAAATGACTATGAATTTTGATAAATGCTTTTTCTGCATCTCTTGAGATGGCCATATGATTTTTATCCTTCATTTTGTTGATGTGGTGTATCACATTTATTGATTTGCTAAATTGAACCATCTTGCATCACAGGGATAAATATAACTTAATCATGGCATATGATCATTTTAATGTGTTATTAAATTTGGTTTGCCTTACCATGATACCAAAGCCAGAGAAGGATACTACAAGTAAAGAGAATTATAGTCCAAAATTCTGGATGAACATAAATGTGTAAATCTTCAACAAAATACAGCAAACAGAATTAAGATTGGCATTTATAATGTCTTAACCTTACCTGTTTATCTTGCCAGTGAATTTGCTATCATGTGAAAAAATCTGAAAATGCTATATATTCTTGCAAATTGTTAAGTATCACTAACAAAAAAAACCTAAAAAAAAATTATCCTTGTGAAAATCACAAATCAGAGTTTTTATCCAAGTCAAAACATCAAAGTAGGTTAAGTTCATCCTTTGTTTTCTACTTTCTTATACATTGTTCCTCACCCAGTCATTGTTGCATTCAGCAAATGATTATTTTAAAACTACTGTATTACAGGAACCATGATGGATTCTGAGATATTCAGTGATGAATGAGAGACATGATCCCTAGATCCTTAAACTTTTAGTCTTGAAGGAAGAAGGCTATATGAAAAATAATTTAAGTATTAAGGATGATACAAAATAGGACAGGAAAGCCAGCGTTGGTGGTATAGTGGTGAGCATAGCTGCCTTCCAAAATAGGACAGGAATTATTAGAGCATGTATGGTGAGACTGACCTCTGTAGAAAAGAAAATCTTCAATGAAATTGAATGTGAGACCAGATGTAGTAAGGTTAGCCATGTGATAATGCTAGTAAAGTACATTTCTGGAATGCAGGGGTGGTGACAACACAGTCAAAGTAATATGCCACATTAACAAAATAAAGGAAAACAAAACAAAAGCACATGATCATTTCAATTGATGCAGAAAGTCACTTGAAAAAAATCCAACATCCTTTCATGATAAAAACATTCAACAAAATAAAAAGGAAACTCCTCAACATAATAAAAGCCATATATGAAGAACAAATACAAAACATCATGCTTAATGGTGAAAGACTAAAATCTCTTCCTCTAAAAGATCAGGATCCAGGTAAAAATACCTGCCTTGGCCACTTCTATTCAACATAGTATTAAAAGTCCTAGACAGAGCAATTAAACAAGAAAAAGAAATTTAAAAAAACACTCAACTTGGAAAAAAAAAAAAAAGAAGTAAAATTATCTCTACATGTAGAAAATTTCAAAGATTCCACACATGCAAAAATCTTAGAATGCATGAATTCTGCAAAGTAGCAGGATATAAAGTCAATACACAAAAATCAGTTGTACTTTTATACAGCAAAATGAACAATCTGAAAATTAAGAAAATAATTCCATTTATAATGACATAAAAATACTTAGAAATTAGCTTAACCAAAAAGGTGAAAGACTTTTATACTAAAACTACAGGGGCACCTGGCTGGCTCAGTCAGTAGAGCAGGTGACTCTTGACCTTGAGGTTGTAAGTTTGAGCCCCACGTTGGATGTAGAGATTACTTAAAAATCTTAAAAAAAAAAAAAACCCTACAAAACAATCTTGAGAGAAATTAAGGAAGACATAAATAAATGAAAAGACATCCCATGTTCATAGATTAGAAAACTTAATATTGTTAATATGTCAATACAATCCAAAGCACTCTACAGATTTAGTGCTATCTCTATCAAAATCCCAATGGCATTTTTTTTTTTTTGCAGAAATTAAAAAAAAAAAAAATCCTAAAATTCATATGGACTCTCAAATGATTTCAAATAGCCAAAACAATCCTGAAAAAGAAAAAAATCTGGAGGACTCACACCTCCTGATTTCAAAAAATACTACAAAGCTACAGTAATCAAAACAGTGTGGTACTGACATAAAGACAGAGACACAGACCAATAGAGTAAGAAGTCCAGAAACAAGTCCTCATATAAATGGACAAATTATTTTTGACAATGGCTCCAAAACCATTCAATGGAGAAGATAGTCTTTTCAACAAACGGTGCTGAGAAAATTAGACATTCACATGTAAGGTAACGAAGCTGGACTCTTACCTAAAATTATATAAAAAAAGATCTCAAAATGGATTCATTAAATAAATTTAAGATCTAAAACTATAAAAGCCTGAGAAGAAAACATAGGGCAAAAATTTTACAACATTGCATTTGACTTGAATATGATACCAAAGGAACAGGCAACAACAAATAGACAAATAGGATTTCATGATTTTTTTAAATTGCACATAAAAAAACTCTACGAACAGAGTAAAAAGGCAACCCACTAAACAAAAAAAAAAAATTCACAAATCATAGATTTGATGAACGGTTAATATTTAGAAAATATAGAGAACTTCTAAGACTCAACAACAAGAAAACAAACAGCTTGACTCCAAAATATGGGCAAAAGAATTGAAGAGATACTTTTCCACAGAAGATGTATGAATGGCTAATAAGCATATCAAAAGATTATCACCATTTCTAATCATTAAGGAAATGCAAATCAAACCACAATAAGATACCGTCTTACACCCATTAGGATGGTTACTATTAAAATAAAACAAAACAAAACAAATACAGAAAATAACAAATGTTGCTGAGGATGTGGAGAAATTGGAAATCTTGTGCATTGTTGGCATGTAAGTAAAATGGTACAGCTGCTGCCAAAAGTGGAAAAAGTAGTTCCTCAAAAAAATAAAAATAGAATTATCATATGATATAGCAATTTCTAGTTCTGGGTACATGACCAGAATAACTCAAAACAGGTATCAAATAGATGTTTGTACCCATGTCCATAGCTGTAGCATTCATGTGAAAGTAACCCAAGTGTCCATCAATAGATCTACAGGTAAGCAACATATAATGGATATACATTTAATAAAATATTAGTCTTGGAAGGAAATTCTGACACATGCTACAACATGTATAAACTTTTAGGACATTATACTAAGTGAAATAAGCCAATCACAAAAACACAGATACTGTATGATTTCATTTATATGAGATACCTAAAGTAGTCAAATTTCATAGAGACAGAAAGTAAAGTGATAGTTGCCAGGAACTAGGCATAGAGAAAATGGGGAATTATTGTTGAATGGATATACAGTTTTGGCTTTGCCAGAAGAAAAAATTCCTAAGATTGATGATGGTAATGTTTGCACAACAGTACAAATGTGCTTAATACAGTTGAACTGTACACTTATAATTGATTAAAATGTAAACATCATGTTATGTGTATTTTACTACAATAAAAAAATGAAACAAAGAGAAACAGTTTTAGTTTAATAGATTTTCTCTGTCATTTGTCTATTTTCTATTTCATTGATTTCTGCTGATTATTTCTTCTTTTTACCAACTTTGGGTTTCATTTCTATTTTCTAGCTTTTTAAGGTTGATGCTTATCTTACTGATTTTAGACCTTTCTTTTTTTCTAATATTAACATTTATTTCTATACTTCCCTTAATTATTATTTTAACTTAGTTTAGACTTTGATACACTGCTTTTATCCTATTTTTATCCTATTTCCTTTGAGTTTTCTTCAACTACTTTGTTATTTTAAAGTGAATGCTTTATTTATTTTATTTTATTTATTATTTATTATTTATATTATTTATTATTACAAAGTAATTCTTCCCTTTTTTAAAAAGATTTTATTTATTTACTTGACAGAGAGCAAGAGAACCCATGCAAGGGGAGTGGCAGAAGGAGAGGGAGAAGCAGTGAGGATACTTAATATGGTTTTTACAATGATTTTACAGCATTTTAATATATTCAATAATGAAGCTTAAATGAATTTGAGTGCTAAAGTGTTCTATGGACTTTTCAGTTTTAAGCGATTAACTAACTTAATACAACAATTCTACAATACTATCATTATTCCCAGTTACATATTAGAAAACTCAGGAGTGAGATTTAAATCTAGTCAGACTGGTTCTAGAGACCGAATACCTAAGCACTGAATAAACACAATAAGTTATACTGTTAATGCAATCTCTCCTTAACATTCATGTCAGATTTTTTAATAGCAAAACTCTAAGCAAGAGGGAAAAGAAAGGAATAATACTTTCTAAGCTTGAGGGAAATAAAAGCAAACTTGAAAGGATATATTTGTTCCAGCCACTGTATAAATTGAAGACACTCTAAGGATATTATAGGTTTCAGAAGTATTAAGATTGGTTATTCATATCTGAATAAAAAATAAGAAACTAGGGGGAGGTAGATAATCGACAGTTTTCCTGTTGTTGGGTGAAAAATCAATGCCATAAAAGTGTACAGTCACAGCAAAAATATAAAGGCTTAATAGTGACCCTGACATTGTAATGTTAAAGTAATTACACAGGGAAGACATTAAAATGAGGTGGCTCAGAGTCTTAGAAGCTTATATAAGCAAACAGAAACCTAAGCCAAAGTCCACTGTAAATGTACTCCTATCTTAAAAAAAATGAAATTTAAGAACAACAAATTTCAGACAGCCAACTAGTCTTTCCCAGATAAGGCAACCACTTAAGCCATAGCCAATCAAATAATTTCCTTCCTTTGCTTCAGCATCTGCTCTGTAAAAGCCTTTGTCCCAGCCCCTGTTGGTGGAGCACTTTTGGTTTAGTGACACCTGATTTGAATCTGTTTCCTCAAAAAAATCCTAAAAAGTTTTATTTACCTCATTTAATTTTTTAATAATTTAGGAGACCAAAAATGATTCGATCATGGTATAGCATTTTTGTTTTTTTGGTCCAGGATAATGTAAGATTATCAATTTAAAATATTATAATATATCGTTTCTTAAATTTGGGGCAAACATAGAAGAAAGAACTTCAAATATAAAGATTCTGGCAATAATCGAAATAAAAATACAGTATATATGAATTATGATTCATATGAATTATGAACTATAGTAAACTAACATTAAATTAGCTAGTTTGTAATCCCGGGGCCCGAGGACTGAATAACATGGACCTAAAATGATTGTTTTTTTTTTTTCTTTTTTTAGAGATTTGATTTATTTATTTGACAGAGACACAGCGAGAGAGGGAACACAAGCAGGGGGAGTGGGAGAGGGAGAAGCAGGCTTCCTGCTGAGCAGGGAGCCCAATGTGGGTCCAATCCCAGGACCCTGGAACCCTGACTTGAGCCGAAGGCAAACGCTTAACGATTGAGCCACTCAGGTGCCCCCTAAAATAATTGTTTTAAATATTTCTGTCAAAAAACAGATACCCTTAGATTGGATTAGAACAAAAAAGATTTACCCATGTATTATTTGAAGGTAAACACTTTTTTATCTAAATAATGCAGTGATGTGGAAAATAAAATGATGAAAAGCAAAATACAACAAAACAACCAAAAAAATTAAAGAAAGCCTAGATAATTTTAATATCAGAAAAATAGTAATTGAATTTTTTAACTCACAAGGAAAAATATTACACATTTTTTAAATAAAAAAATATTAAAGTGGAACAAGAAACAGAAAAGGCAACCAAAGTATAAATCCAAAAGATATAAGGTACAACCTTAAAAAGATATGTAGAGAATATAAATCAATAATCAGAGTTAGATTGTAAGAGTTAGAGGCAGAAAAGCAAGAAGTCAAAATTAACATGAATAATTTAAATAACACAAATATGAATTCAGAATAGAGAATAGTTTATAATTTCTATAGAGAATAGAACATTCACTTTTTTGTAGTAGACTACAAGAAAGCCTGAAAAATCCCACAAAATCAACATGTTCTATGAACAAAGCCTGATATGATTAAAAATCACTGATAAAAAATAGAAAAAAATAGAAATTCAGAAAATCTTCCTGTGCATAACCTTTGGGTTAAAGCAGAAATCTCGATGATGTTAAATAACAAACAACAATAATAACAGTAACAATAGATCTTGGACCCTATCATGCAATATTTACTGCACACACAAAAAAAGTTGTTTAAATATGTCAATCAAAAACAACACAAAATGAAAGCATTCGTGTTATTAACGAAATTAGCAAAACAGTATCAGGTTAATGCCATTGCTCTTCCTCTCCAAGGAAGAAAATAAAAATAGAGATAAAAATAGAGATAAGAAAAAAGATTAATAAAACAAAGAACCAACTATAAAGCAATATTAAAACAATAAAAACAAGAGCTGCTTCATTGAAAATAATTGGACTAGAACAATGACAGTTAACAGGACTAGTAAGGACCTACTAAGAAAAATGTAAAGACTTTCCAATAAATAAAATGTGTGTCAAAGTTCCACAAGTTCAGACAAGGTAAACACAAAGACAACTAAAGTGAATTATTAACAAACACACACCAATAAAAATTTAAAAGCATCATTAAAAATTAATTTCTACAGAATGTTAAATTTGGCAAAAAAGAAACAGAAAACTTCAATTTACAAATAATGGCTAAAGAGATGGAAAATCTTCATCCCATAAAAGCAGCTATCTAAAATATCATGATAGGAAGTTCTACCAAATTTATATTGATATGGATTGTTTCAAAGACTAGATGGTTGAAGGCTACTGAACTCATTTTATGGTGATATCAAAAACTTGATTTTAAAACTGGGTAAAACCAGTAGAAGGAACTATATAGGCCATCCATCTAATTCTCTATTCAGCATAGTCATTGCAATACACTTGATTCATCTGGTTATGGTTTAAAAAACCGAGCCATGACCCATAGCGCAAAATTGTAGTTTTGTATTGTTTTGACAGATATTCGACATGCTCTGGATTTTCCAAATTAGAGCAAATCATTTTAGAAAGAAGAAACTACTTCTATGTATTCATATGTAATTTTTTAAATTATCTTTTATATTGTATTTAGTTTAGTCATAGCTAATGGAGAATTATTGTCTAGGAAATAATCATAATGGAGAATCATTTATTATTCATGTTAATAAAGATTCAATTTCCTAAGAGTATTGTGGTGTCATTTTTTGCATTGTTTTATGTTATATTACCTTTACTTCATTTCTATAATTTTCATACTCATTGGGTTTAATAAAGGTGCATTTTAAACTAGTTTCTTACTTTAAAAATGTTGACTCTGTTTTCAAAAAAGGTATTTTTTTGCTATATCTTGGGGCAAAGCCCTAACAAGCCAACAACAAAAACAGATCCCTTCCCCTTGCAGGGAAAACAAAAATAATCTTGACATTTCAGTTATTAATGTGTATTTATTGCCAGATAAAATCCTTTGAAAAATGTTTGCATACATATAAGAACTTCCTCAAGAAAAATCTAAACTTTTAAGTGTGAGAAAACATATATTACATAGTGACAAAAGAGGAGGGAAAAGTACATTCAGATTAGCAGCAATTTATTTACTGAAGATATCATTTGCTCAATTCTAATTAATATTCAGGCAGTGTACATTCTCTCCACGGGCGGGCAGAAGAATTGAGTTAGGCAAGCCCATACAGTCCCATTTTTCCTTTGAGCCTAGTTGAACGCAAGCAACACTCATTACTTCAGCAAACCATGTGTGTCTTCCCATGTAGCAAACACATCCTTTAGATATCAGTTTTCATTTTCTCATTAGATCGGCAAGAGCGAAAGGAGAACCTTACTCTGCCATGAAATTCCATTTTCCTGTACTTAGAGTGAAGCTGGAAAGATTATCTATGCAGTTTTAAAGGATTCTTTAAGAAAGATTTTGCCTCGCTTTTGTGTTCAGCAGATTTGGATGGATTCCCTGACCTGCCAGTCTCTCTATCGGTGGAAATCCTCCAAACCACTGTTCACATTAGAGTGATATTTTGAACATGCAAAATGAATCGTACGAGTTTCCCATCTTCAGACTTTCTCCACTTGATTAATTTTCATTTGATCTGTCCTTAAAGACCAATAACTATTAAATTGCTTTAATACCTTTAAAAGGATGGGCCCTGACAATCTCTGTAGCCCCATGTAGCAACCCATGCATCCTTCACCCCCATCCCTTTTGTATTTTCTCCAGCCCTAAGGGCTTCTTTTTATGTGCTATTTAGGTGACATGCTCTGTCCTACTGCACAACCATGCAACGTACTTCACAGGGCTTTTCAAGGTGGCATCTTTACATGTACGCTGCAATCATTTCAGCTGTTTCTTTTTCTTTCACAAACCTATATTCTCCATATGGGTAGAGATCATGTCAATTTTAGCTTTATTTTATTTTAGTGCCAGAGACTGCATCTATTGCACTGTAGCTATCTGATAAAATTGTTTAAATGTGTGATGAATATATTTTTATCAACTGAATTTAGTCAAGGGACAATTTCCTTCTAAAACTGGCCCTTAGGCAGCTAAGAAGCATTTTCTTTAGTGCCTAAAGAATAGATCTTTCAACTCTGATTATTATTTTAAACATGCAAGAGTCAAAATCTGCCTTTTTAATTCCTGCCAATATCATACTGTTGTGTTTAAAATTGTGAATATTCAAGTCAGATCATAGTTCCGTGCCTTCAATAATTGTTTACTAGCTCAGCACTTCTCTTTCATAAAGACAGGCCGGACACTGGATTTCACTAGGCAGTAAAAAACCAAATAAAAATACTACTAATTCATAAACGCTATAGCCTGGGGCGCCTGGGTGGCTCAGTTGGTTAAGCGACTGCCTTCGGCTCAGGTCATGATCCTGGAGTCCCAGGATCGAGCCCCGCATCAGGCTACCTGCTCGGCAGGGAGTCTGCTTCTCCCTCTGACCCTCCTCCCTCTCATGCTCTCTGTCTCTCATTCTCTCTCTCTCTCAAATAAATAAATAAAATCTTTAAAAAAAAAAAAAATAAATAAACGCTATAGCCTATTAGAGGGGAAATTTGCTGCTAACTTTGCTTTGCTCTTACTTTAAAAAAAATACACTGAACAGCAATAAAGTCTCCTGCAGTAACAGATCACATGATTTTCCTGATTTTGGAAGGAGAATACATTTTAAATAACACAATATCTAAAAATATATGTAATGTTTAAAAATATAATTAAAAATGTTTTTAAAAATTTTAAATGGAAAAAATTAAAAGCATAATACAAAGAAAACAATGTCACAATCTGTTACTGTAACAAAAAAGCACATTTAAATATTCAATGAGGTAACTTAGAAAAATAATGTTGTTTAAGCCTTTCCTAATGCAGTTAAGTATTATAACTCTACATATATATATATGAAGCATATATATGTATATACCTTTGTAAAAGTTCTTATAAAAGAGTTATCTATATTTAAATCCCCAATTTAGTGTATCTTTGTGTAAATTAGGTAAGTTCTCTTGGCCTCAGTTGCCTCTTGTATGAAGTGAAGTTAATACCACCACTACTCTCCAACTTTTGGAGTTACACAGGTATATCTCAGAGATATTGGATGTTCAGTATCAGGCCACTGCAATAAAGCGATTATTGCAACAAGGCAAGACAAATGAATTTTTTGGTTTTCCAGTACATATATAAGTTATGTTTACACTATACTACACTCTATCAAGCATGCAACAGTATTATGTCTAAAAAACAATGTGTATATCTTAAAAAATGTATTTATTTTTTATTGCTAAAAAACGCTAACCATTGTTTGAGCTTTCAGCGAGTTGTAATTGCTGATCACAGATCACTATGATAAATACATTAATAATGAAAAATGTTTGAAATATTGCAAGAATTACCAAAATGTCAGAACATGAAGTGTTCAGAAACACGAAGTGAGCAAATGCTGTCGGAAAGATGATGCTGATTGACTCGCTCAACACAGGGTTGCCACAAACCTTCAATTTGTGAAAAACACCAAAAACAAAGCTCAATAAAACAAGGTAGGCTTGTAATTAAAGAAGATAATCCACTTCTAAACAAGTGCTGGGGCCCCTTTGGTTGCTCAATCTGTTAAGCATCTGCCTTCAGCTCAGGTCGTTATCCCAGGGTTCTGGGATCGAGCACCAAGCAACACGATTGGGCTCCCTGCTCAGCCGGGAGCCTGCTTCTCCCTCTCCCCTGCCTGCTGGTGCTCTCTCTCACTATTTCTCTCTCTCAAATAAATAAATAAAATCTTTAAAAAAATAACAAATAAATAAACAAGTGCTATATTACAGATCACTGCTTAAATCTGTAAATGTGTAACATATGCAGTTAGAAACTCTGAAGAGAGAACTGTTGTAGGACTATTATTTACTCTGCAAAGCACTAAATAATTTATTTTATCTGTTGTTTTGAAAGGTTGAAATTATCCTGTGTACCTGAAAAATTTATAGCTATTTTTCTTTTTCCCAAGATAGTTTAGAAGTGGCATATTAATCCACCTAGAAATTAGTTTTGTTATAATTCTTGTGGTTCAATTAAAAACAAGTTCTTAATCAATAATTATTCTAGCCCTATTTAGAATAATTTATTACCTCATTTGAAATGTGATCTTTATTATATAATAAATAATACTTTGTAAATGAAGTGCTATATCTGGTGCCCACCAAAGATTTAATGAATTCTATTTTTAACTATTATAGCTTTATAAATAGATAAACTAATTTAATATTCTATTTTGAAAATGTCAACTTATTTCAAAGTTAAAGTTCTATCAAAACTACAATTGTTTTGCAATTTCTCCTATGAGTAATTAAGACCTACTTGATTTGTCTGAGTGAAAGTTGTTTATAAGGTAGAATACATCCTAATTCTCTCTTTTCTCACGATTACAGCCACCTTATCTAGCAGTGTCTAATTGAATAATAGATTTATCATTTTTGATATTATTTAGATTTTCATCTTAAAATGCCTAAGAGTGTGTAGTAATATTATATTTGCTTTTATAAACAATAAAACAACATTACCATCTCGCTGAATGGAAAGTGCAAGCATTTTCCCATAGGTTATACAATCAAGACCTAAAATTTATGCATGCTTTTTTTAATTCTATTGAGATTCTCACATCACAGCTCTTTAATTCATTTTTTATGAATGACTAGATCCCCTAAATCCTTTCTATTAATTATAAAGACCCCTTATACTCTCAAGACTTTTCATACCTTCAGTATATAAATTTTAGAGTGCTTTTAATGATGATAAAAGTCGTAATAACTCTATATAATGATCAAAATTTTATGGGTACGAAATAAATGATTTAAGTGTTTAAAACACATTGTCTATTTTGTTTTATAATTTATTGCTTAGGATATTTCACTTTTTAAAAAAAAATATTTTATTACTTATTTATTTATTTGAGAGGGAGAAGGGTTGGGGGAGGGTAGGAGCAGAGGGAGGGGGACAAGCAGACTCTACACTGAGCTGGAGCCTGACCCAGGGCTTGATCCCATGACCTCAAGATCATGACCTGAGCCGATAACAAGAGTTGGACGCTCAACCAACTGAGCCACCCAGGCACCCCAGATATTTCCCTTTTTTTAAAAAATAAGTTTTTTGTCTTTGTTCGGTTTAAATCTCTATGAATATTGAGGGAAGGTAAAGTCAAGATCATTTCTATCCTTGTTCTCCTATTACTTTTAGAAAAGAATGATTCTAATGTAAAATCTGGAATTCCACATACATGATTCAACAATTTGACCCTGAGTTATACGCCTTCCCATTTTGTCTTATAATCCGTATGTATTATTTTATTTAAAAATATTAACATTATAAAAATGATTAAATTGGTTTCTCTGTCATCATATACTGACAATTTAGCGGAGACAGCCCCTTTGTTAAATGTTATACTATTATTTCATTGTTCCTTATTCTTGTGAAAGAAGAGCTGCACTGCAAATAAAATGACAACCTAATACTAACACCTAAAATAAACACTCACATAGTCAATAGAGAAGGTAGCATTGTAATCTTTGGACATAACCTAATTAATTGATATAATATCAAAGAAGATAAAATTAAGCTTGCTTAAGCTGAACTGTGTTTGTAGTATGACTTTTAACTAAAATATTTTTAAGTGCTTGAATGATAGAAATATACCCCAAACTTCCTAATAGCTATGTTTCCTTTTATGTCTTTATCAGTTCCTACTGCTGTAACATGAACTTGAAGATCCAAATTTAAAATTATTGTAGAAATTCCCAAGAAATATATACAAATGTTATTTGAATATTCTGTTTGTACCTATATGCATAATCACATAGAAATCATTACAGTATATAGGCCTAACAGAATTTTTAAATACAAGAGTATGTAAAATTGTATTTTAAACATAAAAATACATGAAATTGTCCCATAAATTTTTTCAGTAATTATCAGTTCACAAAAACATTTACTATAAATAGCTAATAAATCAGAAAAAAGAAACTGAAAATAAATTACATGTGTAGATGAAGTTAAATTAAGTGAACCAATATCCTCAAAGAAGTCTCTTTGGATACTCCAAATTAAAGTTAATTTTCCCCAAGCTTCTTTTTTTATTATAATATAAATCAATTATTATACACCATTAATTGCTTTTTGTCTTTACTATAATTGCCTTTGGTTTCTGAATTAATCAAGACTTTTTTATTTTCATACTTCTTTCTTTGCCTAAAATCTTTTTTTCTTTCTGTTATATTCCTGTAGACATTAGTTTGAATAATCACTTATTTTCAAGTTGCAACTTAACACCACCTTTTTTGATTCCCTCAGTCTGCTCATACTTTTCTCTTTAAAATTACTTATGGACATGGACAGAAACACTACCGCATGTCAACCTAAGTAAGAGACCCATGGAGAATGCATTTAAGTTCTAGGGTGCCAGGATCTCACTCCCTGGTTAGATGATATCTGAGCTGCTACTGGAAGGAAGCCATTCCATCTCGCCCCTGGAGGGGAGCATAGTGAGTTCTAAGGCCGATAAATTTACCCCAAAAAGTTTTTAGTTGTAGGTGAAGATAGAGATTGATTTCTGTGACTTGTTTTGTAAATCTAGTCAGACAGGAGGTTTCACTGATTATGTATTAAGGAGAGAGGGCAGCGTTTGTTAAAGTTATACACTGACCTTTTGATGGCACCAAGGTATGGTGAAGTTTTATGACCAAGGGGGACATGGATATACGTTTCCTCTCAGACTTCAGGCATTTCTATTGTTTGCCTCAAGTGTAATTTCTTGAGATTGTTCATTTGTCTTTGAATGCTTTTGAGGAATGCTCTTCTGGTAACTATAACCACTTTTCTGGCCTGAAAGTGTTCCTAATCAGGTGAAACAAAAGCCAGTGCCCTGCGTCGTTCTTCAGTTAACCTCCAGATAGGTCTAAACAAATATGATTGATCCTTGAGAACAGGATCTACTCTGCTCCATCCCAACCATAACCCAGATCCCACACTGGAAATGCCGGATGCTATGTGAAGACTGCCACAGCACTGGGCATAGGGGAGGGGAGAGCAAGTAAAAAACCACAAAGTCACAATTATCATTTTAAATTTGCCTTTTTTCTTGATTAAATGTTGGAAGGCTGCTGTAAACCTTTGTCTATCTTCTAGAATTCTGACAAAATTTTAATTCTGACAGTTTTTGCTCCTTTTCCATTGTTTCTGCATAAAAACAGGTCCTTAGAACTAACTACTTTGCCATCTTTGCTGAGATGACCCCATTGATTCTTAATGTACTAATTTTAATTATCTTAATTTTTTAAAGCAATGTTTAACAGCTTTTGAGATAAATTCAATTTTGTTATATCTTGTATTTTCTCTATATTGCTAAATATATTTTGCTAATAATTTGGATTTTGAATCTACATTCCCTAGTGAGATTACCCTGTGATTCTTCATTCTTATATTATCTTTGTCTAGATTTCACTAAACATTATAATACCTTCATACAATATGATCAGGTTGGGTATATTTTCTTTATTTTCTATACTCTAGAATCGTTTGGGGAAGATTAAAAATATTTCTTTCTGAATATCTGGTAGAATTTAGTAGTAAAGTCATGTGGAACTGCAGTATTCTGTTTTGTTTTATTGATGAAAGAAATTACAACCAGTAATATTTATTTAATAGTTATAAGTCAATTAGTATGAGTTGGGAGATTCTCTCTTCTGACAAGATTTTCCAGAATTTGCTTTAAAAAAATTTACTTCCATTAGGAACTTCAAGCCATTACATTATTTTTTGGCTTGTAATTCGCTTAAGCACTGACATAGATTAAAATATAGCCCTATTTCAATGTTCTTAGGATTTTCAGTGAAACTATTGTTTTATTATCTCCTAGCCAAACATAGGCACAAGGCACCATTCACAGGTCTCCCTATATACTGGATGTGTTTGAAGATGTGTGTGAGGATGGTGCACATTTATTTTAGTCTAACTTTTCTCTAAACATGAGCCAAGACTACAGTACTATCCCCTCCCCCCCACCCATGCTGTCTATGGATAGTTAAGATTCTTCCCACATTAAAAAAATTAAAAAAAGATTCTTCCCACATAACTCATCAAATGACTTCAGGACAATTTCAGCTTGTGCTACCAATTTAGCTTCCTTTCCCCACCCCCCCCCCCATGGTTATTCCTATAATATTCTTATATCTCTTGAAAACTAAAAATTATTCATTTAGGAAGTGTTTTTTTTTATCCAGACTTCTAGATTATTTTTAATTTGAATCATGAGTTTTAGAAAATATAGCCTGCAATTTCCAGAATAGAAACCCATACTATTTTACCAGTACACTATTAGTTTCTCATTTTATATGAATGCTTATAATTGACATTTGTCTACATGATTATTTTTTGTGATGTTTTAATCCATTTAAGTATTATTCATATTGAATGAGTTGAATAAACATTCTTTATGCCATGCTTCCCACTTATCTCTTAAAATAAAATGTGTTTTCTGATCTTGAAATTTTGCTCACTATTTGGATCTAGAACGTATTTTTGTAGGAAATTATTTAGATGTATTTCAAAAATAATTACTTATCTATTATTCATGTTATCTTGATAAATTCAGCAACCTTAGTAACATATCCCTGGAGGAAGAGTTGTCATTAATGCTTAAATTTGTGACCCCTTGGTGGGCTAAGTAAGGTTTAAGGTAGTTGCCATAGTGGGTAGAATCTTCCTGAACCACAATTAACTGTTAAATGCCCAAATTTGCTGATCCTACCCCCAAAGAAACTCTATTACCATGCCCCCATGTACCTCTGCTCCTTTCCAAGTGCTTTTATCCCTTGACTGCATTCACCAAATACAACAGATTATGGAGTGGATAAGCTGGCAAATTTGCAACCAGGAGCTCTTATTGGACATCACCTTTGTCTGCCTTGTCTAGTGGTGGGCCTCTGCTGTTTTTCCTGGAAATTTTCCATTTTACCCTTAGCTAAAAATTATCCCAATTTTTAGTGTGTGTGTGTGTGTGTGTGTGTGTGTGTGTGTGTGTGTGTCCTATTCATAGCTGTTTACATGACTGGCATTTTGGGATAGAGCACACCAAAGTTATTGGTAAATTTTGCTTAAGGGGTTAATATTTTACCGAGGCTAATCATTAAAATGCCGAAGTGAGAGATTTGATGGGTCCCCAGATTATGAAATACACTTATTTTTAGTATGCGATTTTTTTTGTTTTAATTCTCTGTACTTCATCTATATTTCTTTGAGAATTTTAGTTGGAAACAGTCTGGAAATCTGACAAGAATAAACTTTCACATAATTTTTTTTTACTCTGTAACTGGCAAGATCAGAAATGCCATGAAGAGAAGACTATCATACAGGATATTTTCTACTTCAGCTGGCTTCTGAACTCATGCAGACACAGTCATACGCATGCATACATAAAATCACATTCTCAAAAGTTGAAAGGAAAAATAAAGTGGGGGAAGGGGCAGAGAGCTGCATTCAATTATCCTTCAAGCTTTGTCCATATGTTCAAAAATTAATTGATCTAAGAGACAAATAACACCTGGTAACTTAATCTTTTTTTTCATTTACAAGGGGGCTAAGAAAGTGAACTGAATATGTTTTATAACTGCTGTTTATATTGCTTATTGTAAAAATATCCCAACCAACTCAAATTTTAGGTGAAATGCAAATTAAATTCTTAACTATGTGAATGCCTAGTAAGATACTGAAGTCACGTGTTAATTTAGATTTTAAAAATTAAAATATACATAGATAACATAATACCAACATATTATTTAAGTACTCAGCTCATTTCATTTTATTTTACTCTAGGCACAACTAAGTCTAGATAGCATAGTTCATATGTTTTATGGAGCATTGAACTGGTAGCATATGAGAGAATCATGACCATTACTGCTGCAGCCTCCTGACAGAGTGGGAAGATAATAGGCCAATCTTCTCTCTCGATGACTCCTGCCTGGCCAGAGAAGATGAGGTAGTAGAGGAATTGAATCATTTTAAAAGAGGCATTTGTGCAGAATGGAGAGTGAACTATCAATTGAGTTGTACTTGACAGAAAATGGCACTTTTGCCTTTGGGCATCTTTTTAAGAGTAAGAACAAAGTTATATTTAATACCTTCTTGATTTCATGCAATGAACATTGAATTTTCCTCCACGTATATCAGAATAAATGGTACCTTGGTGACAGTGTTATTATCACTGATAACTTCACAGAAAATAGAGACTATAACCGAATTTAAGCTAATTTCCTGGGATTGAATTTCCTTATACGAATGTAATACAACTGAAAAGACACAGAGGAATTTCCACAACACTGAATTACAGAGACATAGAAAAATACTAGAATACTTAAAATACATATCAGTTAAACTCTCATTTCCTAAGTTAGTGATGAAAACACAGGCTTTCTTTGCATGAATCAGAAAATACCATTAATGCTATTTATGTGTCTATTGTTTTCCTTAACTATTGAGTATGAAAAATAAAAGCTCTTTCTACATCTTCTGATTAACCATGAAATAAGATGACTAACCTATATTATATTTTTGTTTTTCTATTGCTTTGGAATTCTATTGGGTTTACTAAAATCCCCATTGTCTCAGCTTTCTGTTTTGTTTTTTTTTTTAAATAAATAGGATATTATCTAATCTTTCAATTTTAATTAAATAATCTGTTCATGGCAGGAATTATAAAAATAAATTATATATATATGTATATATATATATATATATATATATATATACATATATATATATATATGTCACCAATTGTAAGAGATATTGAATTGATAGTAATTGCTTTATGGTTATAATCATTTTGGTTATGGATGATTTCAGGTTATGCATGGTAAATTCCATTAAGTATAAGGCTAATTTAAACTTATACATAACAAGTGAAGTTTTTTCTGAGTCAGTGAAAATACCATTGGTTATAAAACTAAAATATTCCAAAATAAGATTTTTAATCACAAGATAATATGGGTGATAATCTGAATAGATATTCCTTGACTGTTGAACTCATTTTTATATATGTGTGGGCGTGAAGCGGGGGGGGGGGTCATATGTGTGTCTACATATTGATGTTATGGATTCATAAGTAAGAGACAAATAAATAAATAGATATATATATTTTTTTCTTTTTCTTTTTTTAAAGAATTAAATCCCTTTGAGACAAGTTTAGCCAGTCATTACAGTCCTTGAGTTTAAGTCCTTTCCTTGTGCAGAGAGATTTGGTAAGCATTTGAATTTACTAGTTTAAGTAATCTGAGATACGGAAAAAATACAGTTAAGTATCAAGGGTATGAAAAAAGTTGCAATCTCTAAGTGTTTTCTCAGCATCGGGGAAAGATACCTAGGATTCAGGGTTCTGTAATTGGTGAACGCTTGTGTCCCTCATGTGTGGGTGGGCTTCAAAAGCACATATATGAGCCTGTGGAGGCTAAACATCAAGGGCTATAGTTGAAAATAGTAAGGAGCCACCGTTATCAGGCACAGAATCATGGGACCAGGTATCATGGTGGCCTGTCTAGAGCAGAAGAGATGAGAAAGAACCAGTGACAGAAAGTTGTAGGAAGCAATTGTGATTGAATCTTCTCATACCTCCTTTTCCTGGTAATACATATGCTCCAGAGAAGAAAGAGTGGAAAAATAATTGGTACTGTACTCCTAGTCGGTCTTGTAGAGGGCAGAGTTGTGCTTAATTTTACATTCTAAGAGAAGTGATCTTTACACTATCAAAATTCTTCCTTTCTTCAGTTACACTAGGATCAGAAGAAAAGTTTAAGACTGATCTGTGATCTTTGTCCGGTTCTTTCTATTCTCATTTTTATCATGATGAATTGCTTATTTTCTCTTCCTTCTCCCTTTTCCATGTTTCCTTTTAGTAATAGAAACTTAGACATAAGCTATAACCATCTTAAAATATTTCATGTTTTCAGAAAAACCCTCCAATTCATCTCAGGGGCTGGATTCTGAATTTCTTCTATTTTCTACTCTTATTTTATTGGGTCAGGCTGTCCTCCCACAAAGATTAAAGCACAGCGTATCTCATGATGTCTTTTTATTCCCATCTATTGTTCAGTGTGTTTATTTCACATTCTTTGCATACTCTAGCAAATGGCTGATTATTATATATAATCCCACTGTTAATTTTGTTCTCTGTGTATTTCTATAGGAATTTGTAACTGGTCATGGAGGATTAATCCAGTAACATATTAGCTTCCAAAATTCCTTTATTTTTTTGGGGGGGCGGTTAATGTAGAGCATGAAATCAGCCATAATACCTGGCTTGCCAAAATGTTAACACAGAGGCCGCTGGGGGTGATGGAAGGTTTCAGAAAAGGGCATGGGCCTTTGGAATGCCGAGGCCTGAGGCCTGGGAAACCACTCTGCCATTGGAATGCTGCAGGGAATTGCCTTCCCCGAAGCTTTCTTAGCCCAAACAGCTGCCCTGTGATCTAAGAGATGCATGCATTGTCCCTTAGGCTATGTTTAGCAGAACTCATAGAACACACAGATTAGCATATCATATGTCTGCTTAAAACAGATCCTCCTAGTTTCAGTAAGACCCCTTGTCACACATCACTGCTTGAGAAACAGTGATAAGGATTTGTGATTATCCTGAAGGACCAATAAAAGCAGGAGCAAAGAAGAGCAAAGGGTCTTTGTCCCTGAGCATTGACCCCCTTGCCTTCTCCTCTCTTTCACAACAAAATTTGAATAATCTTTCATCCATTGGTACAGGGATTGCTGGCCATTCCCGGCATTTATTCATTATCAAAGTGTTTTGAGTCAATTTATAAATAAGTATATGGCTTATACTTATTCATACACTTAAACCTAAACCCATTATCTTTCAAATTTAAGACACATAATCTATCAGATCTTCTGTATTGACAAATATAATATTCCAGTTCTGCAATCATGTATTTTGCCAAAATGTACTGAAAGCTATTTCTCTTTTTGGTATTAAAAAATTCTTTAACAAAATTATGCAGTTGGAGGGTTTTCAAAGCTTTAAAGCACATTTAAAATCAACTGAGTCAGAAAGAAAGTCATAGGAGTTTTTAAAGTCTTTATAGAAGAAATTCCTAACTCACTCATCAATTGATTTGAATGTTTATACATTTATTCTCAAGTTTAACTGTCTCTAAATAAAATTATTCTAAGTATCTGTTTTATCTCTTCAGTTTTCAAATTATTCCATTTGTCTATCCTCTGTGAGGATAGAAAATTATCAGGCACTGTTTAACTCCCACTGTTCTACTTAAAATCTAAGTCATTCTTCAGAGGTAGGTTAAGAAATATTTTATAGATAGATAGATCATATATATAATATGTGTATATTATAATGATTTAGGGAAGCTACCCAATAGCATTATTTCAGAATTCAAAAATGATGTAGTAAAAGAAGAAAATCTATCATTCCACTGAGTCATCTGAGTATGTGATTGTCATTTATGAGCCTTTAATTACACTATGCATCATGATTGACAATGGATGGTGAAAATCTGTTTTGAATAACATTCTGGATAGGTGTGAAAAACATACTAAACAATGTGGCAATAACTTGCACTTGAATAGGATTAGAGTTTTAATCTTGTTTTATTGAGAAATTCAAATTTGATAGACTTACTCATTTTGTCTGATGTACAAAAGATATAAGCAATATTAGATATTATTCCTGATTGACAATAGTTATTAGAAAATTTGCACTTTGGTTAATGCCAAGAGCTCAAAGAAGGATGATGGTCATGCATAAATTTACAATGTAAACCATCAGGATTATAGAAAAAAATATATTTTCAATTTTAAGCAAAACCAGGCAAAACAAAAGTTCTGCAAAGATCAATGTCTAATTAGTAAACTAAGGAGTAAGTTGATTACTTTATTATGGAAATGTTGAAAATCTATGTAAAGTTTTACCAAGAAAGACCTCCTATACTTATTACATATCCAGAATTCCTTTTCCAAAACTTAAATCCCAAAAGTTTTGGAAGCAAACACAGTCATGTGATCCATTAGTGGAAAATTTGGTGTGAATTAGCATGAAGTTATTCATTATCTTTATGCATTTCAGTGTAATTACATGTGTGTTTTGTTGAAAATATGTTAACATATGTGAAAATATGTTAAAGTTTTCTCCAAACCTGCTGAGATAATATGTACTCATTAGCTTCATAAACTTGAAAATTCTGAATTCTGTAAGACATCCACTGGGAGAGGTTTCTGATAAGCAACTGTAGACATGAACACCAACAAACACTAATTTACATACCTCTTGTCCATTTTGCAATATCTTATTTGTTTAAAAATAACTAAATACCTGTATGATATAAATTTAACCACATTAGACTTCACACATTAAATTTCCGTATGTCCCAATAAGCTGGCATTGAATGCTTATGATACCAGTCATTTTGCCAAAATGGTGCTGGCTTATGCTGACGTCGTGGCTAATCAGGCTTCATTTCAGTCTCAGACATGTCATAATTCTGATTATGAATTACATGTCTTTCTCTTCCTTCCACTCCTCTATTCCATCACTCTCTTCCAGTCTCCCTACCTGTGCATTCCCAGTACTGGGAAGTCCCACTCTTCTTTCAGGATGCCCTATATCCAGTAAGCAGTTTAGGACTGCCTGGATGTATGATTAATGGAGGGAGAAGGATTCCAGTGTCAATCCATACATTAAATACAAGCAAAATTATTTGTTGTTCATTTTAAGACAAAAAATAAGATTAAATACAAACGTATGTATTTTAGTACCACAATGGATCATTGTGAGAATTTCATGGATTCTTTTTCAATCCAGAACACAGGTTTTGGAAGGGACCAAGTGGAAGAAGCAAGTGGTGAAACAAGTGGGCAAAGAAGCAGTGGCATTAACATTCTGTGCCTGAAAATGGGCTGACTTCTGGTTTTCTAACGAGTATGATTGCCTTTATGTTCTACAACACATTTTGTTTGCTTATTTATTTATTTATAAAGTAGGCACCATGCCCAATGTGGGGCTTGAACTCACAAACTTGAGAGCCACAGGCTCTATCAACTGAGCCAACCAGACATCCCTATATAAGCATGTTTTAGAGCAATTTTATCATACACTAGCTTGAGCCTGGCTTTATTATGAGTTTTAAACACAGGTAAGGCAAGTTTCTCTTGTAGTTCAATTCAGTCAATTTGTTTTCAATGCATGCTCCTAGACATCTAGTCTACTTCTACTTTACTCTCGGTATCTAAATGTATGTGGAGATGTATTTAGACTCTGAAGATATACATGTTTAGCTGTATGCCTATTTCCCAACAATTTTCATTCCCTTTTGGTTACTGTTATACTAATGTTATCCTATATTTTTTATTAAAATACGTGCTAGGCAAAATAAGTTATTTTTAATAAGATTATTTTGATAATAAAAAATTTGTTTTATTGTATTAGCAGTATTTTTTGTTACATCAAGTCAGTCTTGACTATTAACAGTAGAGTATTTTTTAATTATTTCAGTTCCTTTTACTTTTTAAACATCTTGTTGTTATGAAATAATTTGATACTATATAGAGATAACAGTTCACCAAGCAAATAAAATTAGTCTTCTCTAAAACTTTACAAACTGACTGCCTCTCCCCAAAACAACCTAAAATCAACCTTCTTTGGGCAAATGCATGCTGTTTACTTCTGTTCTATTTCAACCTGATCAAGTGTAACAGATGTATTGCTAATATGGATCTGGAGAAGTGCCCTTAACAGATTTGAGTTAACAGATGAGCAGTCAGAGAAAGTTTAGAAATTATATAATCAATAATATCTTCATGACCTTTAAAAACATCACTTACCAATTATATCATCACTTTGTGACTTCTTCTGAAGCTATTACTAAGTGACTTTATGTATATATGAAACTACCTTAAAATAGCACTCACATAGAGAAGTTTTAAAATTGAATTATTTCTCTAATTTTTGTTGAAGAAAATTTTATTTAATAGGACTCTACTTGGGTTCTTTTATGTTGATATAATTATGAGTTTTTAGAATATACCTTGTTAAAAATCATGGCTTCCTTAAAATATATCATCCATTTAGCGCCATGAAAAATTCTTTAAAGGAAAACCGTGCTCTTAATATATTTTAAAAAACTTTTTAATATATATTGCTAACTTTTAATTTTACTTTTTCAATACTAGGACATCAAAAATATTTTTTTTTCTGATGGCTTTCGTTTGCTGTACAGATTTTCCTGTTTATGTTACGTTCCCACATTGGACTAAGTCAAGCGTACATACATAATTTGAAGAGTGATTTCAAATGCTTGTTCAGGCTGAAAGCTGTATGCATTTAGATAAGAGGATACAAGTAGCAGGAGGAAAAATAACCTTGGAAATTATCTTCTATGTTTGCTAATTCAATATGTTTAGCTAAATCAAATAGTCCTTATTATGAGTTTTCAATTTCTCTAAAACATAAAAATACAAAGAGGAGATGTTAGTCGAATTAATATTTTTTCAAATATTGATTTGCCTGAAGATATTTATTTTTACCATAATGTTTCAAAGGATGATCTACTAATAAACTCTATGGAGAAAGAAAAAAGACTCAACCTCAAACTGTTTTTTACCCTCATATTTCTATTTAAATGGCTGGATCTATAAAAATATTTTCATTTTTAAGCTAAAAAATGTTCTCATAAAAAGTGGTAGTGTAGGTTAGTAAGTAAATGTTTAGAATTTGAATCAGGCTATCTGCTTTTTATTCAGTGCTTGGTGCATTGGACATGACATTTTGCCTTCTCCTCGTTTCACATTTTCAATATGTAAAACAAACATTGGAGAGAGTAAATGCATAATATGTTTTAAGACAGATTTGAAACATTTTGACATGCAGTGCTGTGCCATTAATTCTAAGCAAGGGTTCAGTCAAGGGTTCAGTATGAACTTTCCTTTTTCTACCACAGATTGAATAATTGCCTATATTTTTAACAGCAACTACAGCAAAGTTGAGTTGATTTTATCCTTCAAGAAATTAACAAGTCATTCATTTAATATAAAAATATCTTATTTTGAGGAACACAAGCCTATTTAATAGCAAATTAGAGTAGAATTATAATAACTCAATCAGTACTCCTAGATGATAATGAAGAATTCTGATCATTAATTTATCAAACATAATTTTTATCAAAAGGAGATCAGAATATCATGGGACTTTCAATTAAGATGATATTAATTAAAAATTTCATCAATAAACACAAATGTACAACTGTAATTGGGGACTGATTTCAGAATAGCAATCATGCAAATCTGCATTCTCAGTATAATCCCCTAACCACTTACCTATAATCTATATTTACTCAGGTCAAAGTGGTAAAGTATGGATACATATATCCTGTTTGGGTAAATTCTGACTCTATGTGCAAATAATTTTTCCCATGTAAAGAACACTTTTTCTTTGAAACAACTGTAAAGCTTGCCCCATTTTCACATATAAAGTTCCGTGCTGCTCTCAATTAAGTCACAAAAATAAGTAACGCAAATTATCACCACCACCACCCAAAAAAATATTCCAATAGCCATTTTGTCTTCAATCTACGATTTAAATTAAAAGTGTAATCGTTAATGTTTTAAATGTGATGGCAGGTAGAAAACTGCCAACATCTCATTTATTTAAAAATACTGCCTAATAGTTTGTGCTTATTTAAATATAGCTATGGAGAGATACTGTTGATAACGGTATCTAAATTAGATTACTGTTAATAAGCATTTCGTTATTATTCTTGATGTAGTCTGTGGTTCCAGATGGATAAATTATTTTCTGGTATTCATGACAATGTGAAATCCAAGGACCATTTTAGGCCATAGTCATTAACATACCTGATAACCTCTAATAATCATGTGTAACAGTGTACCATTTCCGAAAATTGAGTTGAAATGCATCATTAGGCAGATACTATCATTGGTAGTTTTCTTATTTGTACAAAGTTAATAATATAGTAAATGTTTTACTTATTTATATGCAAAATTAAGAATAATGATATGGAACAAAACAATGTTTTTAACGGTATGTAATTTTTTAAATAAAGGAATAGATATTTGTGTGGGAAAGCATAAAGGGCAGATAAACAGGTCTCATTAAATATTGGATACTGGAAGTCAGGGATTATGCCACACCTTTGTAATTTTTCCCCTTGAGTACCATCATTGTCACTTAAAATTCTAAGATTCGAAGGGATCTTAAGTCACTAACTTACGATAATTCTATTTCTTTTTACACATTCTTGTTTTTTTCTTTTTACACATTGATTATAAATCCAAAGCTTAAAACATCTTTGGTAGGGGCGCCTGGGTGGCTCAGTCAGTTAAGCATCTGCCTTCGGCTCAGGTCATGATCCCAGGGTCCTGGGATCGAGTCCCGCATCGGGCTCCCTGCTCAGTGGGGAGCCTGCTTCTCCCTCTCCTTCTGCCTGCCGCTCCCCCTGCTTGTGCTAGCTCCCTCTCTCTCTCTCAAATAAATAAAATCTTAAAAAAACAAAACAAAACAAAAAAAAAATCTTTGGTAATGGTGAATTGAGTATGTGTTAAGGCAGGTTACTATTCTCATGGCATAATAAATACTTAATAAGCTTGTTGATTTAAATGAAATAACTAAATATCAATAAATGAATGTCCTAATCTACAGGGAACAGAAAATCCATAAAAGCCACAAACTCACTCATGTTCTTTTGAGTATCCCCTGTTTAAGATTTTGTATATCACTTCACTATCTATTTTAAGCATTTCAAAGAGAGACAGAAAGAGGCAGAGAAATTGATATTCTGTCTTGACCTATTGATCCTCTTAAATGTATCTGATAGGAACTTAGGTCCACTCAATTTTCCCTAATAGAATTAACGGACTTGAAAACACGTTATCAAAGGTTCAAATACTTCCCTTATTTTTAAACTGATAATACTCATGATATGGAATAATTAAATATTGTTCATATAATTTTTTGAAAAATCAACAATTTTAGTTGCCAAAATGGTGAGAATAATAAAATCATTAAGAGCTAACAACTATTACCTAAACAACCTTGTAGGAATTTTACTGTTATAAAGGAACACAGAAGGGGCACCTGGGTGGCTCAATCAGTTAAGTGACCTACTCTTGATTTTGGCTCAGGTCATGATCTCAGGGTGGTGATATCAAGTCTTGTGTTGGGCATGAATCCTGCTTAAGATTCTCCCTCTCCCTCTGCCCCTGCATCCCCTCCCTCCTCCTTCTGCCCTCTACCCCCCATCCCCTCACTCTCAAAAAAAAAAAAAAAAAAATACTGGGAGACAAAGTTGATAGTCACTGGGAAATCCAATGGGATGAAACATTCTCTGGCTGATATAGAGGAAGAGAAAAGGAAAAATTGTCTTTCCCAATCAGTAGTCAAATATCACTATCTCCAATGTAATGATAAAATATTCCTCTTACTCTACTGCAGCTCTTCTAGTTTTGATTGTGTGCTTGAAGCAGAAAGTAGTCTAGAGAGGTCATAACTATTGTCCCGTAACTGACTCACCAGAAGCTGAGAAGTGAAGCAATCATTGTTGTAATTATTTAAATATGACAACTGTAACATTATAATAATTAAAAACTTGAAACAAAGCTATCTATAGGCATTGATGTAGAATAAAGACCCATATATTGATTAATTTAAAAATACAAATTAAAAACAAGTTTGTATGGGGCACCTGGGTGGCTCAGTCGTTAAGCGTCTGCCTTCGGCTCAGGTCATGATCCCAGGGTCCTGGGATCGAGCCCCGCATCGGGCTCCCTGCTCAGCAGGAAGCCTGCTTCTCCCTCTCCCATTCCCCCTGCTTGTGTTCCCTCTCTCGCTGTGTCTCTCTCTGTCAAATAAATAAATAAAATCTTTAAAATAAATAAATAAATAAATAAATAAATAAATAAAAACAAGTTTGTATAATAATTCCTTTTGGGGTATAAAGTGTGTATGTGTGTGTGTGAGAGAAAGAGAGAGAGAAAGAGAGAATGAGGTGGGGGTGGGGTGGGGAGAATGTGGAAAATTTTAGAGAAGATGACGTAAGAAAAGATATCAAGTTCGTCTTACTAAGCGGATAGCTATCTCTGTGGGGAGTAGCCAACTTGGCAAAATTAGTAAGGTTTTAAATTAAATACTTTTCTATACTATTTGAATTGTTTTTGTCTTAAATACTTATTGTTTTATAAATTAAAAATAATTCTTTTAAGAAAAGATTACCCCTGAATATACACAGGGAGAAAGGGTATATGTCAATGGAAAGATAATATTATGGGCCAATTTTTACAGAGAAAATTTTAAGACTGAGTGTTAAACTCTGCATGTAAACTGCCAAGTAAAAATTTTGAAAATTTGAATATATGCCTATGTCTCAGGAAAATGAGTTAAACATCAGTGCTTTCTGGGTGCTATAAAGTGCATTTTAAATATAGAGTCAACCCTAGCTTTGTAAAGATGTGCCAGAGATATTATCAAAATTAATGTGACAGGATAATCTGACAGAAAAATCAACAATATTCTATTTTCATACATGCAGACATCAAAATCAATGAAATAATTTTTTTTTCGCTCTCTCAAGAGCATAGCCATGATATCACAAGCATGGCCATGGTATCACGATCTGAAATTCTTGTCTTTTCCTGATTTTTCATGCATCAGGCAAGTGCTAAAAAGCATTTTTTTTCCCCCTTAAAGTCTAAGCCAGGACTTTCAAACTTGAACAGGAAATATAATACATATGTTTAATTCCGTGGAAAATAGTTTTTCAAACAATTATAATTTAAATGCCCCCAGAGTGGAGTTCAGTTCACATCATTCCCTGTTGTATTATATCTACGGAGTCGGTGCTGTGATGTGGGATCATGAGGGAGCCATAGAAAATTCTAAGTCTTGTGACAAAGAGCAAGAAAGCAAAAACAGTGAAATGATTTTAACTTAGAAAGCCTGGATTTCCACAAAAGGGGAGTGTTGAAACACATATCTTGTGACTTATGCAAGAGGTGATTGGATGTGTGCCTATCTAGACATTGAGCATTGTTAAGATGTCTGCAGGACCTTAACAACTACCAGTGGGCATGATGGAGACCTATGTGGTAATAAGTTCATTATTTGCTCTGAGAGATAGTACTCACAAATATTTCTTGAGCTCTCCTACACTTCTCAGCCTCCTTTCCTGTTAGATTGCTTACCCTGTTCAGTTACTGTGAGGGAAAATCATCCATGCCACTTCTGAAACAGTTAAAAGCTAGTTTCTCTCCTATACCCTTTTTTCTTCTTACCTGCACTGAGGCCTCAGACACCAAGTATTCCACATGATACAATTACAGATTGAAGAGGGGCTGCCTGACTCATATCAGACTTTATGTGACCAAGAAATAAAATTTCAGGGAATTAAATCATCCAGATTTCAGGAGTGTTTGAAGTGACCTCTAGCATTTACTATCTTGATAAATATGTCTTTATCTGTATGGAACCCATAGGCTTGAACAATAATTATCTTAATTGTGGACATGACAACATGGAAGTCCATAGGCCTTCCCCCAGGTTTAATATTAGATAGACTCTGGAGTTCCTGTGTAATCTCAAGAAAGGGGAGAGATCACCCTCCCCTGTAATAACAGAAAGGCTTTGATTGGATAGGACATATTCTGAATCCAGGCTAATATAACTTAAAGCTGTAGGGAAAAAATTATTTAGAATTTGAGGATGTCCTCTATTTTGGAGAATTATTTTTGGAAAAATCTCAATCATAACAAATAGAGTGGAATTTAATTTAGAAACCATGCCTATGGTTTCTACGAATATGAAGAGGTCAGCTACACCAGAGATACTTACTAAAAATAATGCAACAGAATAACCTGATTGAAAGATTAATGATATTCCATTTTCTTAGATGCAGACTTATCAGAAAGCAATGAAGGAAATAGAGACTTATTTTTCCTAAGTTACAAAAAGATATGGAAGGTTGAAGAGTCAGGCAAAGTGTCACTGAAAAATTATTGTGTAGAAATAAATAATTTAGGCAATTAAGCTTTTTTCTAATACACGCATTATTCCAAGATACATAGATAATTTTTCCCTTACAATTAAAATGCATAAAATATTTTAAGTTTTCTGGACCAAGTATTCTGGATCTAGTACACATTGGAATTTTTATAAAATTTCCAAATTCCATAAGGATGATGATGAGATAAAAATAACTAAAGCATCCTGAATAGTGTGGGTTGGTTCAATTTATATATATATATATATATATATATATATATATATATAGTGTGTGTGTGTGTGTGTGTGTATATATATAAATGTATATATATAAACAAAATAATATATATAAAATATATAATATATATAATATATAATTTTAATTAAGTAAAAATCTAGAGAAATGCACAAATTTTAAGTGTATAATTCTGAGTTTTGACAAGTACATACATATGTGTAACCAACACAACAATCAAAATATAGAACATTTTCTCAGCTAAATATATATGTGTGTATGTTTGTATGAATACATGTGCAACTATATTAAGATTTTGATGATAAGGGTAAGATTCTTAATATTTCATTTTTAAATTGTTTGCTGCTATTATAAAGAAATACAATTGATTCATGTCAATTAACCTTATATTCTGCATTGATACCAAGTTCATCTATTAATTCTGATAGAATTTTTTTGTAATTTCTTCAGGATTTTCTTTTTTTTTTTTTTTTAAAGATTTTATTTATTTATTCATGAGAGACAGAGAGAGAGAGATGCAGAGGGAGAAGCAGGCTCCCAAGGAGCAGAGAGCCCGATGCGGGACTCGATCCCAGGACGCTGGGATCATGACCTGAGCCGAAGGCAGACACTTAACCATCTGAGCCACCCAGGCGCCCTCTTCAGGATTTTCTAACTGTACAATCATATAATGTATGAATAAAAATGGTTTAAATATGAAATAAAAAAACACTGAAGAGCCAAAGCAATCTTAAGAAAGAAGAATAAAGCTAGAGGCTTCACACTGCCTGATTTCTAACTATATTACAAAGCCATAGTAATCAAAACAGTATGGTATTAACATAAAAACACACATAGATCGATGTAACAGAATAGACAACGTGGGCCGTCAGACAGCCCACGTATAAAGTCACACATATATGGTCAATTAATTTATGATAAAGGAGCCAAGAATGGGGAAATGATAGTCTCTCTAATAAATGGTGGCAGGAAAACTGGATAGCCAAAAGTAAAAGAATTAAACATACATAAACATTAACTCAAAATGGATTAAAGGCTTGAGCCTAACACCTGAAACCATAAAACTAAACAAAAACATAAGAGGTAAGCTCATGGACAGTGGCAACAGTTTTTGGATTTGACACCAAAAGAAAAGACCACAAAAGCAAAATAAGTGGGACTACCTCAAACTAAAAAGCTTGTGAACAGCAAAGGAAAACATTACCAAAATGAAAAGGCAACATACAAAATGAGAGAAAATATTTGCAAGCCACATATCTGATAGGGGGTCAATATCTAAAATTATACAAGAAACTCATACAACTAAATAGCATAAAAGCAAATAATCCAATTTAAAAATGGACAAAGGACCCGAATAGATATTTTTTCCAAAGACATACAAATGGCAAACGAGTACATGAAAAAGTATTCAATGCCATTAATCACTGGAGAAATGCAAATCAAAACCATGGTGAGATATTACCTCATACCTGTTAGGATGGCTATTATGAAAAACACAAGAGATAGTAAATGCCAGTGCTCTTTTGCACACAGAGACTGGGCTGTGCAGAAATGTGTCAATATGCGTAACTGTCTTCCAACAAAATATTTATTTATTTATTTATTTGACAGAGAGGGAGAGACATTGAGAGAGGGAACACAAGTAGGGGGAGTGGGATAGGGAAAAGCAGGCTTCCCACTGAGCAGGGAGCCCGATGCGGAACTCGATCGTAGGACCCCAGGATCATGACCTGAGCTGAAGGCAGACACTTAACGACTGAGTCACCCAGCACTCCCTCCCAACAGAATATTAACTGGGAAGAGGCTTAAGGTAATTTTCTGGAATATGGCAACATTCTGTATCTTAATAAAGGTGTGGGTTAAATGGGTATAAACATATCTCTATATTCATTGAATTCTTTTTTTTTTTTTTTTTAAAGATTTTATTTATTTATTTGAGACAGAGAGAATGAGAGAGAGAGAGAGAGCACATGAGAGGGGGGAGGGTCAGAGGGAGAAGCAGGCTCCCTGCCGAGCAGGGAGCCCGATGCGGGACTCGATCCAGGGTCTCCAGGATCATGACCTGAGCCGAAGGCAGTCGCTTAACCAACTGAGCCACCCAGGGGCCCTATATTCATTGAATTCTAAACTTAATATTTGTGTATTTCAATGTGTGTAAAATTTACTCCAAAAGGAAAAAGAACTGTGAATAAGTATTGAAGTCCAGGTGGTAGTTTGCTTTTGGGGGTGGCTATCATACGGTGAACAATTCGGAAACTAATGTCTTTGCATTGTGGACTTCAGCAATTAAATAAATATAATCATAATAACAGGAGCTAAGTTTTTCCTGTTGGGAAATAGAATTACAGATGTGGAAAGAAGAAACACTAGAGTGTACCCACTGGATTTGGAGGAATTAGTAAGAATTTATATTTTTTTGACAGAAGATAGATCTACCAATTGATAGTAAATATATATATTATATGTGTGTGTGTGTGTGTTGTGTGTGTGTGTATATAATTTGTGTGTGATAATTGTAGTTTTATCTGATGAGAAGGTAAACTCTGGTGTCTGTGAACAAAAGTAGTTTGCAAATCTAGACTTCTAAATACCATTCATTTCTTACAAAAACAAGGGTTCCTTCGTAATTTGACTAATTTCAGGGCTGGTATAGGGAAATTACAAGATGAACCTAAAATACTATTTGAAAAGAAAGTGAGAAAGCTCTCAAAGAATCATGGGGATAGTTCAAAAGGACATGAAATTCCATCAGAAAGGGTCTTCACCTGTACATCTGTGATACTTTGAATATGAAAGACTGTAAGTCTTTGAATAAAAGAAGAATCCATTGTTCAAGGAGGTCATCGAGAGGACATGATCATTGGTTGACCCATGAGCTGGGCTTGGGTAACTGAGGCTTCTCACCAACTCTCCTGTTCTTAGAATGTATATCCCACCTACTATTCACATACTAGCAACTGTTTCAAAGATGTAGCCATGAGAGATTAAGGTATTGTTGAGACCATCTGGACTCAATATTCTGAACCCAGTTAAGGCTTCTTAGAGACTTTTAAGATTTTGGCAGGTGGGTGCAGAGATCTACTGAACTTACAGCCACCCACGACAAGTCTCATATATAAGTTGCCTTGCTATTAAGCTTTCCATCTAACAATCTGGAGTGGTTTGTCTTTTTCTTCAGATTCTCCTTGCCCTCCATGTACAGGTGCCGGTTTCAAATTTCCCCTGGGGAATCTCCCAAGGTAGCAAATCAACATCTAGCATTCTGTATTCTATACTATATATATAAGTATATATAAATATATACATAAACAATAAATACATACACAAATGAGATAGTAGCAATATGCCAACTAGTACAAAGGGAAGGGGTACTGTAGTTCAAAACTGTAATGGATGATAAAACCAATGAGTTAAAATTGAAGAGTAACAAAATATTACATAGACACAAAATGTATCTCCCAACTGATTATTTATTAATTACAAATGGGAAAACAATAACTTTCAGTGTAGAAAACTGGTGGCCACTTACCTTAATAAGTCATCAAAACTAGTATCACTATTATTGAGACAAGTCAACATCACATACTTCCTAATAAGATGCACTGTGCAGGACAAATCAGTTCATTGATACTCCTGAAAATTACATAACTTAAATCTAATCACTGTGCAATACCAATTTGAGAGGCAATCTACAAAATAACTGACCTATACTCTTCTACAATGTCAAGGTTAAGCAGCACACAGATAAATAGTGTGAGACACTGCTGCATCTTATAAGAGCATGAAAAGACTTGACAATGGAATGAAATGCATGATGCTAGATCGGGACTATGACTGGGATGATTAACAGCTCCATGGGACATTGGTGGGAAAACTGGCTCTGTTTTAGTATGTGTTGAGTATGACAGTAATGGATTATATTACTTATCTCTTTTAATGAAATAAGAATCCACGATTTGGTACTGACATAAAAAGACGTTTAAACATAGATACAGATACGAAGGAATACATGAATGGGACAGAAACTAAATAACAACCATTAAATCAAGAAGAATTAATATATTTATAAATTATAGTGGGTGCTAAGACTAATGAGTTTGATGAGGAACATAATTACATAAATAGATATGTATTTGTATTCATTGATAGATATGCTTTGTGTGTATTCTCAATTATTTACATACATAAATATATGTCTGTGAATTGACTGACTATTCCAGTTGACCCATTATATATAAATACAATAAAAAATAAGAAATTTAGCTCTACCAGTTGTCAACTATTCCTTCTCTGAATATGCAAAATGCATAAGATAATTGTTGATTTGATATGAGATGCTTACACATGCATTATTATTTACTTTGAATTAATCTTCTTCAAAATGAATCAAAATTCTGCCAGATTTGAAGCTTTCAGCTTTAGCTATATCTGAGTCCTGCCAATCAGAAAGGCAGTCTGGGAACTGTTGATACTGTGAATAGAGCATTAATTTCACCGCTGACTGACTTAAACATGGTTTTACAGATATTTTCTCAAATCTCAAAATGAAATAAAACACAATGATTTTCTTGTAACTGGCAAGTTTATACTCACAAACTATTACGAAAAAAATCACCAGTGGATAAGAAAAAAAAAAGCAGTCAGCATTAAATATTGAAAGGCAGAATTATTCAGGTTATGGTTAACATCTTCATCCAAAAAGATATTTGAAATGAAGAAAAAAATTACTCAGGAACATATTCTTTTGGACTACTAGATGCAGGAAAGACTAATCATATTCACATCAAGTTGCTTGAAAGAAAAATTATTTTTCTATGTTCCACAATTACAAATCTTTGTTTGCTTATATAAATAAAGTTAAAGCTATATGGACATTACAGCTGGGGAATTTAAGCAGTGTAGATCACAATTCTCAATATTTTAATCAAAATCATCAGATTTTTGCTAAATTTTGCTCATATAGCTTCATCTTAATCTCAACATAAACATTCTGTTTCTATCTTTGCATAACAAATGGCCATAAATTTAGCAGTTTGGGCACAGCTCCACTGAATCTCCTGCTCACGGTCTCACAGGCTGCCATCAAGGGTTTTGTCAGGCTCCGTTCTTTTGTGGAGCGCAGGCTCTTCTTCCAAGCTCATGTGGTTGCTGGCATAATTCATGTCTTTGCATTTGTTGAGCTGTGGGCAATCTTTCTTGCTGGCCCTCCGCTGGGGGCTGCTCTCAGGAACTAGCGCTGCCTGCAGGTTCGGCCCCATGACTCCCACCAGGCTCTTTCACAATGTGGCAGCTTACTTCTTCAAGCAAGCAGGAAAATCTCTTCAGAAAGGACAAGTCCCTCTCTGAGGGTTTCCCCTAATAGCTCAGAACCACCCAATATAATCTTCCATTTGAGTAGTTCAGAAACAACTAATTTAGGATCTTTTTTTTTTTTTTTAAAGATTTTATTTATTTATTTGAGAGAGAATGAGAGAGAACACATGAGAGGGGGGAGGGTCAAAGGGAGAAGCAGACTCCCTGCCGAGCAGGGAGCCCGATGTGGGACTCGATCCAGGGACTCCAGGATCATGACCTGAGCCGAAGGCAGTCGCTTAACCAACTGAGCCACCCAGGCGCCCAACAACTAATTTAGGATCTTAATCTGAAAGGTCCCTTCACCCTTCCCTCCTATTCACAGGTCCTGGACATTCATTTACATTCCCCATTTACAAGGGGAGGGGATTTTGCATGGCGTGTATATCAGAGAGTACAAATTTCTACCATCTTAGACTTATGTCTAGTTCAGCTGCATGAGTTTTCTTTTCCTAAATAATAAATTATCACAGATGTAGCAGCTTAATGCAGCATCCATTTATTATCTCACAGTTATGCAGCATAAGGTCAGGAGTTTGGACATAGCATAGCTAGGTTCTCCAGGCAGGATCTCGTTAAGGGTGAAATCAAACAGTAAACTGGGGTTGAGAGCTCATCTAATGCTCGTAGTTCTCTTCCATATTCGCAAGTTGTTGGCAGAACTCAATCACTTGTGGGTGTAGAACTGAGGTCTCTTCTTTCTTCCTGGTTATACATCAGGTCTGTTTCAGCCCCTACAAAATGCTGGTCATTCTCTGCTATCTGACCCTCTCTACAGCATAGGATTTTTCTCCAGCAAGAGAATCTCTTAACTCCAATTTGAATAGCTCTGACATCTTTAAAGGCTCAGCTGATTAGGTCAGGTCCACCCAGGATAATCGCTCTTTTGATTAACTAAAAGTCAACTGAATAGAGGTCATAATCACACCTTTAAAATCCCTTCTGCCATAATATAAGGTAATATAATCACATCATATTCACAAGTCTTATCCACACTGAAGGGTAGGAGATCATATAGGACATGTATTCCAGGGAACTAGAAGCTTAGAAATCTGATTACTGGTGAAATAATTAAATGGGACAGACTTTTTATTTTTTTTTAAATTACAGGTTTTCTAAGACCCAGCTTAAATATTAACTACATTATTAAATACATGAAAAATTTTAAAAAATTAAATAATTATTCCCTGGCCCTTTTTTGTCTATTTAAAAATTTAAAATTTTCACCCTTCTTCTTTCATTGTAATAAATAATAACAAATGAGTAGATATGTAAAATGTACAAGCACGTACGTATACCCACATGAGAGAAAGATTTATGCAAATATCTCCATTTTGCAGTTCAAATCTATGCTACAAGGACATTATGTGTTTTTGTTTTACGTGGGTATTTTAAAAATTGGTAATACAAATACATATTAAAATTAATTGAAATAATTAATTTTAATTAAAAATAATTTTAATTCCATTTAGCTCTTATCACATGGTTAAGAGGCATATACTTTCTCTTTTTGTAACAGATGAAAGCATACTGGGAAAACTTGGATGACTTAAGATAGATATTCATTATTATTTAGTATTAAGTTTTTTTATGTGAGTTATTTTATTATCACTATTAAATTTATCACTATTAAATTATCACTATTAAATGTGAATCATAAAACTTCAAGCCAGAAGGTAACTTGAAATAATCAATACTAAACTCTCAATTGTGGCCTTCTGAAAAATTCAGTGATCTCAAAGTTCTTCTAAATATCCAAATCCAGATTTCTGAAAGGGATGGGATGCAGTGCAGATGTGGCCAGCAAGGACACAGTCTAGAAACTGGAAGCAAGATTTTAATCCCAGTAAGTTGTTTCCCCAAAATCATGAAATGTGTGTCTGAATTCAAGTACATGAAAGAAAGCTGAAGAGAAAAATGAAGTGGGTAGTTAACCAAATCTGCAAAAAATTAAACAAATTAGCAAACAAAAACCTTGACCAAAAAACTCAAACAGCTCAAATTAAATGTAGAGTCCAAGAACTGGATGGTGATCATTAGTGCAGAATGTATGCAGAAAAAAAATGAACACATAATTCCAGAAATATTCTGGTAAACAACAATTCTGCCAAAAATTTTAAAGAATATTTGAGGGCTTGAGGTGCTTGAGGTTTGCTTTGGAGAGTTGCCTTATGTGGTGGTGGTGGCCCTGGAGTCAACTGGGTGGGGTTGGGTAGGGACAGCACTTTTCCTGACATCTATTAGGCATGCTATTAGGCATGCTGTTCTTTAGTGCTACAGTTTTGAATTTCTCTCCATATACTTTCTAGTTGCTGTTTTCAAATCTGTGAAATTGAGAGTTTAGTATTGACTATTTTAAGTTACCATTATTTCATTTCATACCCTTTCAGAGAGAAAAGGTAATATTTTGTCTTTAGTAAGACCCAACGGACCATTACTTATCTTCACTGTAAAACAGAATTCTTCTAATGCAGATGTCTCTTAATGTCAAAAACCAAAATCTTGTTCATTTATTTTTATGTTGTTCCTTGTAATTGCTCTTATTTTATCAGGGATATCTTGACTCTGCCAACTAAATTTTCTATTTTGGTATATTTTGTAATGATCTAGGTAGCCTCATCTCTAAAAGCACTGGAATAGAAAGAAATGTAGTTAACTTTTGGCACCAAAATTCTGTATAACTTTGCCTGCTTCTTCTTTTCTCAATGTTATTCTCCTCTGGTTCACTCTGACTTTTTTTTACCATAAATAAAGATGTCCACATTTTAGTTTTAGTTTTTAGCCTGCAATTGGCTAGTCTTGTTCTCTTACAGAGGTTATTATTAAATATATACAAGGGTGGTTTTTCTTTATTCCTTGTATCATTTTGTATACGAAAATAATTAAATCACTCCTCAGGTACTGAGGAACTGTTTTGTACCTTGAATTTGCAATATATTGTGAAACACTGGTTTGCCAGGAAGAAAAGATACCTCAGGCTTTAAGTTGGTTTTGTGTAAAAATAAATGGTAAGTAAAGATGTTCCTGGAAGAAGAATTCTAGCTTTCCTTTCCATTTACTATATATTTAAGATCAATTATACCTCTCTGGAAACACAGGAAACCAATATCATCTCACCTTGCCTATACTTTCCCTGAGTTACCCATGAAACTGTTCAAAACTGAACACAGATCCTTCTTACACACTCTTTCTTGACAGAAGTAAGAGGCATAATGATAAAATACTGTGTATTAGTT
This sequence comes from Halichoerus grypus, assembly GCF_964656455.1. Lineage (NCBI taxonomy): Eukaryota > Metazoa > Chordata > Mammalia > Carnivora > Phocidae > Halichoerus > Halichoerus grypus. The sequence goes on from NC_135718.1 coordinate 133,880,753, forward strand.
CAATCTCTTTTGTGTTCAGATGTTTGGTATCTCGTTCAGTCCCTTTCAGAAAGATCGAGCTACCTGGTGTTTGTCCCATACAGCCTAAATAGATGGCAAGCCATTTACCAAATTATATCCAAGAAGAAGTACAGATTTGAAAGTAAGGTAAGATGAGAATAAGTGTCCAACAAGATACAAAAAAAATTGGAAGGTCCTAAGATCAGATATTCATAGCCTCAGAATCAATGGAACAGGGAGGCAGAAAAGCTAAAACCAAAGAAGGAGGACCAAGACAGGTAAGTGGAAAACACTTTGTCCTTTTGTGATGATTCATCTTCTTTAGTCTTGGTGCAAAACAGACAAGTATAGAGAAATTAGAGATACTAAACTTGGATGCATGTGTACGTGTGTTATTTGATTAAGTGTCAAATACAAGCTCATCCAAACATTCCAGGAGCATTTATTACAGGTTGTTAAACAAGTGCTGCTTACGTGAACATCATATATTTAAGTATATATAGAGCTGATTAAATTCTATTTATTTTCATTTTCAGTTTCTTGAAAATATCTACAGAAAATAAATTTGGAATTTCTATATAATGCATTTTTAAAATCTATTGCTACTGCCATAAAACCCAAGTAGATTTCATAAATAAAATGTATTCAAAATTTTTGTCTGTGTAAATTAATGGTTACAACCAATAGATGAATAAACCAGGTTATATTCAGAGAGTAGTAATCTGCTTTAAAATTGTGAACATGTGGTAATAATTCTTTTACTTCTTTTAACTGTCCAACGTTTTCTTCCAAGAGGAAATTATGGAAAGGTCACCACTGTTTGTGGATTAAACATAAAATTTTACTACTATGCTGTAGTAAATCCAACAGTGTGTTCACAAGTTAAATAAAATATTTATCCCCTTGGCTGTTATTAAATCACCTGTGCACAGTATAAAATAGTCTTATTTTATATGTGTGAATGATAAAACGTGTTTCTGATCATGTGATTGATAAAAACTGGTGGAGTCAGGGAGGAAGCAACCAATAATATATATATATATTTGGTATTTTTTTATTTGTAGGAAATTAAGCTTGCTGTTAAAGGTATTAAAAAGAATATGAATGAACTCAAACTTTTTCAAAAATATGAATGAATTCAAAATATTTCTTGGGGTTAATGAGTAATTTTCTAATAACCCCATCTCTCTTACATCTTTTAAGTTACTCTGCAAGTATTTTAGTGACACACAATATTGGTAGGGCTGTGATGAGGGAAGTTGTGGGTGAGGAAGAGATAATTGACCTACTACTTGAAGGAAGAGTTTTCAAGATAAAAATGTAAGGAAAAGCCTCTACTGAGATATAACAACATATGTTAAGACCATAGACTGGAGAAAAATAATAAACTGGGCTTTTTAAAGAACTGACAATCTAGTGAGACCATAGTTGGGTGAATGAAAAGAACTCTATACAACTGGAGCTTAGGCTAGTTGGTAGAGATATAGAGTTTTAGTTGATTCCAAGTGGAATCCAATTAACATTTAAGAAATATCATTTATGATTCTGTATGGAAAGTTGATTAGAAACAAAAATGCAGTATAAATAGTAAAAAATTTATCAACGATTGTGGAGGACAACAGTGGAAGTTGGATCAATGGAAGTGACAGTGAATACAGAAGGAAATGGAAGGAATCAAGACAGATTTTGTAGTTCTAAGTCACAGTATTTGGTGATGAGTGAGATGTGCTGTGTAAAAAGAGAAAAAAAAATGATATGTAAAGAAAAGAACCCAGGTAGTTTTAATTGAGCAATAACATGGATTAAGATGTCATTTACTGAGTCTGGAAGGGACAGGAATTAAGAGGTTGGTTGATGGGACCAAGTATTATAAAAAACTGTGATGTCTATGAGGCAACCACTGAAGATGTTAATTAGATTTGTGTGGATAAATAAATATAGATAAAAGCAGACTTAGATATATAGTATGATTAGCCAGATATATAGATTAGGACAGTATTATTTTCATTTTTAAAATATCCTGGTGTATGGTGCCTGGCTGGCTCAGTCCATAGAGCATGCGACTCTTGATCTCGGGGTAATTAAGTTCAAGCCCCACGTTGCAGGATAGATTGTACTTAAAATTTAAAAACAAAATAAAATATCCTGGTGTCTAATATTACCAAGTGTCAATATATTGAACATCATTAATTTTTTTAAGAATTTGCTTATCAAGTGGTGCTTGGGTGGCTCAGTTGGGTAAGCATCTGACTTTGGCTCAGGTCATGATCTCAGGGTCCTGGGATTGAACACCATGGCAGGCTCTGCACTCAGTGGAGGGTCTGCTTCTCCCTCTCCATCTCCCTCTGCCTCTCTCCCCACTTGTGCTCTCTCTCTCTCTCAAATAAATAAATAAAAAATCTTAAAAGTAAAAAAAAAAAAAAATCATCAAAACACCATTAAAACATGAAAAATGAAAATATTCACAACAAAGGACTCCAAATTTAACCTGGAGTATTAAATGGTAGAAAAGATACAGAGGAAGTATGGATGTGACTATAAAATGATACATTAATTGGGAGTGTTCCTCATAAACTAGCTTATTCTTACCATACAAACCTGCATTCTGAGAGGCTATTTTCCCAAGAAAAGTAAGTATATATGTCTGCATAAAAACATGTATGCAACTATTTACAGTGGTTTAAACATAAAATGAAATAATCCAAATGTCTTTGACTGTAATTGTTTAACAAACTATGGTACAGACATAGAATGGAAATGTTATTAATCAATAAAAAGAGTGAATAGGGACAGGGGTGCCTGGATGGCTTAGTCAGTTAAGTCTTGACTCTTGATTTCAGCTCAGGTCATGATCTCAGCGTTGTGAGATTGAGCCCCACATTGGGTTTCACACTTAAGATTCTCTCCCCCCTCTCCCTCTGCCTGGCCCCTCCTCCTGCTCACACATGTGTTCTCTCTAATAAAAAATGAATAAATAAAATAAAAATAAAATAAAATAAATAAAATAAAAAGAATGAGTGGATTACTGATACATTCAACAATAGAGATGAATCTCAAATGCATTAAGTAAAAGAAGCCAGGCTTAAGTGACTAGATACCATAAGATTCCATTTATAAGACATACTTGGATAGGTAAAAGTACTAGGGCAAGAAACATACCAGTTGTGTCTGGTACATGAAGTAAGGAAAAGACATAAACTACAAAGGAGCATGAGGAATTTTTGTGGTATTCAAGACATTATATATCTTGATTGCAGTGGCCATTATACAACTTCTGTCAAAATCCAGCGAACTAGATGAAAATGATGAATCCTACTGTATATAAATTTTAATTCAGTAAATCTGACTAAAAGAATATACAGAGCAGCTATAAATTTTATCAGTATATAAAAATGTTCTCTATATGGGTGTGAATAGATTTTAATATCTTCATTAAATTAAAATTCACCTACGCTTTTCCAGATTTTGTCTGGAAGGTGACCAGAATTAAATAACTCATAATGTCTTATATTAAACTCAAAAAAGTTTTAAAATGTAGACAATGCAATCTTTATTCCTTGAAAACACAAGTTTATCCTTTCATTCTTAGAGGCAATAAAAAGTAATTTAAAACATTAAAACAAATGTCTTGTTCTTCAAAATTTCCTACTGACCAAATTAATGAGAACCATGTCTTGCACTTAAAAATAACCACTCTTTACAAATGGAGGGAAAGTGAAAGGAAATGAAAAAAGAAAATACAATATCCTATTTTATATGGCAAATGAAGTCAGTGGTGGCTTTGAATTCTGCACATTATAGTTGTTGATTGCAGATTGAACAAATACATAGCTCTTAAAACACGTAAGTTCTTACTTTTCCCCATATTTTACTTAGATATTATTGAAAAATGTTATATTTTTAACTATTTCCTTATTCTATTAAATATACAATTCCTCAATATTTTTTCCTTCAAATGCTAAGCAATTTAAAAGGGTATTTAAAGAAAACCTTTCCCTGATTCTCAATGTCAAATATGAAAAATAATGGTCAAATACAGAGCCTTATATTGTGGGAAATTCTTTATAGGAATTCTTATTTTATAAGTATCAGTGATTTCACAACTGTATTTATATGTTTCTTCTTCTCAGTGGGATTATTAATAATTATAGTAATAAACATTTTAATGGCCTTGTAATACTACTTAGCAGTTATACTATTTACTATATATTCACTATAATAAATTATATTACTACTATTACTTATATAAATTTTTAACATTCCTGATTTTTATATATTCTTTTAAAAATAATTGATATTTTGATATTTCTGTAATCTTCATGGTTAGTATATTAATGATTAAAAACTATTAATTGCATATAACCATTTTCTAAACCATTCTATGTTCATATTATTATTGATAACGTTGCCGTGAGCACTTTGATTTACAGCTGTTTTTAAAATCAGTTGTTCAAAATCAATCTCCAGGAATCCTGAAATTACTGGTTCAAAGGCATGAATATATTTATAGATCTGGCTAATTATTTCCCATTTTCATCAATTATCATATATGATTACAGCCATACAAAATTTTTATAACTTGTCACATACTTTTGTGCCATTCCTTTCTACCGTTATTTGGGTGAAAGTCTGCTCAAATTTGTCTTTGATTTATACATAAATATTGTTGAGAAAATTAAGTCCAAGTTGTAGAACTCCAAAAGGAGTATACATGGGAATGGAAATTATAGTTATTACAACATACAGTTAAACGATATTTTTCATGGGGAAATAATCATCTTTTGAAGGAGGAACTATCTTGATAGATTTTTATGGGTATGATAGTCTCCTGAGAATTTCATGATTGGACTGGGAGAGATAAAGAGATCAGTATTAATCCTGTTTCAGTAAAGTAGAAGAATTTACAGCTTCTAAGGCCAGAAGAGGAAAGAATGAGATTAAGAAGGTCAATGAGACAATTCTACCAAGTGAGTTTATTTGAGGACCTGAAAATTAAGTCAGTGTAAACTTCTATAATGTCTCCCCACTAATTGTGCTAATGTTGCCCTCTTAAAAACAAACATGTCTTTATGTGAGGGGCTGAATTATCAACCAAGAATTAATCTCTAATGTTATTTGGCCCATGATATCATACACCTTCCCCTTTTATCAAACATGAGGTAGAAATACCAATCAGATGATATTAAGAGACCATTAAAAAACATGCATTTTAGGGAAATCAAATGCCTACAAGCATCAGACATCCAAATAAAAGTGCAAGTCTGGCCAAATACGAGAATAGAAAATATTAATTCTTTGACAAATAGAAAGTATACACCAAATTAAAGGCACATTAATTCCCAATGTTAAAGCAAAGTGCTGGCCCCAAAATGTCTATCTACTGACCATTCTTGGCCCAAGAGCCACCTGTTTCTGCCTTTGTAACCCTCGAATATATGTATATATATATAAAATATTATTTTGTGTCAATATTTAAAATTTATACTTTTACCATTGTGAATAGTAGTGATAGTATGATAGAAACATAAATCTCCATGAGATACTCTAAATGCTTATTATCAAAAAACAATTATAATTGTTCATTATTTATAAGCCTGTACAAACACAGCCATCATCATGCATTTTCAACTATGAACATTGCACACAAAGGATGATATTTATGGTAAATTATATTTCCATTTAATTTGTAACTAAGTTTGTGCTTGTGTGTGAATATATATTATTTTGGTAATAGTTTGTAGACTTCTATAGTAATTAGAAACACTCTTATGTTAGAGATACTAATTTTATAATATACACAGACATTAGATATTATACTAATTGAAATGCCAATTAATAAACATTGCTTTATGGCCAACTATCAACTTCTTTGTTTTTTTTAGTGCCATGTGCTACTATCAGCATTACATTATTTACTATTTATTGATTGTGCATTTTATTTTCTAAGCTTGTAAACTAGAAATGCCTTCTTTAGAGAGTTTAATTTCAATTATCTCAGTGGTTGATCTACCAGAAAATATATCCAGTAAACTCTGACATTCAAAATATGTTTGAAATTTTCTAGAAGGGTAGTTACATTGCTGAATGCTCAAACTGTTCTTTAGGAACCAAATCCCTTGCATGTAAAATAAACTGGTACAAGATTAGAAAGGGGGTTTATATGCTAGCCTCCATCAGCTAATAATATCCAGCATCCAAATCTCTATAATTTGCCATCAAGTATGTTTACAACTAATCAATTCAATTACTTTCCAGACATTGATACTGCTGACTAAAGTGTGGAACACAAAACAAATCAATTCTGGGTTAGTAACTTCACTCAAAATCCTTTAGTATGAAACTTTTAAATTTAAAGGATCTGAGGACATTGAGTGAGGTATACAGATATTTTCTTAATCAGCTTCATCAGCCAAATAGAATGCGGAAAAAAAATAATGAGGGATTGTCCTTACCTAAAGAATATCATTTTTTAAATTCTTGGATGTACATTTATCTTTTTATCAGGAAAAGAAAGATATCTGTGTTATATGTGGCTAGGTAGGCCAGTGGAGGGATTGATTTTTCCACGACTGGATAAAATAAGCTCACCTCATTTTTCCTGTTACTTACCTCCTGCTATTGTTTTCTATTTATTGTCATTGACATTGGACAAATAACACTTTTTTTTTACTACTGTCATGTAATCCTTAATATACCTCCAAAGAAATAATATTTATTTATGTATTCAATTAACAAAGCTCTTACATCACAAGGGCAATGGGTATTTGTAAAAGACGTAGCATTTATAACTGAAAGCTCACTGATTATTGCTTGGTTGTTGTGATTTTATTTTGACTTAGACATATTCTGCCAGGCTAGCTGGAGAGAGAGAGAGACAGAGAAAGGGAGACAGAAAAAGAGAGATGAAAGAGAGAGGCTGGGAGAGTGACAAAGAGAAAGAGAGGCATACATTTAAAATTGAGTGATTCTTTGTATAAAATACTTATTGTAAATGATATGGAAAACTGATATTTGGAATGCTTTAAATGATGTTTGGAAATATGAATCAAAACATTCCTCAGAAAAAACACAAAATCTTAGGCCAGATAGATAGATAGATAGATGGATGGATGGATGAGAGAGACAGACAGAAAGAGAGTAATTTAAAAGTCCTATAAATGCCTTCTTTAATTCTTTTCTCACAATGTTCCCAGGAAATGGTATTATTTTCTTTTTTCTGTTTGTTTAACATTAAAAATAATTTAGAATTATTTTCTTTGAACTTCATGCATACTTATAAGTGCTTGCATTCCAAAGAGAAAAACACCGATTTTCCTTTATGTTAAAAAAAAATTTTATGCTATTTGTAACTGGCAATCAGTTGATCTGTGTAAAGGAAAATGACCACTATCATTGGATATTCTATGTAGCATCTTCAATTTATCCTATTTTTTTCCCCAATGTTACCAGTGCAGGAAGAAGGTATTAGTGTTGCTTTTCTATCTACTATATTTGTTACTAGTAGTAGTAGATTTGCATAATTTGTTGAGCTTTTAAAATAGCAAGTTCAGGGAATCTACCACTTTGAAGTTCATAATAATCTCTCTAAATCATTCATGTTTAATTTGGTGGTAAACAATCCATACATAAATCTAGTGAGAATAAATTAACTATGCAACAAGTCCCATTTGAAACATATCTTAGTATTCTGTGTACATTTTGTTTCACTCCATGAGATTAATTTATCAAAACACAAGACTTCTCACTGAATCATTTACACAATTATTCAAACATTAAAAAGCTTCATGTAATAACGGCCAATCATACTGTTATTTTGTTTAACTCTTAACTAATTTATTTCACACTCCCAGCTATGATTTAAGATAGTTTGTTCTAATAATTTTATTCTGTGCCTTATATGTAGTAAATCACCACAAATCCATGTTAGAGGTAGAAAACACCAAGGATTAGTAGATTGCTGCCTACTCACATGTCAGCCTTCATTATCCATGTTATGATGGGGAACCATTAGTAAATCAAAAAGTTACTAAATTCTTTTTACTTTTATTCAGGGAGGATTCTGTGCTTTCATAGACAGGCAATTTCAAGGGCCTGAAAATAATGAGGCAGAACTAAATTATCCACAGAAAATCTGGTGGTCTATGAAGCAATGCCCCCAACCAATCGATAAGAAAATAATAATATGAATACAAAATGTTTATACTCAATTCAATATAAACTTATATATATTCAAATCCTCAAAACTTTTGACTTAATAGACTGGATTGGAAAGAAAATACAATGTACCCAAACAGAAAATATGTAACACTGAATGATGTCAATGTCAATTCTTTCCAAATCTATAGGTGTAATTTAGTTCCAAATATAAATCATCTGGATATTTTTTTCAAATTTAATTATGCTCTATCTTCCCTTCTGCTTTTGTTGAATTAATAATATTCTTTTGGGATCATTAGAATGTGAATAATGTTTCTCTTAATAATAAAATATTAAACCTATTAATTTTAAAATGTATGATACTGGATTTTTTATAAATTTATTTTCTTGGTATAATACTTACCTAAAAGCATTGATTAGTATTTTTTAAATTTTTTTATTGCTCATTGCTTTTAATATAATATTATTCTGTTTGGGAATTCACCTCATTTCCCTGATATACAGTCAGTGTTTGTAAGTTTTGCATGGACTCTTGAAAAATAGGTTTACAATAGAGAACCTAGAATGAGACCCACACAAATAGAGTCAAGTGATGTTTGACAAAGGAGCAAAGGCAATTCAATGGAGAGAAGATAACCTTTTTAACAGTGCTACTCAAACAAATGGGCATACTCATGCAAGATAATCTAGACACATATCCATAGAATGCAATATACGTACAGTATATCATAATGTACACTATGGACTTTTGTTAGTAATAATGTATCAATATCAGTTTAATTCAGTTATGAATAACAATTGTAACATATGTACCACACTAATGGAAGATGTTAAAAATAAGGAAACTGTGTGGAGTGGGGGGTATATGGGAAC